>NW_026294618.1:89764879-90152379 GCF_026119805.1 Tympanuchus pallidicinctus
GGCTCTGACGATTTAATCCCGGGGCTTTCAGTAACTTTCACCCGCGCCTCTCATTCTCCCAGAAACTTCGTACAAAGCCGAGGAACGGGAAAACAAAGGGTCAAAGAACAAAGAGCCCAGCCGGGAGGGGAAGGAAGGGCTCGGGCTGACCCCTCTTCACCTGCCTCCACCCCGGGGCATATGTCGGAGGCCCAGACCAGGGCGTGAACCCCCTCCGCAGCATGCGTGGGCTCGCTCGGGGTCTGTTTCGGGCCCGACCAGTGGTGCTCTAGGGAAATAACTCGGCTAGAGCTGTCTCTGCTCCCCTAAAACGCTGGAGGCCCCAGCACCAGCTGAGCACCGCGGGACGCCACCATCGGAGAAGCGATCAGGAAGACAAGGAAAAACGTCCTCACTGCTCTGCTGCAGGTGTCCCGCCCGCCTCAGCGCTGCTTTTAACTCTCGCTGAAACGTCGCCAAGCGCCGTTTTTTTGGCTGTCCCTCTCTCCCCTACACACCTATACCGAGAGTGATCCCTACCGCGAAACTCCTACCCTGCTCAAACTCCCCTGAAAGTGGCAGGTATCCTCTTACCTGTTGCTACGAGGTCCCTGTGCTTTCACCAGGGTGCTTTAATCTTTTTTTTTTTTCTTTTTTTTCCCTCTCTCTCTCTCTCTCTCTCTCTCTCTCTCTTTCTCTCTTTCTCCCCCCCTTCCCCCCCACTGTAACCTGGTCGTTGCAGAAGCCACAGTGCTTTTGGAAAGCGAATTCAGCCAGGCGGCTGGGCACGGCACGGTTCGGTCGGGACAGGACGGGAGTTACAGACTTATTCGGGACAGCATTTCCAAACACTTTAAGAGATTGTTTTTCCTTCACACGTAAGCTAGAGGTGAGCTAATAGAGTCTCTTTCCTGAAGGAGAAATTAATCTGGCCCTTAATCAGGGAAAAGCAAAACAGAACCGCCACGGAAATGGATATCGGGGTGTGAAAGTGGCTGCGCTCACGCGGAGCCCCACGACCCGCACGGGAAGAGCCGCCGTGCCCCTCTCCTGACCTCACCGTGAGAGAAAGGCGCTGCGTGGGGAACGAGCCCGAGCTGAAAGCCTGATGGTCGCCACTTGGGAGCAGCTGCGACGCTTTCGCGTGAAATCTGCCGAGGGGACGGGAGCAGGACTCGTGGCAGCCCGTGCCCTCGGTGAGCTGCAGCCAATTACTTTGCTTTCATGAGAGAAGTTTTGCGTATGGCTGCTTGTGAGGAAACGCGAGAAGCTGACGAGCCTTTGTTATGATTTAATCAAAGAAATTAAAGAGGGAAGGGTTGGGATACACCCAGTTTGGGACTTCAAAAAAATTTTTAAAAAGGAAAAAAAAAAGGGAATTAGTTTTCAGGACGCTCTGTCCAACCGTTTTTCCGATGCGCAGGGCAGCGCCGGGCTCGCCAAGCCCATTCATCGCACCGCTGCCGGGGGTTTGGGGTTTCTCTTTTCCCCTTAATGGGGTTCCTTTCAAGACGCAATTGCGATTTCGGGGGGAAAGGATGAGTAGGTGCCAAAACAAGCTGAGGGTGGGGCGGATTTTAGCTTTTCAAACAATTTAGCAGTTGTACTCGCAGCAGAGATGTAGGTGGGTACTTGAAAACCTCTTCCACCGAGGTGTCCTATTTTAGCAATTCTAATTAACACAGAGTTTAAAAAATGCGAAGGAAGAGCGAGTTCCTTGCCTTGTTTCCAATGGGCGCGGGGGATACCGTCAGGTACAAAGTGCTCCTAGCTTGTTCTAACGTGCACCTTTGTTTAAAAGAGGAAAAAAAAAAAATAATAATAAATCAAGCTCTTCCTCCGATTTCAACTAATGTATTTTAAACTGGATTTATTTCCTCTGCTTTGTGTGATTTGATACCTACCGTGTAGCCCTGGCCCACTTTCAGCCCTGCGGGTGCGCTCTATTACGTGCGCGGCTGAAAGAAAAAAGACGCTCCTGCGCGCTGTACCTGCGCTTGGGAGCTGAATTGTGAGCAAACCCGGACTCAGCGGAGCGCGGATCCTCTCCTCTCCCTGCAGCCGTGGCTGTGCGAGTTCAGCCCAGCCCCTCGGATCAATCCCTCAGCCGTTTCCTGGTGCTTCTTTACACGGCTCCTTATTGAAAAGGAGCCTTTACCGCCACCTACAAATAGCCCCGGAGAGGAGGCACTTTCCCTGCGCTCCGTTCTCCCCACTCAGCGCTCTCTCCCATCCGCGCCGTGCAGGAGCTGCCCGCACGGCCCCTTCGCAGCCTTTGGGGCGAGCGATCGGCTCCGGGTTCCAACACCCGACCACGCCGGGAGCCTTGAACTTTGTTCCTAGGCACGTGAGGGAGAGGAGCAAACACCGACACTCACCGCGCTCTTTGGATTCTCAGGCACAACTCCGTCTCTCCCTCTTCTTTGTGTATGAATGAGCGGAGGTTACAGCCCGGGCACGCTGTATAATGCCCCGGATAACCCCGGCCCTGTTAATTTAATGCTACGCTAACCCAACGGCGTGCCATTGGAGCTCTGTGAAGGAACCAGCAGTACCGCGCCTCCCCGCGCACAGCCGCTCTAAGAGCCACCGTCCCTCCTACAGGACGCGGGGGTTTTGTCCCCACTTGAAACGACCGAGCGCTGCGTGTGGTGTGAGCGCAGGGAGAGGGGCAGGAGCATCCCTCGAGGCGCGCAGATAGCGCGCAGCCATCGCCCCCACGTCCTTGTAGCCCGCTCCTTTTTTTTTCTCTCTCTCTCTCTCTCTCTCTCTTTTAATTCCCCCAGATGGGTTTTGATGAATACAGATCGTTACCCGCGCGGATACCACGGGAATTGTCTGGGGGGCCGAGCTGAGCGCTCCGGGAAGGAGGAGGGAGGGCTCTGAGCCGCACTCTCTCCCGTCCCCAGCTCCCCGCCGGCTCGGGGGACAGCGCGAACGCCTCATTCCCCCCCTCCTCCTCCGCTCCTTCCTTCCTTCCTTCCTTCCTTCCTTCCTCTGCCCGAGCACATTTCTCCCCCACATTCGCCTACGTTCTATTCCTCCTTGCAGAAAGGAAGGAGCCGTGCGAACTCTAACTAAAAAGGGAAAAAAAAAAAAAAAAAAACCAGAAAAAAAGAAAAAAAAAAACCAGAAAAAAAGAAAAAAAAAAAAAAAAAGGTGGGAGGGAGACAAGACGGGAATAAAAAAAAAAAAAATAAGGAAGGGGAGGGAGGAAGAAAAAAAAAAAAAAGACAGAAAGTGTCTGTGCGTGATCGCTGCCCATCTGTGCGAAAGGTGCTGGCTGCGCGGTACTCACATGGCTGTGTGGAGCGGCTCGCGGCAATTAATGAGTCTCGCAGCTGGAGCTCCTCTCGGCCCGCTCTGGTGGAGCGCTCTCCGCTGCCTCTCGCGCACGCACAACCCCGAGCAGATGCTCCAGGACCGGCCGCTCTGTGAGGGGAACAACGCGGGAGGGTTTGTATCGCTCCACGTTCGGGTGTGTAGCCTATAAATAGCGAACTTTTTGATGGAATCAGCGAACAAATGAGAGGAGAAGGCGTAATTTTGCGCAGGGAGCCCCCCTTTCTCTTTGCGAGATTAAACCCCCCCAGGCAGCGGCCAGAGCGAAAGTTGTGGGTGTGCAGAGAGGAATTTGAGTTCACTTTGATTGTGCGCGAGATTTTTGTTTGTTTGTTTATTTGGGGCTCTGCTTTCTGTTTTCCCCCCACAGCCCATACATTACACCCTCCCTCCTTCAAATCGGGGGCAGGAACTGACCCGGATTAATGCCGACTTTAACTCTGAACTGGAAATACGAGGCGTTTGGGGGTGTTCCTTTTTTTTTTTTTTAATTATTTTTTTTTATTTTTTGGAGGACAAAGAGGGGGGTCCACGCTATCCCGGATGGACGTGGATGAGGCGGGCAAGCGGCTTTCTTGACTTGGAAAGCAAGAGGGGGAATAGGAAAAAACAAACCAGACTGGAGTTATTTGAGGGATACTTCAGGAAGGAGGAAGGGAAAGAGGAAAAGTGTTTGTCCGCAGCTTTAGACAGTGCCCCGAAAGCGCTTCGCTTGGGGTTCCCCTCAGCCCACACAGAGTCGCATTGAGGGGTAGGAGCGAGCGCAGTGCTCCCCCCGGCCGAGATCAGCACGGAGGAGCCCGGCCTTGCCGGGGCAGCCGTCGGGCAGGGTCCCTCGGGGCAGGCTACGCTCAGCCCTCTCCCCGTATTTTGGCTGAGTATCGGCAATTTTGGGTCTCCCCTCTCGCTGATCGCTCCCTGCCTACTGAGGGTTTGCGTGCCAGGAGACAGATCCAACCGCGGCACCGAGATTTTCTTCCCTGCCCGCTCTGACCTGCCGTCCTGTCCCGGGGAGCACAGCCCTGCTCCTCCCGCAGCTCCGGGACGCGCCGCGCTCCCCTCTCCCGGCGGCAGCGAGCGGAGCGGCTGCGGGGCGGTGCCACGAACGGCCCGGCCCGACCCGGCTCCGCAATGCCCGCTGCCGCTCCCGATGCCTGCCGCAACCCGAGCCCTGCTGCCCTGCGTTCCCTTCTGCCCGACGTCCTGCTCTGTCCGCGCACGTTTCCAATCTCATGGCTCATAAACTATTAGCGAGGAGATTTCATTATTCACCTTCTGTATCGTACGAAGGCGAAAAGAAAGAAATCACAAAGATAATCCCGATCCGAGCAGCATCGTGCTGCAATGGGAGAGTTGCACGGGGCCCCGGTGCTTTGCGGTGGGTGCTCTCGAGGAAAGGGTGAATCCTGCGGATGGCACGGGGGCTTTCTGTTTTTATTTTTTTTTCTTTTTTCTTTCTTTCTTTCTTTCATTCTCTTTTTTATCCCCTTTTTTAATAGGCTGTGCAAAAGTTTGGACCACGAGGTAATTATAAAAACCAATATAGCGAATTTTAGAGAGAGACCCACTTTGCAATTTTACACCGAGAAACGAGATATTCCAGCAAAATTTCGGGTCATCGTCGACAATGGAGAGATGTTCTCTCGCTGTTTAATATACATGGGGTGGGAAATGGAGGGAAGGCACCACCAGAACACGTAGTGCCAAAGGAAAGGAAAAAAAATCAAATTACTGCATCACATTTTGGGGCTATTTGGCAGGACGCTTCAAAAAGAGACCCACACTTGATTATATCTCTAATGATTTTGCTGTGTAGCTGCTAGTTAACATTAAGGAGCAAAAGGGGCTTTCTACAGAGTTTGTGCATTAGGATACCTTCAAAAAGAGAAGAAAAAAAAAAAAAAAAAAAGATTTTCCTTGTACATTGATGGCACATCTGGGACTGCAGATGACCAACCTGGACCGACTTTTAATTAACACATTGACCTGCAGAAGAAGCGAACTCCCTGGGAAAAATGCTGTGTATACACCAAGAGCTTTTCACGTGCTGTGGGATCAGCTTGATTGCCTGCCCCAGCCTCCCTCCCAACTCGTTCTGGAGGAATACTGCCACTGAAAGGAGTGCATGGCAGTGCCCAAAGAGCCCGGAGATGCTCAGCAGAGCGTGGATATTCGGGTGCTCAGGGGTGGGTTTCACACTCCACATTCTGCCTGGAGCTGAGAGTAGCCCCACCCGTGTGTTGTGGCCCTAAACCCTCCCCCCCCCCCCCCCCCCCCCCCCCCCGGGTGAAGCACAAAGACAGGTTAGTGGCCTGAAATGCGGATCCTTCCCTCTCTATTCTGTCTCGCTAATCCTTTATATCTGTATTTGTATTCCTTTTTTTTCTTCTTCTTTCTTTCCCCTCCCTCCTCCCCCCCACCCTTCCCCCCCCCCCCCCCCCCCCTCCTTTTTCCAGGGCAGATTTCAGACAGGTTAGGTGCATTATGCCCTCCCCTGCCCCCAACCTTCAAGCAGAGAGACCAGAGTATGTGGAGTTAAAGTGTAACTTCTTGACAGGTAATAATTAAAAAGCTTCTTTCTAAATCTCTTTCCCCTCTGCTGAAAACACCGAGGCTTGCTTTTGCAATAGATCGCATTGATCGCACTCTCTGCACTGATCTGTCACCAGCCCCCAGCCCAGATGCTCTTCTGCACTCACCAGCACCTTCCCCTCTTTTGGCTAGATGGCTGCTCCAGGGCCCGTTTCTGGGACCCGCCAGAGAGGAAAACCAGAGAGCCAAAGGGGTCCAACTATCTCTCACACAGCTGGGTTGTGACTGTACCTCTGATTTTTGCCCTACGTTCACACTGTGGGGGAGTTTGGAAAGAAAAGATATGCAGGAAACCAATTCACTGCCATTGTTGGGGAGGATCTCTGCCAAGAGGCCTCAAACTCTTCCCAGGGGCAGAACTATCCAAAGCAAACCTTCAGCCTCGTCCTAGCAGCCGTGTTGAAAGTTTTAGGTGCTCTGAGTTACATGAGGTCATAAATTAATCTGCCAGAGGAGTACGGCAAGCACCTGATATCAAAGGAGGGTCAGGAGCCGGCCAGCTCCAGCTGGCCCCACGTGTGATTTACTCCAGGCTTTAAAGATGTATGCTGTGGTGTTTTGATAAGAATATAAGAGTCAGCAGTTTGATTTGGCAATTTTTTTTTTTTTTTTTTTTACTCTTCTTTCTGAAGAGGGCTGCAGCTTAAGCTGCGGAATTTGTTATTGCTCTCAGGGTGCTTTTTAGCAGAGGCTCTCGGTCTGCATGGGGCTATTTCACCCCTTTGCTGTTAGACTTAACTACGTTTCTGTCTCTATGGAGCAAGTCAGACAACAGTACGCACTTCAGCTCCTCTCCTGCCTGCAGCATCTCCTGAAGCACTCAGAAAAACCACAGCCCAGTTGTACAGATAAGATTCTCTGCCTCGGCAATGGCCCACCACTATGTCAAATTTCTGACCTCCTACCACAAGTCCTTGCCCTATAGGTCACTCTCTTCCCCCGACATCATTCCAGTACATAAGCACTTTCTTTTTGTCCTGTACAGGTGCACTCACACATTCTTCAGGGCTGAGTGTGGGAGGATGTCCTGCTCTTAGCTGAACACATCTCTTACATGCAGGTCCCATCACACCCACGGTGCCCTCATCCAAAGCCCCCAAACTTTCAGTCATAGCCTTTAATCAGAGAAAACTGAAAGAATGATCCCATTCTGACATGGAGAGACCACCAGAAATACCCCAGAACAAGGAGTAATGCACCAGGAGCATTCTGTAGAAATGACAGCAGTCACAGAGAGCAGAATTGCATGAGGAGTTTGGGATTATATCCCTGTTTTTTTCTCCTTTCTTCCTATTTTAGTTTCTCTGCCTGTAAAACAGGCAAATAGCTTCTGACCCTACTGCTTCTCCATGAGGCAATTGCTCTCTGAAAAAAGAAAAAAATCAGAAACACTCCGAGGACACAATTGGTGACAGTGTTCTGAGGTGGATGCACTGCCATTCTTGTGTTGTGCTTGGCTTAGACTTCCCAGCACAGACCCTGTTTTCTGTTGCGTGTAGCTTTAGAAAAAACATCATCACTTCAGCTGAAAACTGATATGCTGACTGTCTGTACCAAGATGATTATTTTGAAAATACCTGCCAAAACAATTTGTCCATTTCCAAGAACAAGGTTATGGAAAAATAAACAGTTTTGCTCATACTAAAAAAATGGAAACTTTTTCCTTTGAAATGCTCTGCTGCCCTCAGGCTTTGAAGCACGGACTCAAAATGTGACCTCTTTCATTCAAAACGTGCCTTTCCTTTCTCTGAAAATTTACACAAATCTGGCTAACTTGTACATATTAGATTTTTTTCTTTCTTGGATGAGCACACTCTCAGTAATGATTTCTTCTATTCTAATAGAGAAAAAAAAAAATAAAAAAGGATCATTAAAGACTGGTCTTGTCTAAGAACAGAAGCTTAAGAATACTGTGGTAAAGCTAGATTTCCACTTTAATCCCCACCTCCAAATTTTCCCAGTGAGCACAAGCCTTGGCACAGGATCTGAGAGGTAGGAATCCTATCTCTTCTAAGCTCTAAATGATTTGAAGGTTGTATCAAGAAGAAAGGTCTCTGCATGAATACGACAGGGAGAAAATTCCACCCTGTGACAGAGAAGGCAATGGAAGCAGCCAAGCAGCCTGGAGAGAAAAACTGGGACTGGTGTTTGGAGCAAGAGCCTGGGAATGATTAGGTAAGGAAACACAAAGGTGTTATGGAAAAAGCAGAGAGAAAGTGCTCAGCAGAGAAGCCTGGAGGGGAGAAAAGGGGCTGCCATGTCCAAAATAGCTGGGCTGAATCTCAGGTAAAACACAGTAAAAACTGTAAGTCAAAATGTTTTATTTCTGTATTGTTAACTGATGTACTTCAGCTTCTCTGTCAAGCATTAATGCTTTTTATTTTGAATAGAATTTGTTTTCTGATTCTGGAAAATAAACAATTTAATGACCTTCACAATAAGTATTTCTGAGCAAATTCAGAACATTTTAAAATGATTTTTGTGTGTGTGTGACATCAAGCTAAGGGAACATACTACACAGTCGGCACAAGCTGTAACATCAGGTACTCAAATGTTAGGACAATGTCTAAGCTGAGAGTTCCTAAGTTCTGTCTCCCTACACTGAGATACACGACCACAGAGAGTTCATTCCACCAATTTCCCAAAATACAAACGAAGCCCTGCAAGGTATGCCTTCTCTGTGGGCAGGGCACAAGTTTTTATTCAATGTATTTTCAATTTGTCACAGGATTAGGTACTGTTCACAGACAAGGCAGACAATTATAAGGAGAGAAAGCAGAGCCTTGTGGCAATGTGACAGCTGAATTTTGTTTGTAGAATCTGAATCCACTCCCCTTTCACCTTAAAGCTTCTATGATGTGAAGAAAGTCACCACAAGATGTAATAATTAGCAGAGATTTTTGTGTTATGGGAGCCCATCATGAAATTCTGGAGTTGGATTTACAGAAGAAAATTCCTATGACAAAATCCATGGGACTGTACATCGACAATGCCAAGGAATGCAGAATGTCAAACAGGCTGAAAAAAACAAGTAACCAGCATCTCTAATTGGATACTCAAAAATAGCGGGCACTTCTGACTTTAATCACATTTAGTTGGAGCACAGATTTATTAACAAGGATAAGACTCTCACTGCTTCAATTTTTTGTTGTAAAGGATGTTTGCCAAACACCCAGACACTATTCATCTTGTGGCTGTGAGAGGAACAGCAGAAAAATGTGCTGGGTTCAAATTGGGATTTCTGTGCCCTAAACAAAACCTACAGAATCCCACACAGATAAATTCAACAGCAGAAACTAGCTCCTGTTAGCCCTGTTCCACGTACTACTCTGAATGACAAAGGGGTGCTCACAAAAATATCAAGCAGAAAAGTCCCACACCTTTTCAAATAATATTCTTGTAGGTTGTACATGAATGGATGAAACAAAGTTTTTGTTTTGTTTTGTTATTTTTGAAAAGGGAGGAAGCGAGGAAGAAAAAAAGCAGAGGAATAAGCCCATGATGTCAGAAAACATGGAAAATATCAGTTTTGGGCATTCAGCTCAACAACTTCTCTTTGGTTACTGCAAGATCTCTTTTCCTTTGCATTTTTTTTTTTTAACATCCTTTCAGTTGCTTCAGAACAAACATTTTTTCCAATGACAAATTTTGAATTTTGAGGAAAGCTTCCCAGTATTTCCCAGAAAATTCTTGATCATCTCCAGGTATGTGAAGGTGCCATTAGGAGCTGCATGATAACATATCTTTGCAAGGGATTGTAACTGAGTGGTGTGATCAGCTCTCATTCTGTCACTTCCTACTGCTTTCTGCTGGCTTTAAATGTTTATAGACTCTGTAATTTGCTTTTAATTTGAGTGTGTGTGTATGTGTAAAATACTGTATGACCATATGACCATGCAAGATTTATCTTCTACCTAATTTATTGCTGTTCTATTTCTTCCATTAAAGCATAAGTTTTTACATCCATTCATTGATTTTACATTCCATAGAATCACAGAATATCCTGAATTGAAAGGGACCCACAAGGATCATTGTGTCTAACTTGTGGCTCCGTACAGAACCAGCCAAAATCCAAACCCTATGTCTGAGACCATTATCCAATCGCTCCTTGAAGTCCATCAGCTTGAGACCATGCCCACTGCCCACTTTGGGTTTTATTGCTCTTATAGCATGTATTTAATTGCTTGATTTTTGATTGCTTATATATTATTTATTTTAGCATTGACAGCTATATGTAGGGAACTGGAGTAAAGTCTCCAAAGTTTTCAGGTGGATGGCGGAACCATTAACCCAGACTGCTCTACAGCAAGCTGGATTTGCACAAGCAAGGGAAAAAAAAAAATAAAAAAATTAAAGTTCTGTTTTTTGTGTTACAGAGAAGTTCCAGAATCACTCTCCTTTGTAATGTAAAGATAGTAGCATGATCACCAGGCATGTGGTCCTGACCTCAGACCGAGGATCCTTGGCCTAGAGTCAGGCAGTCCCTGCAGTCACTGAAACAGCCAAATTAACTGTCCGTTTAGCCATGGATTAAAATTCATCCACTGATCCAAGACAGTAAGTGAGACAATAATTTGTGACTCCTACTTTGCTTCACAGCAGATCCTCATTTAGAATAAAGCTGCAGTTCAGCGGTGAGTTTTTATGCCCAGAAATAATCATGATGGCATTGCAAAATTGTACCTGTAATAATTTGAACAAATGGGATAAATAAATGCAAATTTAAAAGGAGCAAATGGATCCAGTTTTCATTAATGCAGAGCCTGTTCAAGAGCAGGGAATAAAGATAGCTTCGGGAACCCTGATACAATCAGCAGTCACTATTACTTTGAGTAGTAACTCATAACAAATAAAGTGCCATTTCCAGTGAGTAAGGACCTCTTCAACATTGCTTTTACCACCACAACCTAACTCACTTCTTCTCTAGCAAATCACAGACTTGATTGAAATGTTGTAGAGCAAATTGCTTAATGCTTTCTAGAGACCTCAAATATGTGAAGTTCCTAGTGAATAAATGTGACAGCTAATTTCAAAACCAAGGACAAAAAAAAAAAAAACAGCCAGCTAGAGAATAGAGGCTCTATCTTTTTTAATATTTCTACTAGATGCTGTACTTGGCCTTAGTGACAAAGCAATATACACTCCAAAGTTCATCATTTTTGTACTAACATACAAGACAGAACAACTAGCGCAGTCTCAGTTACGCAATGCAAGGGTGGCCATCTGCTGCTGAGGAACTGGTTTTGACCCAAATAACAGCAAGTGTTTGTGTGTCACAGACAGAAACTCAAGGTGTGTTATCTGCATCTCCATTGAACAACATTAAAAATAAAACCAACAACTTCAAGACCTAGTATGAAAGTCAACGTAAAACAGTACGATTACTTCTGTGCTTGTATACCCTGTATCAGAAGCCTTTTCACACTGATAAATGTCCTCATCATAGTCAATAATAATTAAAAAAAAAGGAAAAAAAAAGCTTTTTCTTTTTCTCAGCATATCTGTCCAAATCAAAGATCTGTTATTTATGTCAATAAAGATTTACTCTTGCTTGTGATGATAATCCCATACCATCTCACCTCTGAGGTGACTATCTCTCAATGACGAGTGGATAGATCACTATGTAAAACTAAGTACCTACTTTGAGGTACAGTAATCTGACCGTATCTCCATGTATCTTGGAAGGCTCCAAAACAACTGTAAGGGTCATGATAAATCATTTGAGTATAAGGTTAATGCTCATTGCAATAGCATTGCAATATTTCATAGGTATATGTGCAAAGGCAAAGGTTTTATTCATAAATACACTGATGATATAATTGCCTTGGACCCTCCTAGCATAAATTTAGAGAGAGGAGTAAAATAAAAGATGACTCTAATTTTCTGGCTATGAAGATGACTTTTCCTACGAGCAGTGGCCGGTCCATCTTTGTCACACTCGGCATTACAAAACTCCCCACTCGCTCACCCGTATCACCACCAGAGAGAAGGTGAAAGGCAGAGCTGTCTAAGGAAGTAAATTTAAGATGATTAAGATAGTCTGGACTTGCTGTGTGGCCTCAGTAGTTCACTCATGAGAAGGCTTGCCAAGGCAGAAATGGAAGTTAGGCACCTAGTCCAACTCTTACAATCAAGAGGCAACCTCCCTAAAAGCAGCATGCCAGTCTTTCACTGAGTTTGAACTGTCAGAAAGAGCTGCAGTATTTAAACTACTTTCATGGTGAGGGAATTTTTCAGTTTTGGGATTATTTTCTTGGTCACTCATGGTAACTCCACATTTATGAGAATAAGGAAAGTATACAGGCCTACTTGTAACACTTCAGTAGAGAAGAGGCAATTGCTTGAGATCTAGCAGCTAAAATTTGTGATTCTAGTTTTAGCTCTCCTTCCAAATAATAAAAATGTATTTAAAATAAATATCCATGATAAGATGTACTGACAACAATAATAAAACTATGGAAATCTAATATATTTGAATGCTTACTATCAAATGGAGGCTACTGTAGAAGGAGTTACTGAATGCTTTCAGCATGATAGACGTACTGATTTCCATCCTACAGCATATATGGGTATATATGGGCCAGGAGAACAGGGTTCAAGCCTCCATTTTCTGGAGGTGATGATGATGAAGATAAGGTATGTAGAACTGTATGGAGGAGGATGAGGCTAAAGGTGAGACATTCTCATAAATACTGATGCCAAAAGGAAAAAAAAACAGAAATGACTTCCGAAGCCATCAGAGAAATCTTGAACACCATGCTATTTTAATGATTTTGTTACTGTTATTGGAACCTGAAAATTACTTCTGTTCTTAATAAATACACATTTATTTCAGTATGCCTCACTAATACTTTAACACTCCTTTGGTACCTGATTCATTAGAATGCAGGTGAACTTTGCCTAAATACGGAGAACTGTAGAGCTAATGTTAGCATCGTAATGCAAAAAGCTGAGAAAGAGCATTTTATAAAAAGCCTAAAATAAATTGAAGGCCTGTATTTTTTTATTTTTTTTTTTTTAGTGGAAGATTACAGATCTGTAATATATATATTTATCTAGTCATAAATGTACTAGCATTTTTAAATGCACTAATATTTTGAAACATGTGAGTGAATCAAGTAATAGACTGGAACAAAGCACATGATTATCAGTTCTGCATTCAGAGTCAGTTTGAAGTTCAGCAGACAAGTAAATTTGAACTCAGAAAAATAGATTTCTAGCCCTATATATTTACCTCACAGCCACTTTTTTACGGTTTGGTAATACTTTGTTATGGTGGGAGTGCAACCTCTATTAATCTGAAAGTACAATGTAAGCTCCCTTTCTTCAGGCATAATTCTTCTTTGCCTGCATATTTGTATCTTCCCTACCTTTGATTTAGAAACTCTTATTCATCTCAGTACAGGTGGAAGTCAAAGTCTACTTTTTCTTCCGATTAGAATCTATTGGCAATTGCTCAGACATACTGGTGCCACAGATAAAAAGAGATTCAGACTTTTTGTAGGGTGCTTGGTTCCTTGTGCAAAGATGTTACAGCCTTTAAGCTGTGCAGGTGGTCAGGCTGCCGGGGCTTCCCTCAGCCCCCTTCCTACAGAGTTCTCTTCTCTTGAAGAGAACTTGGAGGAAGACTCTTATCTTAGATGGCCTGACATCATCTTGTGCAATCTCTTTTTTCAAAGCTGCTGAATTCTCACTCGTACCTCTGAGGCACTGACTGTGCCGTTCATTTAAAGAATTTATTTATCCATTTTTCATAGAATCACACATTATCCTAAACTGAAAGGTACCCATAAGGATCATCTAGTCCAAGTCCTGGCTCCGTGCAGGATCACCCAAAATTCAAACCACATTCCTGAGAGTGCTGTCCTATCTATTTACTATAATAGGAACAATTTCATTCTGGACTAGTATGCTTCAGGCTTCAGATATCAACATCCAAAACAAGTCAAAGCTGTCTATGCTTCACATGGCACAAGAACTTTTACTCCTTCCCTAAAGAAAATGTTCTTGTTGAATAGGAAATGATACACTGGATCATACATATGGTCCACCTACACAATGTACACTGCCTGCACCGGCTAGAATCTGATACAACCAGGAAAAATGTTGAAACTACACTATAATCAAGTGGAAATCCTCCTGGAGGACTTACTTTTGTTTTTAAGAACAAAATAGTGTCCCTTGCTTCAGTTAGGGGAAAAGCTGATTGGCTTTTATTTGATGTTGGAACAGGACCGATACATTGATACAAAGATACTCAGAAAAGTGAGTTTATAATATCCATATTGATTTAAAAGAAGCCTAAAATTAAGGCTGTGTAAGCACTATGGCAGGTTTCTGTTTCTATTTATTTGTTTTTCCATATTAAACAACAAATTCTTATGCCAAGAACCAAAGAGCAAAATTTTACATTCACTGAAACCAAATACATTTTAGAAGAATAAATTATAGAATTGGCTTTTGTTTCTAAAGTCTCTATCATTTTATTCAGCAAAGGAATTGAGAAGATGACATGATCAGCAGGTAGGAAAAGCATCTGTGGAGATGGTGGTTGTTATTACTGGTGGGTGAACATGATACTTATGGAACATGTAAGAAGCTTTCTGATCTCACGCTCCAAGATTCATGATGTGCAAACACTTCTGGGACTCCCATTGATTTAACTGGATCTTGAATATTGACACAATAAACCAGTACTAAAAATGCTAAAAGTTCTGCTTGTGGATAGCCTGGACACTCAGTGCTGCTTGCCTTAGGCCCATGGTTAATTTTTAACAACGTGGACACAAACCAATGACCTGTGCTATTGCTCAGGAATGTCTGACCACTCACCGACTCCCAGTTTCAACAGAACGGCCACTATACTGGAACTTACTGGTGCTTAAGGACGCACCCAGTTCAAACTACACCCTCCTGTTACTGGGATGAAAGGAATATTGTTATTTTGGAGTGAAAGCACACTGAGATATGTGAAAAGTTTGCTGAAGTTAAAAATGAAATGGGTTCCAGTTGTTATTTCTTATTACTTTTATAAAACTGTTTTAATAAAGATGGAACATTTAGACTGAATGCAGCAAAATGATTACTTTAGCTTAAAAGAACAACACAAGGAAAAATATATAAGTGCATTAGGACAGTTGTTGTAGAAATATGATTAAGATCTGTACAAGTAATAATACAACTGAAAAAAAAAAGATGTTCTACTGATTTTAATTTATTTGTGCATAGAAATTTGTAATTAAAACAAATCCTATTTGCTGCTTATTTACAACTTTATCATAACAGGACCATAGAGCTGAATTATATTAGGTGATTTTTATGGTTTTTTTTCTTTCTGCTTCTGTGTACACATCTAAATCATGAAGGGAAGATGAGAGCGCTAGCAAAATCCAAACACCTTATTCAAAACAAAAAATGTAATTGTTCAGAAATAGGCTATTGACTTTCACTGGGTTAAACAGCTCATGTAGTGATTAAGCTTGAAGCTATAATTGTTCTTGTCACCCAAACTCTGCTCAGTCAATATCTTTTTATCATATACATTTTTAATCACATATTAATAAACAAGAAGGTGTGCTTTATTGATGCCTGGATTAGTTTATTGACCAACTCAACAACTCTATGTATGGTTTCTGAACACAGAAACAAGGTCAGTGTGTGAAGATGAGGAATAGTACATTCACCATCTTTAATATACTTCATTCTAGCAGTCCTCTTGTAAGGTGTTGCAATCTCTACAGTTTCTCCAATTTTTTAAAATAAATTATTTCATATTTGAAACTGCTTCAAAGTTAAAGCACATTTTGGGTTGAGCTTTAAGAAATATAACCACGAGTTTCTTTAATACAACATGATTTTGACACCTTGACACTAAATTATTTGGAAATGTTTGGGAAATCAAACTTTCATGTACTTGTAGATTCTTACAAAATATTGCTTATTCACATAGATTTCTGAAAGCATCTACGCTTTTCAGATTCTCCTAACAACTAACTCTGCTCAAACTTCTTATTCATTCCTTTCTTTTCTCTATGAAGTGCTACTGTGAACATTCCATAACAGTAACTCAGATTTGGAAAGAAGGCCTCTAAAACAACTATATAAAATTAACAATTAAGACAGTAATAGAACACGACAGTATTTTTGTGTGTTCCTTCTCATCAGACAAAAGCTGCGCATAGGAACTCACATTTCCTTTTTTTTTTTTCCAACTTGTTTTTCTGATGGATTAGAGATAGATCTTTTCATCAGTATTTGCACAAAATACTGTTTTGCAATAGTATTCAATTGAAAATGTTTTGATGATTCTGTCTGTCAAATGTTCACGTGATATCCTAAAAGAAGAGTCGTTTGGAAACAGAGCTGACTGCAGCATGTATGAAAGTACACATCAGCCAGACACAAAGATGAAGTCTGCTTCCAACCTGAAGCTCACAGCCTCTAAATCCAGCTGAAAGCTCTTCTCCTTAAGGTATGAACTTAAAATAGGCCAAAATGATTACTCACTACAGTATCATGTATGAGTATCTCTGATGTTACCAATGTCTCACATACCTGAATTAGGTAATGACACAATCTTAAAGAAAATACTTTTAATCTCTATTTTCTCTAAAACCATACACACAGGCTGCACTGCTTTGCTTTCCCACTGCACACTTCTTCAAGTGACTTGCCAATGGGCTCCATTCTCTACTGCACAGCACTGCTCACAGTAACAAGAAGTTGTTGGAATAGCTCTCCGCACCTCTTTTTCTCACTCAAGAATTGTGTTTCATCTTTGTCCTCTAAATACAGCATTATCAGCTACATTTTCCATGCAGATTCACTTGTGTAGTATCTGGCAATATTTCTGATCCTTCTGGGCCCTTTTCTGATACTGTCTAGATTTACACAATTTTTCTAAGTAGAGGGAAGAAATATCTTAGTTCAATCAAGTAGTGCTTTCCTGTGCATTTGTCTATAGAGTTTAAAAGACGTACATCTTTTGTTTTCTTTTGCAAGTGCTACTCTATAATCCTCAAGCTGTGGTGTTGGGAAAAAAGTTAATAACTATGTACACTGAAGTGAAAATAGCTAGTGTAACATGAAGAGAAACTTGCTAGTATAGAACAAAAAGCAATACAAATGAGCATCGGTACCAAGTGCAGGCAAAAATCCTGCAGATGACTAACACACTGGCAAAGCCATTCATATTCACATGAACATTGTATAAGTGCCAAGTGCACCAAGATGTTGCATAGGAGTTCTGGTCATGTAAGGTAAAGCTTCCCAGAGGCATCCTTTAATTGGTCTAATTTTCTCTGCCAAACACCATCAAAGTTCTAGATGTTCAGGCCAGGTCTTGTCACTTTACTATTTCATCACTTTCTGGATTATCTACTCCCAGCATAAATGCTCTCAAACACATTTGCTGCCTGTATGTTGCTCTCCCTTTCACATGCATAGCCACCTACACACCTCTTTCTATAAGAGCCTTACTGAACTCTCAGAAATAGAGACAGGAAAACAATGGAGTCTAAACTGCTATTCAACCTCCGCAGGTAAACTGATGTCCAGACACTTCCTAATTTCAAGGTTAGGCACAGAAAATCCTCCTAGCACATTAGGAACACAGTCCACTCTACTTCTGTTAATTTTCACCTTTTTTGGGGGGGGAGGATAGGAGGGGGGTGGAGGCAAACACACACACAGAAAACTAAATCTCGAGACAAGGAAAAAAAAACCCACAACAACACAAGCTTCAGGTTGCATATGCTACTCCATACTGTCAGTGCTTATACATAGGAAGCATATGGAGCTAGGTAAGCAATAACATTTCTGAGAAAGTTATTATTAAAGGGAAGACAACTGCTAGAGCCAGTTTACGAAATGACTGAAATGAGTACAGCACTCAATGAATGTCTGTTTTCCTTAGTAGGAACACACAAAATCACGCCAGCATGGGATGACTCACCACAAATAGGTGGGTTTGACTCTTGGCTCTGACATTGACATATTGCATGGCCTTAGGCAAATCCCAAAACATTTGTTTTTACTTCTCCACTTATGTGATCTGGATAATACTTATATACCTAAGGGGGGTATTTTAAGATACAATATGTTTAAGATACTACAAAGATTTTAAATGCTGTAACATAGCTATGCCTCATTAACAACGTCGAGCTAAAATAAACACTGGGATGATTTAGGTAATGTGGTACATGTTCCTGGAACTGGGAACTTTGCTGAACAAAGAGCAAAATCTTCAAAGAGCCAGAGGTAAGGGAATGCACAGCCCACTGCAAAGCTGAAGTACTTTGCAAGGGTGGGTGAATTTATAAGAGAGGAAGAACAAGTTTGTTTAATAGGCAAAAGTTCAGTCTTCATTAGTTTTTTAAGTGGTTGGGCTGAACTGAAAGACAACACAAGCTCAGAGGTGGGTGAATAAAACAAACGTAGGCCTCATTTATCCACACGTATTGAAGTTAGAGAGGATTTTGCCAGGATGAGACCTGACAGTTTGTTCCTACTGCCTACACAGTAAGAAAATTATTAAAGTATCAAAAGAGATACCTTTCATGCAAAGCTTCCTCTCATGTTGTGAAGGGCAGTTCTCTCTGAAACTTTGAAAGGTGTTCTGCAAGGATCACAGTACTGCTTCATGTAGAAAGGATCACTCTTATCCTGTGGGACTTATCAGTAGGTCAGAAATCAAAGTGCAGTGCAACATGCATTGGAAACCCTACTGAAAGAGAAGGCCCTGGATAGTGATCCCTTGGCATGTTAATTGCACTTAAGGAATGCTACCAGGAAGCAGGAGTGAGGCATGCAGCACAGACAGAACTGAGGGGCCACAAAACTCTGCCTCAAGAGTCTGAGCCCGTCACCACTGTTCTTAAATCCTACTTGCATTAGAAGGAATACATTGCTGGGCTATGCCAGAGAGAGGCAACTCCAGCCCACAGCGTAACAGGTGATAGCACAGCATTATCACTTCTGAAGTTCTCTTACTTTTTTGTCTTCTCCAAGATGTTTTTGCACTTAGGACCTAAAAGAATAGTGAGAGAAAGTCTGACAGTGCGGAGAGTGGTATAAAAAAGATGTGAAATCAGGTTAACCACTGTGAAAGTAAGAGGGAAAAGCTTGAGCTGTGAGGAAGAAAAGAAGCTGAAGTGGATGTTCTTGGAGTGAGGAAGGATAGACGAGACTTATCTTCAGAAGTGATCAGTGGCAAGGAATAAGTACAACAACAGCAGTAAACTTTGAAGTATCAATAAGTGAGATTTGGGACAGTTAGTGCCAAGATCTATTATTTTCATTAGATGTTACTGTTTCGGCATTTCAGTAAACATGAGAAAATAAGCTGAATGAGTTGTGATTTGGAGTGGGCCTCCAGCTACTGGAGGTAAACCATAGTACTTTTTACTGTGGAAACAGGAAGGGACTGAGGGTCTGGTCTGGCACCCAGTCCAGCTCAGGTTAGTTTCACAGAAAGGAACCCTGATTGTGACTTCTGAGACTGCACAAAGACGTGAACAAAAGTGTTGCCAGCGGAGAGATCTGAGAGACTTTGGTGCACTTTCAGTCCTAAACAGAGTACTCAAATAGCACACTATGTAGGAATCAGACACTCTGGACTTGCCACACCTCATAAATCTACATCAAGGTAATTTTTAAATTTCTACTACAGGCTATTCTGCGATAGATGACACAATGAATAGGGCAGTTTCTATACTTCATACTGCATCTTCATATCTGTCATATTTACTACTTAAGACGTCTCTAAAAATGGGCACTGACTCTAGAATGCAGTTTGAGACACTAACATATAACTGGATACAGAAGTTTCTCTCAGCAGAAATCAGTTTTCAAACTGAAAATACTTACACCCAGTACTTCATTGACAGACTTCATTTTAGAGACACAAAATGAAATTCATATTAAACTAACAAAGCTAATACATTTTTACTACATCTGCAGACCACAGAACACTTTGCTTTCAAGAAAAGTTGAATAAATCACAGAGCTTTCTTAAAGAGACTTCTCCCCTTGTCTTCAGAAAGTCTTTAATGTGACATCTGTCCCTGCACTGTCACCTCTTTTAAAACTAACAAATGCATGACATATAATACAAGATTTATAAATTAAAGAAACCCACCCCTTTTAAGTAATATTCTTTAAATCTCAGTTTCTGACAGTCCTCCTATTTGCTCACTAACTGTAGTAGGCGTATTTTTCAGAAAATAGTGAATAAAAACTGACAAGCTATCGGGGGAATCTGAATGCATAATTGATAGGGGCATAAATTAATATGATTAGGCCTTTATTGGGTGCCACTGCTGCCAAACCTACAAAAGGGGCATGGAATAAAACATGGCTATGTTCTCAGGGCTGATAGACATCAATATGTAATGCATATTATCTCAAGCCTTCTCATGTACTCTGCTTATGACAGCACTCAACCTAATTGAAATTTTTATCTTTCTGTTGCATACAGACAGTTTTGACTAGGTGCTTCCAGGGAAAAGAGAAAACCAAACGACCCAAACGAAGGTTTCTCTGCAGAGGTACATACCCCGCTAGCAAACCACTGTAAAATAGCTTTCTACTTGTTAGCTTTCTAAAGTCATCTTCAGAAAGCTGTGTTAAAGGTATCCCCGGACTTGGATACCACTCCCCCATTTAACTAAACTTAATAGTGCGTTTCCCTAAAATTAAGAAAAAATCAAATGATTGCTTTGTAGAAATCAATGTACTGCGTGCTCATTTCAGCTGAGGTTTTGCTTACTACAGTTCTTGTGTTGCATACATTTAGCTTAGGAAGAAATTATTTTCTTTTGAATAACGAACTTCTTAAAACTATTCTACTTCAGATCTGTGATGGAAAAGTTTAAAATTAAGAAGAGTTTCTTGAAATGACAGCCTTCATGTCTCTCCAAAATACATTAGCCAGCTGACACAGTGTCATCCGATAATTCAAAAATATTTTCAACTTTTTCTTTCCTTTTCAGTTATTAACTATGAATTCCCATCCATCCTGTAAAAAGCCATTCCAAAAAACATGGTATCTGACAGTAATAAAATGTTTCAAGCATTTGCTATAAATGAGAATTCATCAATATGCACTTTTCCTAAAGGGTTTTGCTTTGACAAGTCAAAGTTGATTAAAAGGTTGCACAGTTAATATTTTGCTCTTTATCAAAAAGTTCTGTACTGCTCAAGTGTTCCTGAGAATCTATGCTGCAATTACTAAATACTTTTATTACAGTAGTGCTGGATGTTGTACAAATAAGATAAGGAGTCTGTTTCTGCTCCATTGTTTACAGTCTAGAATGGGATTATCCCTGGAGTAAGAAACATTCAACCTGTAAAAATCAAAGTAAAACACAGAAAGAGGCAGAAATGGGTCCAACACATCACTTTAGCTTCATTGAAACTCACTTCCAAAGACACAAGAAATAAATCTATTTTTCTTTTCTTAATTTATTTCTGGAATATATTTTAAAATCTATGCATTCAGTTTAATAAATACAAATCATGTTATTGGTTATTTTTATGCTATGAAGACAAAGACATCATAGGTAAAAAACGACTTTCTCCTCTTAATGGACAATGTGTCACTCTCCTAACTCATTGCTTCATTATCATAAACTGTAGGGCATGCATAAATATGAAGAGGCCACACGTTTTATAGATTAAAGAATGACACACAGACTTCTGAAAGATCCATGTTCTTGCACCTGTTATGTCAAGTCATTTATTTATTTCAGAGTCTATAGAGCACTCTTACATTCATTTTATATCTGCTACTGGTAGCTGCAAGTTCAACACATGGAACCAACTTGGTATGATTTCCTTTACTTCTTTATATTACATACAAAATATTGGGACATGTTATGGAACACATAGCGAGAGTTGGTACCTAGGGAATGGAATAAAAAAGTCTTGAACTTTCCCTCAAACATCTTGGAGAAACTCAAAGTCTTCTTCTGCCCTAACATGGATTTGTCTTATAAATGAAATTTTAATGAAGTACAATTTGAGAGCCTACTACTACGTGGTTTCAGAGCTGTTCATTCCCACTTTGATGCTCTACTGAAAAGGTACTAGCATGGATCCTTGTTCAGCAGGGAGACTGGAGTGATTTGTAGCTGTGGAGATTTCAGAGTAGTAAGCTTAAGTTGTTTTATTATTTTGATTCTTGTAACTTTTTTGTGCTAGGTAGGAATGCCAATACTTACAGTTCACTGGCTAGAAAGAGAATAACAAACATACTGAACTCATTAGTTAGAAAATTGAATCTCTTCAAGGGACGGCTTCTAAACTTTCTTATAATGATATTTAATACCTGAAAAGTTTCTCTCTAGCACAGCTTGGACTTGCAACTATTTTGGGCAGTTCTGAAGAGAGGAATTACTGTGACTCAGAAAAACTTCTAGTGATTTGCGATACAACTTGAACATCTTGTAAGACCGATAGCAGAACGATGTCACAATAACAACAGGCATTGAAAGACAACAGATTAAAGTGAATTTCAGGAGACTCAAAAATAACCTTTTTTAATGTCTATTTTTCAGTGGATCTGCTCTTTCTTGGGGCCTGAACATGGACCAGTTCTTTAATTGGTAGAGTCTGCAGCTCAAGACAGTAATTAGGGCACTCAGCTTTCTTCTTTACTCACTGAGTTACCAAGGCTTTCTGTCCCACCACAATGCTTTGTTTCATCCAGTCTTTTCCCAAGACCCAGAGACATCACTCACCCACTGGAGGAGCCTGAAGCAACATCTCTTCCAGGCTTTCTCCTCTAGAAGATTTCAGATACTGCTAGTATCACCAGAGTGGATGACAAAGACAAGCTACATAAATCTTAGGGTCAAGATGTTGTCAACCAGAACACTAATATCAGAATGATCTCACACAAAAGTAAGATGATTCGGACTTTCATAGAGAAGTGATGGTGGTGGGGCTAGTTGTTTTCTGGGTGTGGAATTACATAGGTTCTTTGTAACTTTCACAGTATCTGGTAATTTCTGATGATCAATCAAGGGATTTTTCAACAGTTCAATTTCATATGCTTACTTGTGAAAAAAAAGAAAAAACAGGAAACCGTGTCCTGGCGTAATTTTGGTGCCACTCTAAGGGCAAGACTTTCCTGATGCCTTATCTTCTTTATTATATACCAAATTTCTTACTTAGCCAAAAAAGATTCGAACTGTGTTTCAGAGGATGTATTTAGATAAGCCTTGGTTTTTAAGATGAATATTATGTGGGGGTACTGCCTGTTTAGAAAACTTTTAAACTCTCCATTTGGGACTGGACACTACAAGGCTATAAAAATGTGTAATAATACACATAAAGTCTATATTATTGGCCTCGGCAGCAGCCAACAAACATAAGCCCAAGAAATATGTATCATATAGTGCAGAAAAAGAGAGAATCTAGCACTGTTTCATTAGCGAGAATCTAGCACTGTTTCATTAGCACTAAAGTGAATGACCACACAGAAACTAAAAGCAGTACCTGTAGCATAACCATAGTAAATCACAGACAGTAACTAGCACATGGTACCTTTGCAGGATAGAGATGGATTGCTATCCCTGTTTGCAGAAGGGAAAACTGAGACCCAGGGAACAAGGGATAAATTTCCACAGATGAATGACACCTGAGGACTCCAAATCTATTCGTATTTTTGAGGTCTGCTCTACCCTCAGAAGTAATATTGTGAAATGTCAAACAGGATTTTAAGAAGAGGTTGCTGAAGTTCCAGCCCTAAATCTCCACCGGACCACCTTGCAGGCTATTGGCAGAAATCCTACTATGCTTACTGTTGTCAAGTAACTAGGGCTCTTCAAGAGGCTTGAACTTGCCTTCACTTAGCAAAGTAAACTCTCTATGAAGTGTCAGCATACCCTCTTCTCACTGCAAAGCCATTTGAGGAATTTCAACGTTGTGATATTTCCAAATTATCAAGTTGAAATACTTTACATGTTAGTAAAATGCATTGTGCCGACCATGCTTTAACAAAGATCATTTATCATCTCTGGAAAGTTGCTGAGTAAATCCTTTTGACTTTGTGCTATCTCATTCATCCTTGTTTCAAATAATGTAATTCTAACATTGTATTGATATTCTTTTTGATTTTTTTCCTCGTTTTCAATTTAAAACTGGGTTATAAATACATTTCAGGCCACTAAGTTTTATTTTTGTTTCCTTATGGAACTATGCAGAAGATGTGCTCAGCTATATTGATCTCTGAGGAAATGTGGACGAGGTAGATAATGTGAAACCTTTTTGTCATTACTAACAGTTATATAGGTTGCGGAAACTTTCAGTGTTTGGCTGACTAGATAAGTTGATGCATTCACATTTATTTGATTGGAAAAGTATGGGGAGTAAACTTTGTCTCCCTGTTTTCTGTATGGAATTGATCTTTTGTGTATTAACTTTTCTAGTAGAGAAAAGGAATTAATGATTATGAGAGCAGAAACATTCCTTTCTTTCTGCTAGACTCTTTAGAAAAGGGACATAAATTAAGAAGGGACAATGGAAGGGTCATAAGGCAAAATACTGAACGTTTCCACCTATAACCTTCAAAAATAGAAAGATATTACAGCTCCTGCATCTCTCCCATCTGTAACAGATCCTTCCTAACTTTCCCTGGTCTAGCATAACTGCAAGCTGCAGGTATTGTCAGGCTTTGGCTCAGTTCCAGGAGCAACTGAGTACATTGGTATATTCAGCTTAGCTGGGATACCAGGAAGGCTTTTCATGTTTATAAGCAACTGGTATAGGAATTTGTCTAAAAGGTAGGTGAGTAAAAATGCAATGAGTCGTTTCCTAGTGAAAAGCAATCACCTGATTTTTTTTCATTCTAGCTCTTCCCTGATTGCTCATCATGTTTCAGCTCAGTCACTTTCTCTAAGTTTCCAGAAGGCATTCAACATCCTCCTGACTTCTTGAGATTCATACGAGCCTCTGCAAATCAGATCTGGACTCTTAACTCTGAGTCCAGGCTCTATGTCCTCCAGCAACAGAGATCTTGTATTCCTCTTGCCTCACTTACTCCCAACCCTGTGTAGCTTACTGCCTTCTCTGAGCCCAATCAACTCTCTTGCCTGGGAAGACAATGCATTTAAGAGGTTGTTGGTTTTTTTTGAAAACATAAAATCATACCTTACTTTGTTGATTTGGTTTACAGCATGAACACGAAGAACAGCTGGATAGGCTTAAGTGAGGCAGAAGGATTTTTTGACAGTCAGGATCATTTAAATTACAACTGCTGTGACAACGTGAACAATTCATGATATTTCTGCTGTATCCACTCAGTTTGGGGAAGCTGCAGAGAGACCCTAGTGCTGCTACCTTCACCTGGGGCCTTTCAGAACCAGCTCCATTCAGGGCCAGGCTGTCAGAGACAGCATCCCAGTAGAGAAGGAAAGGAAAGCTGCATCTGTTCTCCCACAAGGAGGCTTTGCAACTGAGACTCACTGACTCCTTGTTACCTCATGCTGTGATTATACAGGTATGGAAAAGTGGCTCTTGGCACAGTGTCTTTCCAGACAATCTCACAAATCCTCTAAGAGCATTTATTTTAGCAATTCCTCTTTTTTTATTTTTCCCCCTCAGTCATACAAACTGGTGTGAGACTTCGTCACTAGATTATTTACATTTTTAACATACATATATATATATATATATTTGGCTTGTCCTGGTTATTTTGTTTCTATCCATGTGCTCAATTTCCTTTCCAAGTTAGTTCCTGACTTGCAAGACAATTCCTCATAATGATGGTGATTGTCCTAAAGATCATCTAATCACAATAAATCCTGCACAGACTATGAGCTCTGTCCTGCCCTTGGTGACCTCTTACACATTTGAGCTTCACATATAAGCTTAGATTAGTACTTTTTAAAAAATTCATTCTTATTCAAAATTAAACAAATCTCTGCCACGATTGCTAAAATTGGCAGACAGAAGCACAAAAAAAAATTTCAAGTAAATTAAAAGTGAACAACTTGTGCAAGTAAGCAAATAGACGAGACACAGCTCATACAACCTGGAACAGTCACCAGCTTCAATTGGCTGTACCAATTCATGTTGTCCAAGAATCTGGCCTAATGCTTAAAAAATGTTTTGTATGTGTTAGAAAAGGTGGGTGTGTAAGTTATAGCTGCCCCTATGACACTTAAACTTGAATGACCAGTACTTATTCAGTCAACTACAATAGGTCTCACTGTCCTCGGCAGAATTACAGGGGTAATATTTTTTTTTTTTACACGAATGAGCAGCCCTTGAATAATTTCTCCAACATACTAAGCATGAACAGGCTTTTCTTCAACATCAGGTGCACATGTCTTCTCCTCACATTTATTTTTCTCCAACACTCATATTTATCATGGTCATTACTGAGAGAGAAAGAGAGAGAGAGAGAGAGAGAGAGAGTAAATCTTCCCTTCCTACAAATGTATGTCTTCTCCTCCATCCCTCCTATGGGAACACCACAAAACAAAGGAGTGACCTCATTTCATATATCCGTCTAGTTTTATTTATTTATATTATCAAAGATGACATCCACTGTTAGAGTATATAGCTACAAATTCCTCATACCTCACAAGTAAACTTGTGTGCAAAATACAGACAGGCGGTGATAAATACTGTACCGAAGACTTGAGTATTTAGATTACTAATGGCAACAAAACTCACTTGCTCCAAAGGAGCTTACAGTGCCCAAAAAACTGAAACAGAACCAAAAGAAAAAGTAGAAAAACTTTTCAGGGCCTTGGAGTACACTCCTCTGATATAAAGAACTTCAAAGTGATGAAATGAGAATGTATCTTCTACATAAGAATGATTGCAAAACAGGAGTAATACATAAGAGAGCATATTACCTCATCAAATTCTCCATTTTAGGTCCTTATTTTCAAAAAGAGAATTACCATCAGTTAATAAAATAAAATAAAATAAAATAAAATAAAAGGAAATTCATTACCTTTGAAAGTAAGGGTTTCACCTTTTTAAGTATAGTAACGTTTTTACCTTTCTGAAGTGTTTATTAATTTATTGGAATAAATTCCCTTGTATTCATACATATTCCTTAGGTAATATAGTATTTACCTTTACAGTAGAGGCTACTGAAAATCCACAGAAAAGAAATTTACAGATGCATAGTGAAGTAGAAACAAATGTTTTATTACACATGCAAATAGAATATTTTTATATTTGGATTTTTATTACCTCCTTTGCAGAAAAGGTTATTCTGAGCCTTATCCTGCTCTTTCTCCAAAGTTCAGAAATAAGGCTCAGTGATATTAGACATATGGAAAGACTGCTAGTCTACACAAAGTAGCATATTGAAAGAAAAAGCCTTCATTTTCTTGGACGAATTCTCATTTAATTATTTGAGACTTGTAACTTCCCTTTTCTTTAAGTAGTATTCCTTTAAGTATGTCTTCTCAGCTCAAGTGTCAGATCAATTAATTTTTTCTCTCTTTGTTTGCTCTAGAGGAGACTTCTTTTATTACAAGAAAAGAAAAAAAAATGTACATATGTGATAGTAACTTTAATTATTGAAGGTTTTTGACACCACCGATGAAAATGCTTCCTACAAAGTCAGCTTTGAGCATAGCCAGTGACAATACTGTGAAGGTCAGTGTTCAGATTAACATGCTCACTGTAAAAACACACGGCAGATTTTTGTACTAATAAAGATAGTAACGTGTGAACCAACTGAAGAAGTGAAAAACATCCAGAATAATTAGAAGCCTCTGATATCAAGTAACTTAACAAACTTCCTTAGGAAGCAGAAGCCTAAAATTTATGTCCTTGCCTGTTTCATATAATCTGAGTTAGATTCCAAAAAGCCTCTTTTTTTTTTTTTTTAATTTAGTTCCTTCTCAGACAGTTGTCAGGAAGAATTTCGATTGATGGAATAGATCCCTGGTATCTCCCCTAGTATTGCACACATTGCACACTGGCATCCTGATTCTTCTCACCTCTCAGGATGTAAATCAAGGAACATTCACAGAAATCAGCAAGAATTGGGCCCTAGAGCTTTCAGTGTATGATTGAACTAATTTTTGGCTGGCAGACTCTTATGAAAACTGATTCGTGTTTTTCACAAATCAGTTCAGTGACAAGTAAGTCCTCACACACCAGACATTAGATGGGGAATTGGGCAGTTCTTTGCACCAAAGGAAAAGAAAAATCATGCTTTGATACTGTCACCATCATGTACCCATTCAAGGCTGAAAAAGAGGATGAATAAAGATAAGCATGAGACTTTCCTAAGGCAGCTGACAATACGTTGATAGGAATAGACATTTTAGAAAGAAATTAGATCTTCTGGGGGGAAAAAAATTACTTCCTCTCCCTCAATTTTATGTTATACACACTCATATATAATATGTAACTATGAAAGGACTAAGAAAGGAGTGGTAGCTGATGAAAGAGAAGTTGGTGAATATGCTTTGAAAGAGATTCTGCAATCCATTTATTAAAACATAGAGAAGGCCTTTCAATACAGTTCTTCCCTGATTTGTCCTCAGACTTTCAATAACCTCTTTTGAAAAACCACTGTCCTGGAGAAAACACTTCCTCAAGTGTTTCCTTTCAAGAAAAAACTCAAACTCTATTACACTAAGTAAATCAAATCCATCCTTTAGATGTCTTAAACCAAAATGAAACAACAGAAATCTAGACTTTTTTTTTAATAGAGTTCAGTAGAAGAGACCAAATGTTCTGTATCTTCGTCACTTGCCATACATGGATTTGATTGATGCTCTAAATTCTCTAAATTCTAAATTCTCTAAATTCTAAAAGCTCTAAATTCTTGTGGGGTGAAGCCTCATGTATTTTTACACATCTTGATTACTGAGAGCAGTTTACTCTTACATAGCCAAAAAGCATAGCATAAGGAACAAATAGCATTGGAGGATGGAAAAAAACAATCTGTCCCTTAAGCAGTAATAATTGGATTTGAGCCTCACTCCAGCACAAATTAGCATTCATGGCATCCGGCCCATGGACCAGATGCTGTAGGACTTTGGGTGAGTTTGGTAGTGTCCAGTTAATGGCTGAAAATGACTGTTAAGGGAAGAATCAAAGATTAGGGAGAATAGCAGTGCTTTCATATCCACCTCACAGCATTAAGGACTTGCGGGAGCTAGGATGTTTCTTGAAGCTGATGGAGATAGCACTTTTCTTCTGGAAAGGTCAGGAAAAAAAAAAAATCCACTGGTCTACAATTTTAACTTATTTAAAGAAAAGCAATTCAGGTTTGATTCAACCTAACATGGCAGAACTCTTCTTCCAAGGAATGGAAGGACACATTACCTCCTAATTTGGATTAGCTCCTTTAAAAAGGTTATCTGCTATATGAACTACTCTATCATTTCAGGAAATTCTACCTTGTTCTACAGTTGTAGGCCAATTTGGCATACTAATACTACTGGCAAATTAAGAGAATCCCAAAAGCCATGGAACATTTTGTTCCATGAGAAAAATTAAGGAAGGCATGGCTTCCTTATATATATATATGGCATGGCTTCCTTATATATATATATATATATATATATATATATATACATATATATATATATACATACATATACATACATATACACACACGCACCATTTCAGAATCCAAACCATTCTTTCCAGTAACTTATAATTGTTTCAATATTTGTAGGGAATTCTGTATCTTTAGGAGAGATCAGGCCTGGTGAACTAGAACAACACTGCATGATTGTGCACACTTTCAAAATGGATGTGAAAGTTGCCTACAAGCAGCGGAGTTACTGGAGTCTTTGTTCACGTAACATTCTTCAAAATGTAACGTTCTTTAAAATGCAAATGTCAACATTGTCATCAGAACAACAAAGACGTCCAACACCAAAGCTGAATGATCTAAAATAAGCAAGAAACATCGAGAGTCAAACACTTAGCTGCTGTGAAGGAGCAGAGAAATACAGTATGAAATAAATCATAACCAATGAGATTTAGCAATGAACAGATTCCCAGTGACACCTTTTATTTGGCCTTCTAAATAGAGGAGATACACAAAACCTCATTTCAGTTCTGTCTTTCCTTCACTTCTGGATTTGCTGATTTCTTTGATCAGCCTGTTGCGTCGATGCTGAGCAGAGCTACTTTGGAAATTTTCCAGCAAAATACTGTTGGTTTTGAAGTGGACAGTGAAACACTACCTGTCAGAAAAGTTCAAACATTTGAACAGCTCTGCAAACACTATGGCTAACATTTTACTTGGAAAACATTTAGAGTTCCCTAATGTTTGAGGAGGGAATGAACATCTCTCTTCCTCCATCAGCTGTAACTTTACTATTCAGTAAGCACCCAGAGTTTACATACAGTTCACTTATCCATTTTCAAAGTTCTCTCCTTAAAAAATGAAAAAGAAAAGAAATGTAATCTTCAGAGGAAGCCTTAGAATCTTATTTTAATTTTTACTTAATAAATCTTGTCTGAAACAGAGCTTTTAGAAAGAGATAATAGTTACGATTTAATCAACAGCCATTTGAAATGAACTTCCTATTCTATGTGCAACATGAATATCTCAGGAGAAAAAAGCATGGAATGATCTGAAATTATGAAAATCTCCACACATTCCATATTATATAATTTTATATCATAATTTGCTCCATGTCAATCCATTTGCTATGGTACCCTTAGCTAAGAATCACTTAGCATGTGATGGAAGGTGGGAGAGGGAAGAAAAGGAATGCTTAGCCCTGAGAGCATCAGCTCCAGTTGGGGTTTATGCCACCCAAAGGTAGAGGATTAGAAAACATATATAATAAAAAGAAAAAAAAAGAATGGATGGGAGACAGACACAAGGATCCACAAGAGTCCATGGATGAAAGCACTGCAAAACATTGTGCTTGATGTGGACTTGTGGAGGAAGGCAGTGGTAAAGCACCATTCAGAGATAGGGTAGGTATCTGTGCTAATGCACCGAACAGCAAAGGGACCAATCATTGCAGAGCCTGCGGAATCAGCCACAAAAACTCCAGATAAAGTTTTATAGAAGAAGTGAGGTTGCTCTGGGCATATTTCATGATAAAACTGAATTCTTTTCTTACTCTTTTCCTTACTCTCACTGCCCCAGAGTTTCTCATTAATTGGCTGCCTGTGGGACTGGCAAAATAAAACCCACTGACACCCCAAACCTCACTCAAAAGGCAACTTCCGTTATTTTTATCTTTTTCTCCTGTAGGACAGTGAAACAGATATATTGATGATTATCATTCCTCCTACATTATTTTTAAATACAACCTATTCATTGCCAATTGTCGAAGAACAAGATTGATAATTTCTACAGGAATATTTCCATATTTTCATATTTTTTGTTCACTCTTTTGCTCTTTGACCAGGGCAGAAAGCAAGCACTAGAACTATCAATATATTAGAATTAATGTGTTTCTCTGCTCAGTTTTAAATGCTTCTTTCTTGTTTACCCTTATAAAGAGAAGCTGGAATTATCTTTCAATGCCTTATCTAACACTGCTGACACAAACTGTTCCTAACCACTAACAAGACCAGAACGTACAAACATGCTTTGTTTTTAAAAATCTCTTCCCACTCTACGTAGGAACTTGGAAAGTAACAGGGCAAAAAATTCCATCCTGGTGAAAGAGTGACTACCTCTTTAATAAATTCAAATTCATTTATTTAGATTTCTTAATCAAAATTAACTTTGGGAAACTGAAAACAAATAGCTTAATTTACTTTATACCAGGCCATGCAATATTTAAATTGTTATCAAGAGGCAGTACTATCAGGAAAACTAAGGTTTGGTCATTCAGTCCACTGTCAAGACAGACTCTAGGTTTCTCTTGATGTTGTATCAACTGCATGCTTTCGCTTGCTAGCTGCTACATAAAAAATACTGGAATCAGAGATGTGAAGTGTCAGTAATTCCTATTGTGTGCATTTTTCTCCTTGCTGAGAGACTCGCAGGATAGTCACAGCTGTACAGAATTGCATAATTAGGTCAACACAAAATTTTAAGATAAGCATGGCAGTTTCCTTCCTCCTCTCTCTATTTCCCCTGTCCTCCCACTTCCCAAGCACAGCACACCACTAATTGCACTCTCCACTTACTGATTTTACTTGAAGGCTTTTCAAGAGGATTGTCATTTCTAGCCTGCAATTCAAGACCATTATTCTCTTTGCAAAAGAATCAACTATATTGAACTGGAAATCCCATCCTCTAACTATTTATTAATATAGTTTTAAAGGAATTCTCAGATTTTTGTTGCTAACTGTTCACTTGCGTCGAAATGTGATGCACTTGTTGGCAGAGTTGCCCCAGAGGGACTGCAGTGAGACAGACTTACTCAAGCTTCACTTGAACACAGAAATGAAAATCAATAAACAATTTGAACTTCTCAGAAGAGAATTTTTCTCCTCTAATGAATATACAAGCTTGGTTACAGCTTAATTTAAAGATTGAATTCAGTGTGTATTTTTTCCCTGCACCAGGAGCATGACAAACACAAGCCTCAAGTGACATGTCCCAAAGGGAGACTCATTGTTTAAGGAAAAAAAAAGAGAAAAAAACCCCCCAAAATAAAAAAGACCCTGGCCGCATGACAGTGAGCTAATTTAAAAATAAGGAAAACAGCATGCAGTGGGCAAAGAAATCTGCTTTGTAGGTGACTGCACAATTCCTAAACTTTTAGCTTCTGGTAGGGCAATTTTTTTTGATACATGTATTTTCATTTGCTTTTCTAAGACTGCAAATTGGGACAGACTAAAGCATTGAGATGTGATTGTAAATTCTGTAGTAGCTGGAGAATGCCTGAATGCAGAACAAATGTGCTTGCACCTTTTGCTTTCAGCACTAGCAAATGTTAATAAAATCATTTCTGTAGCAATTAACACATTCAATATAGAAACTGGCTGAGGAATCATTGTTTCCAAAATAAGATTCATTTGGAATTAATTGTCAGAAAGGCTGTCACCTGGATGAGCTGCTGCATTGCTGTTTTTCAGAATTTCTGTGGAGTTATCAAACTAAACTGCTTTTGTCATCTGATAGTGCAACCTGGCAAAATGATCTGTTGAAAGATGTGAAAGTGATTGTGTACAGCATTACGTTATTTGGCTCATCAAGAAATAGATTTGGAAACTTTGATCTCATCTGTGTAACGTGGAAAGCAGATAAGCCAGCTTTTAGATATAAGTGCAAAAGAGCTAAGTGGCAAATAAAGAGTCCCGAAAGCATGGTGTTTTTCTGAGAAAAAAAAAAAAATTAACTGGGTTGAAATCTACATTTTCAGGTATCTTGGACCAGATAAGCCCCCAGAGAATACATTTACAGCATTCACAGGGATAGTAGGTGTTTCAGCATTCCAAACCAAACAAGTTAGTCACTTTTTTTTTTTTTTTTTTTCCAGTAAAGAAAATCCTAAATTTCTCCAGCTCCTGAACTCTTTTTCATGTTTATAATCCTAACACCCCACTCAAAGGGATCTCTAAAGCTTTTCATTTAAACTACAATTATTCTTTTGTCTACTGGGAACCCAGTGCAAAGATGATGTCCTGTGTGCAAGAAGCAAGCAAGCTGAATATTAATTAATGAACGCTACTTAATATGCAGAAGAAGAGGAGCAACAATCAGTCGTGAGCCCTTACATATTAACTGGTAGATCATTGTTATTCTGGGAGGCATCATAAGGCCAATGCAGGTTACAACTAGTTTAGAAAATCTCCTTAATTAAGAAACATGAAAGTTTAAGTCTCATTATAAATATCTTATTGTGACCATAAAGACATCATTAAATGATGTGATAGTATAGCATTTTTAATGTACTCTGAGGTAATAAATTGGACTCAGGCTATTAATTTGTTTGGAGTGAGATTCAATAAACATAGAAAACACTGAGTTTTCACTATTCTCTCCCAAGGAAAAAGAAACAAGTCTTCCTTTTCCTAAAGGCCTGGGAAGCCACAAGCAAACAGATCTCCACAAAAGCCCTCTGCACAAGGAGGTGGGCCAGGACTGATACAAGCAGGGGAGTCACTCAGCTCTTCTCTTTGTCACTTGCAATTACAATCAGCAGCCTGGCAGAACAGAGGAGAATATGCAAGTTGTTCTCCAATACTGTTTTATTTGCTAAATTGTCTGAGGCAAAAGATATACCATTCCCTTCAGCAAGGCTCAGTGCATGTTGATAAAGGAGGTTGGCCTTTATATTTCTATTTATCAGACTGGAAAGCAGATCTGTAACAACGAGGAGCCAGCAGCAGAGGTAGATCCATATGGCTTTCCAGACAGGGTCTCTATACTCATTAATATTACTTTCCTCTCCAATGAATTAAAAAAAGTTAGTGAAACCTATGAATATTAAAATCACTGCAAGAATATATTTAAATAAGACTCCTACTTCCAATCTAGCAAGTCTAGTGACAGGACTGTCAAGGATCTACCATTTGTTACCTCATGGAAACATCCAACAACTAAAACTAAACCAATGCACTGTAATGAAAAGAAAAGAAAATTAATTTCAAATCCGTTGCTTCCCAGTATGCCCGACTGTGAGAAAGACAGCAACAATAGAAAGAATCAAATTCACTTCTCAACTCTATGTAAAGTTAACAATTGATGACAACAGCCCTTTTAGCAAAGAAGGGAGCAGTGAGTATCGATTCAGCTTTTAATGTTGTACAGTGAATTGTACTTTCCTGCATTTGCAGTATGATAGTAAACAACACAATACTTTTATGATACATTACATAAAAATAGCTTTTTACTTGCTGACAATAAAAGGCTTCTCTGCCAAACACAGTTCCGCTCTGAACAGTTATTCAAATGGCTCTAACAGGAACAATTTTGACAGGCAGATAAGATGTAAGAAAATCTTATATGATAGACTTCTTTATATAATAAGCTAATTCTTCTACAATAAACTAAAAATAAAAAATAAAATAAAAAAAAAGAAGTGTTTTTATAAACTTTATATGGCAAAATTCTTAGTAGTTTTAGAGAGCTTGGAACAGTTTCGGAAACCTGAACAGACAAATATGAGCACTGATTTGGAAGGCCTACACTACACACTTGTATTTTGCTAATAGTGTTTCAGTAGCCTGAAAACGTAGCAATCCTTGTGGAATGCTTGCAGGTCTACCTGTCTCAACACAGAGCACAGCAATGCCATGAAATGTGACTCAGTTAAAGATTTCAGAGTCATTGCTTCTTATCAGCACCCTGCTTTGATTACAATGCATTCTCCATTCATGGAGATCCTCCAGGCCTTGAAGAACCTGAATCAGATAGCTCCATTTGCTATTTGTTTGCATGACTGCCCATCTGAATACAATTAGTCTGGTGCAATTATACCACTTGCTAGACTGGATGCCAAAAGATGCAAAAAGCAAGACTGAGTGAGATTCAGAGAAGGGATGATTACAAGAAATGGAAAAGAAACAATCCATAATTTTCAGGAGCCTCCTGCAGCAGAGCAAGAACTTTTTCCACTGCAAGAAAACTCCTGCTGATGTAAAGGGAGCTGAGCACGGCTAAGAACATCTTGAGTCTCACCAGTGAAAGAAGAATCACCAGGTGGCACTGTTACATATCACCATACAAATCTGCATCTGTTTCTCATTTTGCTTTTGAGTGGAAAAGTCTTTGAGAAGGAAATGCTGGTAATGAGAAAGGCCCTGTTCACAGCTCAGCCTAGATTTGGCTTCTGCAGACAGAGGTGCTGGGAATGCTCCAAGAGCCTTTACACACCTCCCTAGCCCATGTGGATTCCCTTCTTCCAGAGAGAAGTGATCTCTTCCACCATAACCAAGGCTCAGTAAAAGGATGAACCTACAAACCTGAAGGAATATACTGCTCTGAAACAAAAATCAAATGAGAACAGATGGATAGGACAGGAAGCATTGGAAAAAAGCACGTAAAAAGGAATGTGGAGTCATCCAGATCACAGCAAGCCAAAAATCATTCTAGGTATTAGAGATGTTGTAAAAGCCAGTGTATTAACGAGAGCAGGAAAAGGAATGCAAAAGGAACAGAAATGTGAAAATGACTGAATCACAATTCATTGCGGTTCACATTTGTTGTCATTATTATTATTATTATTTTTGTCTTCTTTGGCAAATTAGCAGCGTTCAGAGAACCTTCTAATTTTGGTAGCTGCTTGAAAGTTCTACTGCACTTCTTCACTTGTAAAACTGAAAACAGGAAGAAAACAAAAGGAAACCCGAAGTGTTTTGCTTTTCTTTTTTTTCTATGTTCTCCCCTCCCCCACAAGAGGATTATTCCTGTATGAACACACAGCGGTCTTTAAGGATTATCTAAAATTTCACTATTTTAAAAGTCTATGGTAATGCTTATGATCAAGATCATATAATAAATACAAGCTCTACACTGTGTAAAAATTTAGAAAAGAACACTTATCTTAATTTGATGCCAGTCTTGTGATTTTCTCTCTAAGAAAATTATTCCCCCTGTAGTCTCTTTCAGATGGGGTTTTCATACAGCCTACCATCTAAATTTGTTTTCTGTGTTTTCATTACAGAAATAATAGGCCATGAGCATATCAGTCTCTTTGTTTGGAAGTCTAGGAGTCCTCACATCCCAGAGATCTCACACATCCCTATCTGGACTCATAATTTTTCTTCTCTTAAACTCAGTATCATACATACATTTCCCATACTTTCAGAAGTATGAGGACCGTGCAGGTTGCCAGGATACAGGAGATACTTAACTGGAAATAGCTTCTCTGAACTTAAAGGCAACACAAGCCACGGGCCATACCAATCACATTAGATTGCCTATTCCTAATGGGAAAACCTCCCTCTTTCTAGCTTTCTAAATTAATTAACGTCTGAATGGCCTTAATGATGTCAGTAGCAGAAGAATGAAGGCAGCTTGTTTACTATGTGACACGATCTCAAATCCAGCGTGAGGTAAGGCTCTGCATCACAAAGAAAATGTCACCTCCCTCGATTGTAAGAGATGTCTGTGACTGAACAGGTTTCACTGTTAACTAGGCTCTCACAGATAGGAAAAGACTCCAAAATCCAGAAGAGAATGTACCAAAGAATCACTACAGCTCTGCATACTGCGTTTTAATGCTTCACATCAGAATTAACTGAAAGAACACTGAATGGAAATGGAAGTCTTACCATTCCTGAAAGTCAAATATGTGATACTTTGAAAGTACTAATTCATAACTCTTCAAAGTCATTTTAAAAGTAAAGAGTTCCCTACGGTGTGTATAGTCCTGGATCCATCATCTTCAGCTAATGTTTACCTGCTTTTTCTACACCCACCTTTACATCTTTTAGATGCTTGAGCTGCGTGATGGGTACCCACACTTGATTAAAAGAGCACTGCAAGAACAGTAATTTAGGCACTTTGTGAAAGAATCTTAATGTAGCCAATGTCCTCAGTATTATAGGCTGCAGAGTAGCCTGAGGTTCACACTTCTAATGGAAAGAGTTATATTCTATTTACTAGATAACCTTAATTTGCCATCTGAACTGAATTATTTCATTAGTTAAACCAGTGCTTAGCACCATTTATCACTTTAAGTTGCATCACTGAAATTTACATGAGAAAAATGTGTAAACAATTAATAAAATGAGAACATAAGAAAGCCGTGGAGAAAAAAGAAAAAAAAAAAAAAAGAAAAAAAAAGAGATATACACTTAGCCATCTGATAAGGATGGGGAAAGAATTCAAGTCCTTTCTCAAAAAGGAGAAAGGACTGAGATTGCCACCTATGTTACACTTGTGAGATCTGCCTTTACCATGATCTCTCTTCACCTTTTGAAACACCAATGAGGATAAGAATTACAGCTACAAATGATAGAACAGGAGTGAAAGTATGTAAAGGGGATGAAGAAAAGTGATGCATAATGGTTTCTAATGTGCATTTTTCTAAAGTGGGAGAGAAGGATAGAGAGAACTTAGAACATCCATGAAAGAATCATTAACTTCTTGAAAAATTATTTTCAGATTAATTTCAAATATCTCATGTGCCTGTACCCCCCATTTATTAAGTAAACACTGAAATCCTTACATATTCATGCTAGTTTATCATAGGAATTAGACAGAACGCATAGAGAAAAATTCCGAGATACGTTTAGGATTTTCTTTTCCAGTAAAATATACCACAAAGGGAATAAAGAAATTTTTTACCCAAATTAGTAGTGAATTACTTTGTCATGAGAATAGAAGTTTATATTCATTTAAATGAAAGCACATAAATTGTTCTTGACAAGAAAAACAAAGCTAGCCTTAGGCAGTATTTTCATTATAGAAAAAGGCACATGTCCATGAATATCTAGTGTAATATTAACAAAAACTGTTCAATTAGCTATGCATGTGCCATTGTTATGAATATTTATTTGGATCACAGCTGAGTAAGAATGATACCTTTTTTTCAGCCTGCTTAGAGATAGAAAATGAAGTGAACACTACTGCTCTGCAGAGAGCTCTCAGCCAGAAAACAAGCCTGAGATTGCCTTGTGCTTTAACATAGAACTTCTCCAGAGGACTGGCCTGGCACAGTACTTCTCTCTGGGACACTCTGCTTTGCTACAGGTTGCTTCATTCCTTTTCACATTGGAAATCTACTGGAGAAATTATAAACAATTTTACAGTAATTTCAATGCATATGGCAGTCATTTTTTGCAGACTGATGCACGAGTTCATTTTATTTTTCTTTCTTTTGTAAAGCCAATAATAAATAAATAACAATAAGTAGCAACTTTAAAGCAAAGCAAGCTTTACAAGTGTATGAAACAAGTTATTATACTCATCCCCTGATAAAAATAAGAATATTTTATACTGGTGATTTTGATATGAATACGTGTGATCACTAATTCAGAATTAAGTGTCATTGGATTTAGGTATTCTATCACAAAGAAGTTTGGAGTATGAAGCATCTGTAATGAACTGCCAGTAAAAAAAAAACAACTGTGGACCAACACAGACACAGCCTGCTTGGCAAAAATATGCTCATGTGATTAAAAACAATGGCCTGTACGTGCATGAAGTTATTAACTGCAGAACTTGTTCTAGGACAAGTTTCAGATAATGAATCATTTGAATACTACTCAAAAATTGAAAAATCAAAATTAATTGAATGGATTTTTTTTGATCATTTTTGATCACTGGTCCTTTAACAAAGTTCTCAAGAAATTACACGTGGTTTAGTGTCTAATTTCAGCAAGTGAAACATGATATAAATACATGGTTTAACTGTAGTTCAGTAAACAAAGACAAAAATCTTAATTACACTTTAAACTGGGTGAGCAAACAAGTTTCATAAAATAAGGAAAGCACAAGCTAAGTGTACAGCAGATGATTTTGCACTCATATGGTGTTTATTTCTAGATGGGTTCTGCCTGTGCAAAGAGTTCACTTGATTCCATTCCAGAGTAAGAATTACTACAAAAGTAAGATATTTTTTCCTGTAGCTGATCACACAGACACATACAGGCCACCCTGCTCAATAACAGATAACATTTTGTACAGTAACACACTGAGAAAGCTAGACTAAATAAAGGGCTGTGATGGAATGTTCTGATTGTAGTATATCCAGAATGAAGACGCTGAATAAAGAACATCTTTCAGCAGATGAGCTGAGTATGGCTTAAATAAATAAACAAACAAACAAACACGGATTTGTATGACATGATCTGGATAGTCCTCAAAATTGAAATATCAACAAATTGCAGTTTTGGAGACCACTGCCAAGAAGGATCCATGTTCAAACTTTTGTTATTTATTTTGAGCTGCTCGCATCTTCCATTGCGCTCTCTTTGCATGTGTCATACCAAATGTGTAGCACTGCCATCACACAAGCAATAGGAGCTGTTGTTGTGAATGGTATATGCTGTGTGTTGGTGATGAAATAGGAAGAGACAAGCACCAGAGTAATTCTGCTGGTAATTTCTTTTGATGAGATTCTTGCAACCATAAAAGCAAGAGTAAGACAAGACAAAAAAATGGTAGTGTTCTAGGAGAGTTAAAAAAAAAAAAAAAAAAAAAAAAAAGAGACTTCTGATTAAACTAGTCTTTTTCCTGCTTAATTCAGAACATTACAACTTTGTAGATGGACGATGGCTTGGTAGGAAAGAAGCTATGAAAACTGTGAAGATGTGGCAGCATAGATCCAAGCATGAACCGTACAAACCTCCAGGGCACCTGGCACAGTGGTGCAGTTCCTGGCCCACAAAGAATCTGTGCCTGTTGCATTTTTGCTGTTACCTGTGTAGCTAAATTAAAGATAGCACATATGTGCCCATCATACTATAATCATGCAATCATTTGTCTGCACAGGCACAGCACTTGGCCAGGTTCTTAGCACTTAAGCAACATGCATTACACAGTAAGATCAATAGATATATTTGATGGACCAAAATCAGCTCCAGGATACAAAGTTCAAAATAGATCAGACCTGAAGTTGGGCTAGTGGAGCTGGGCAAGCACCAGCCCAGGGCATTATTCCCCTCAAGACAGGGGGACTGATAGCAACGAAGGAGCATTTAGTCTGAATCAGCAACAGCAGCTTTTCATATAAGGTTACAAAACTTGCCATTTGTGAAGAAAAAGCCTATAAAAGGGTGTTTATTTAGTGTGGGAAAGGTTTAAGACCCAATAAAACAAAGGAGCTGAGCAGGCAAACCTCAAGCTTAACCTCAACCCTCTGCAGCTTGGAGCTCAGGCGATCTCTGAAGTCATTTCAGTTTTATCTCATCCTGTCACTGTAGAACAGCAACCATGTTATCCCATGAAGGAAAGAGAAGAATGGAAGGTTGGAAGAGCTTTCTGTTTATCTTCTCATTTCTCAAACTATAAAATTCCATCAGAATTTTATTTTTACAACCCCTTAGATAGAAAGAAAAGTTCTTGATGTTTGTAGTCTGGTTACAGACCCATTTCCTGAGAGATAATAAGCTGCAAATTACACAGCCATTTGCTTTCCCCTGTGCCCAAAAGAATTTCAGGCCTGGGCATTCACATCAAAACTCTCAACAAGCTTAGAAGAGATGCTCCCGTGGTAATTGAATTCAATAGTACAGAAGTTTGCAGAGCCCACAAGTTTTATATCTGTAATGTGTTATTTAAATATTTTGTGGCTGAAGTCTAAGATGGCATCAGTGTTCTTTGAAGAAGATGAAAAGGAGCTTCCTTTATTTCTGTCGTTCAGGACTGAGAAGTCCTGGGATTCACCTTAGAAACCTTGTCCTACCAAATACCCCTACCATGTACACTCAGTAGATATAATAAGATGACAAAAGAAGCCTATGAATTCTAAAACTCAGTATCAGAAGAGCAGGCATGGAGTATGTTAGAAACCAGACTGATGGGCTTCAACTACAGCTTTCTGGAAACATGGAGAATTATTCAGCATCCTCAAATGCAGTGCTCAACTGAAAGAAAATAGTAAGGTAATAATTTCCACAGTTGGCAGTGAAAAAAATTGCTTTTGAGAAGGCAAATTTGGGGTAGGAAAAAAAATAAGAGAGATTTATTATGCTGTAAAAAACCAGACAAGATGAGGAATCTTTCACACCAATATGGTTTTTTGATATCCTGCTCTCACACAAGGAACCTTTAATCTAATTGAACCTGCATAGTAACTGCTCGTTTTTCCTGACCATGAGTGCACACATGTATATGACAGCATGAAGACAGCAGTCCAGGATGGTAAATGAAGCATCTACATTCAATAAAAAGCAAACAATGGCATTAAGGCTCCTATCTTCCCCCCCCCCCCATTAGACTTAGTAAAGTTTTCAAGAGATAACACATTAAAAAGTCAATTTAACTTTAATTTCTAAATACTGAAGTAGGTTTTTTTTTTTCTTTTTTTTTTTTGTGGCAACTTATGAGCCTAAGCTACTTCAGAATCTGAGAAAAATCTCCTCTGTTGGATTATTCTCTTTTTCTTTCTACCTTTCATCATAGCCCAGTACGTTGAGAGGCCATGGATGATTTAAACAGTTTTCCCTGTTAACCAGACTACTGAAATATCTTCAACACTTGATACACAAGAGAGAGAATTACACCAGTAGCATCCACATAAACAGTCTGCTTTACCACAGGCTAGCAAAATCTCTCTAAGCCTGCTTGTCTTACATTTTCTAGCAGGCTTCTGCACGGCCTCAAGCTTGGTCATTCTGCTTGTAAAACAAAAGACTTCCCATTCTTTATGCAGTTCTAAAATGGTGGCATTTATCTAGGTCCTACTCAAGTAAACAATAGCTTATAGACTATATAAGATTGCTGGGAGCTCTACAGCCTTCACCCTATTCTTAAACCATAGGTAATCCTCTCCATGCTGCTGTCCCTTCTTTTTTTGCTTAGGGAAAAGGCGAACAAACAAATATTTGGACTACCATAATACTATTAATAAACATGAGAACGCAACAGCTAGTGTTATTCTACAGAAATGAATGAATAAATAAATAGACTATAAGCACTTTATTCTTCTCACATAATTTCTTCTCAGTGACATTATTGAACAGACTGTTGAAAACAAACATCGTTAAATGAGAAAAGAAGAGCGGGAGCCTGCCTAATTCCCCACTGCAACATTTTCCATTGACGAATGCTCCCTAAATGGATTTAGCTTTTTGAAAAGAAGTCAGAGAGAAATTTGATGTGGCCCCCTGACCCCTGGTAAGCACATGTATCTTCACCTGTCACATAACACACTGGCACTTGCTTACTTTTCAGCAAAGACTATCGATTTTGCTTATTGGCTGCAGGCTAGTCCATAAAGAACAAATTACAAAGTCAGAGGTCTACAGTTAGCAATTGCTTGCATGATAACAGGGAACTCAGCACAATTCCCACAATGCAATATTAACATTCTCACAAATGCACACAAACCTAAAACATACACTTCTGCTGTGAAGTCCCCTGTATTTTCAATGATATGCAGCAAGTGAACCAGACACTACATCTTGCATGTTTGCCAACAACCTAAAAGTATAGGATTTTTCCTCCTTTCATAAACTGTCTCTGTGGTTAAGACAAATTTCTTTATGAAGAACAGATAGAAAGAATCAAGCAATGGTTACATTCTGCTATTAAAAAGGAAAGAAGGATTGACACAATTATCTTCACAACTGAATTTAATTTCACAAAAAGAAAAGCCAATATTTTGACTTCTAAGAAACGCATGGCTGCACTATCTCTTGGAATCCATAGCAAAGTTTATCTTTGCCCCTTGCCTAATAGATGACCTTGCTTTTCTACGCTTTTCATCTTCTGTAAAATGGGATACAATATTACCCTCCACTGCTGAAAATTCTAAGAAATCCATACAAAAAACAGAGCCTGGTTTTTAGTGTCAAAATGGGACAGCTGGAAGGGAAGAAATCTGCATGAGGATCAAAAATAGGGACTAAGAGCTATATCTTGAAAGCCCACTTTTGTTTTTGACTCTTTATGATTGCAGTAGTTTTTAATACCCAGTCACACTAAATGTAAATATGTATTGCTCATCCACCATACATTACCGTAGTTACAAACACTTGAGAACTACATAAAAGAACCTGATTTTAACACCATTTAAATATCAAGGTTTTAAAACGTGTATGAGATACACAACAGACTTAATCTGGATATCTATTTCATCATAGTATTTTGCTGAATGGCAGTTTCCTTGAGTATTCAGAAATGTTTCTCATGCTAAGAAACATTGATTCAGACTTTTTCTGTAATATTTGGTTGTGGCAAAGACTGGAAATTTCAAAGATAGGCTATAAGTGAGCTTCTGTTGAAAAAGCTCATTGATATTCGAAAATTCTAACTTAGTTCCCTGCTGAAATCAAAAAGTTCATGAAGAGCAAGCAATAAAAACCATTTTTGGAATCTTATAGTAGTTGTTGACCTCATGCATTTATATAATGGATTGCCTTGCTTTCAGTTAAGTAATCAGCAATTAACTCGAACTACTGAACGAATTTGTAAATGCTTGTGCTGATATTTCTAAACATTTTTGCTTTATCCTAGGACTTAACACAGTAAGAACTGAGAAAGATAAGCTAAACAAGAAGTCTCTCAGGATGAAATAATCTTATGGACTTATTTGCAGGCAAAACAGATCAATTATTTTCTACAATATGGACTCTCCAGTGGAAACTCACAGGCACCTGCATTAGTAAACAACACTCAGAAACAGTAACACCTCACCAGACAGTAACAAACACAGTGTAAAGCAATGATTGAGCCAGGCTCTTCTTACTGGTGCCCAGTGATAGTTGAAGAGGCAACGTACGCAAACTGAAACACAGGACATTCTCTCTGAACATCAGGAAGTACTCCCTTACTGTGATGGAGCATAGGCACAGGCTGCCCAGGGAGGAGTTGCAGTCTACTCCTTGGAGCTCTTAAAAGCTGCCTGGGCAACCCGCTCTGAGTGGCTCAGTTTGAGCAGGGAGTTGGACAAAATGGCCTCCAGAGGTCCTTGCCCATCTCTCAAAGTCTGTGATGGTGCGAAAAGCTCAGTGACAGTCCTCAGGAGACTTGGTCCCTGGGATTTCAGAGCAGATGGCAAATAATTTGAAATTGCTAAGAGACATTTGGGCTATGTGATCAAAGGATGACATGAATTTGAAACTGCATGAATATACAAAACTGAATTTAGTTGTCCCAGTTTGAGCTTGTATTTCAAATCTCTCCTTACCCTCAAGTACAGAAATGTTTAGTAAGCATCAAATGTTCACACTGTAGAGGAATGCCCTTCTATCACCACAAAAAAAAATTGACTTTCACTTACTTCCTCTCAATTCACCAACATTCCCCTTTGACAATGCAACACAGACACAAACTTCAGACAAAAAAAAAAAAAGAAAAAAAAAAAGAAAAAAAAAGAAGCCAATATGATGTTGTGAAAAGAAACTTGGCCCGTATTGTTGAACACAAAGGAACCAGTGGTGGAACAAGCAAGTCTTCCTACTGATAGCTAATGCAGTAACCAAGGAGCAGCATGCAGCTTCATATGCAAAAGGCAGCACTGAATTTTGCTTGATGATTGTAAAGGAATTTTCAAACAAATTGTTAGAGTATTGCAACTACAGAGAGCAAAGACATTCAGTGTGTTGCCCAAAATATTTTGATTTTTAAAAACTTCAGATCTCTTCTGCTGAACAGGTATTTTATGGGCTATTTCTTCAAGGCTTTGTTAAAAAACAATCAAGAACACACAACATAAAAGAAAAGTAGGCTTTCTTAAAAAATATGGAAGTTGAGACTTTCTTTCAAGGTCTATTAAGAACAGCTACATGATCAACAGTCACATGAAGAAACAGAAACATAGTGGACTTTTACCTAGCCAAAGGAGGAAAAATGATCAAAAAGGGGGAGTGTCTAAACCTACTGACCTTCCTGGCAAGGCTTTATAAAAACTTCTGGCTGCTGCTCACTGTGCTAAGAAACAAAAGGTTAAAACTCAATTAAAGAAGAACAGAATATTATCATGAAGCATGTGTTATTTCACGATATTTTTCCCTCTTTAATAAAGCTGAGAATTACTTATTCAGTTAAGTCTATAAGAGGTGGAAATTCACAGGCATTTAGTAAACGATATCTGACATTTTAATTTTTTAAACTCTTAGCTTTCAGTTTTGTTTAATATTAGCATTTCATAGAAAAAAAACCTTGCTAATTGCCCTAAAGAAAGAATACTGCAATCTCAAAAAGGAAAAAAGAAAAGGTAAAAACTATCTGGAAATTACACCTCCATTTTAGCCTTGTCCAGGGGAACAAAACTAAACATTCTATTTTAGCGCAGAGATTAAGCTAAAATAAATGAACGTGGAAAGAAAAGTTAAAGAAACTGAATGGATGACAGACTTAATGATCACATGAGGCAAACCCAAGAACTTGTGCTGGAATCTGGGCTGAAAAATGGATGATATTTGTCCAGCTCAGTGCCAACAAGCATGTAATTACTTTTTGACCCCCTTGAAGTTTTATCAGATTAAGGTCTTCTAAGACAGAGGCAGGTGTCTCAACTTCTCTTTCCAATTTGTGTAATCGCTACTAAAGAGATTACTGTACATTCTACTTTGATTATTAAGGAAGTATTACTGTTACTCTATTTTCTTTATGCACATTATGTTCAAAATAAGTTAAACTTGCATTTTGCACTTGATTAGCTCCAGTGCCACAGGGGGGAAAAAAACCAAACAAACATAAGAGAGAGGAAATCGACTTCTCTGCCCCAAAAGCTGACTCCTGCATACATTTGTTTCCTATGGCTGACTTCACTGGGTCAGAGTGCAAGTCATATCTCCCATGCTAGTTGTCTCCTATGTAATTTCACTTTCGGCCACTTCAAGTTGCTGAAAACACGTTTAATAAAATCATTATTCAGATTGGATTATTTAATTAATAAAACACTGAAATACTTTAAAACTTCTAATGCTGTAGGATTTTCCTTTTCATTTCACATTAACTTCCACAAATGGAAGAAGCAGAACTGCTATAAGGAACAAAAAGACACATGCTGTCTTTTGAGGTCCTGTCAGAAAAACAGAAAGTCATCTAAAATATACGATTACTTAAAAGACATGCAAAAGCTATCACTGACACTGGACCTGGGTTTTATTTTCTAAATAGTGTTCTTTTGACAATAAAACTGTTTCTGTAAGACGTTTTAATAAACTAATAGTGCTCTGAGCCAAGAGCAAATACCTGACAGTTTTAGATTTGCAGGTAGTTTTAATAAGATGACACTGCTCTAAAAATAATAATAATAATAATCAACTGTTCATTTGAGCTGTATCCTGTAAAGAAAAAAAAGCTTTTAAAAATACCTTTGGATACTATAAAAGAAATAGGATCTGACTTTCCTCTTCCCAAGCTGAGGCTAAGAAATTTTAAGTGGACTTGCTATGTACAACATATCTAACCATATCCTAAAAGCTGTACTTTTAGGGACATTACTGTAAGTTATGAACAGTTGCTGAGCCAATTTTTGTTTCAGGTAAGAGAAAGTATTGCAAATTTATTTGAAAAAGTGCACGCCAGTGTCACTGTTTTGAATTCATCAAAGCACATTTTGGACAGACTGCTTATCTATTCAAGACACTTTTAAAGTGAACTCCTACTAAATTCACAATGTAGGAATTAGGAATACATGTATTCTGAATAAAAAGAACTTCACCTGACAAATTAAGAAAAAAGTGAGAGGGAGAGAGAAAGAACAGGGTGCACAGCGGAGTCCAGACGTAGAGATCTAGTGCACCTCATAAAGCCTGACAGCATAGTATGTCAGGCAAGGAAAGCCTCAGGTACTACAGCCAAGTTTTGCCTGTTCCTATGATGTGATTTAGTGCCTCAGAACCACGGAGCTTTGCAGTGCGTGGACAACTCACAGTGTCAAGTGAAAGGAACAGATCTGTCATCGTTCGCTGCCAGGAGCAGCCCAAAGCAGGGACATTTTCAGTCTTCGACAATGATTACTGTTACTAATTCTACTGTAAAATACGCAAAGCATCTGCATGGGGACCTCAGCAAAGTGCTGCCAAGACAGCACTTGCTTTGTGCTGTTGCTCCTGGTGTCTGGTTAAGGCGATGATGAGACAGATCGTATGACTTAAGCCATTGCAAGACCTCATCACTTTTCATGGGAGAACGGAAAAGTGCTGATCCTGAGGCTTTTATGCTGAGGGAAAGCAGATAAAAATCTGCAGGTGTAACTTAAAAAATTGGTGTGAGAAGCATAAAATAGAGTAAATAAGGCTGAGTTTTCTTCTTCTTTTTTTTTTTTTTAAATAAAAAACAAAGATAAAGCATGTGATAGTAATTAAATAAAAATAAGAATATAGTGTATAACTGCAGAAGCTCACATTGTAAATTAACGTGGACAGCATTTCAATTTCCAGGCTATCTGTTGTTTTAAAGCTAAAACTAATATTGATATAAAGTGGTACAAAGATGTATGAATGTAACCATTTTTTTTTTTTTTTTTTTTCCCCTTTTCCAAAGAAAAACAACTAGTAATAACTGAGTGTAACTCGGTCTGCCTCTCTCTCTGGAGAGGCATAATCATTCTGGATATATGAAAATAGATTGCTCATTCTGATCCACTATTGTTTTATACTCTTTGGGGCCCGCTTCTCAGCTGGTGATAATCAATGGCATTAGTCACTGAAATACAGGGAGCTGATTTCCATTGTCAAGGGTTCTGGCCTTGAGTAACACTCATATCACCTACTTAATTATTTTCCTAGTAGCAGCAAACTTAACAACGCTTGAATAAGAAGTTGCCTTCTCTCACCCGATGCACTGGGGAAAGCTCAGAAACACTATCCATAAGATGCTAAATCACACCAAGAGCAGCCAGTGGAAGATGTAAAGTTGAGGTTATGACCCTAGATCCCCTAAACACTTGAGTTTTCACTTTGTAATCTCTTCAAACATTTTGCGGAGCTGCTGCGAAACTCATGGCTTAGAGCCAAGGCAAGAACAGTTTTGACTTCTGACTGCATCTTCAACCATCACCAAGATGTCCATCTTTTTCTAATCTGTATTTTCTTGGTCTGACTTACTATGCCTGACATTAGAAGTCTGATAAAACTGTGTGGAGTTTACCTGGTCTGTTCTACTTCGTGCAGAAAAATATTTCTAACACACATAGAATATTATTTTATTTAGTCAAATGTCAATTGGCCCCATTTTATTTGAATTACCTGTCTGAAAAAAAAAAAACCAAAACAGAAATTGGCTGCATTTAAGAGCTAAGTAGCATCTTCATTCCAATTCCAGATGTCTAAAGGGAGCATGAATTTGATACAAATTCCATTATTCAGTCACAATACTGTTAACAGAGGAGAAGCAGGGTTTATCAGTGTTGTCAGCATGATTATACAGCTCTCTCATTTGCCTTACCTCAGAGAACATACACAGCATGGTCTTGATCAGGTTTGTCATCTTCTCAATGCCTTGGCCATGATGACAGTCAAAATGAATGAACAGATCGGCACTTTGAAGTGCTCATTGATATCTTGAGGTCAGATGTTTTTTGCATGTATTTGGACCATTTCCAGACATATGGGAGGCAGCAAGAGCAATGGTAGCACAAGTGTCTCTGCCAGTCTTCCTCAGCTCTCTCTGGCACCTTCAGTGAACAGCCTGATTAACATGTACCAGGAGTTAATGCATAAGATTGCTAGCTTTTTTTCAGGTAATGAAGAGCTATTACATCAAAGCAGTTTGGGGGGCATTGCTTGAATTGTCTTGCTGAATCTGAACCAGCTATCAAGTTATTCCTCCCACACAGAGCAGAACAGCTTGGTCCTGCTGTTCAGGGGTCCTTGCCAGCTGTAGAGACAGGAAAGAATTGTCCCCCAACCCCCCTCTCCCCCCTTCACTTTTGCATGCTCCTTTTACTCCTGATCTTTAACTGTACAAGTTTGATAAAATTTGCAGCTTGGGAAAAAATGCAATTCAAGAGAACTCTGAAAGAAAAAGAACAAAGATGAAAAGAATCAGTAAGTATAAGCAAGCCATGTAGATGTGCAGAGATTTTATCAGTATGAATATTCAAGAAGAGAAAATTCTGAAAGTCTTCATCTGTTTAATTTTTTTATTTTTTTTTTAAGTTTTTGTTTTTATTCAAGTAAGTGTATCCTGAAACAAAAGAATAACTCCAAGAAGAGTTACAATTGCAAAGATATCACAGTTTTCTTCTTAACAAGGTGTTACACCAAACAGAAGTCAATGAGAATGGTTGGATGAGATGATCTCCAGAGATCCCTTCTGACCCCTATTATTCTGTGAGAATCTGCCTAAGGAAAAACCTAGGAAGTGTACTATGCTGATGTAAAAATTTATAAGATAGTAACAGTCTAAGGCATATGAATTTAACTGAAGTCTATACTTTAAGAAAAAAAAAAAGACAGTTGAGCAAATCTTTTTCAACTTTAGATCTAGTAGTTACATTTTTCTGATATTTAATTTCTCTCTCCCCCCTCCTCTCATCCAGTCACAGGCTTTGCAGACCAGTATGTGAAACTATAAGACCCTCAACAAAACCAATGGCTGGCTCAACTCTAGAACAGTCCCTGGAAACCAGTGTGGATGCAGCAAGAACCGAAAAGACTGTATTATGCCTTAAAGAGATGAGATGTGCACCCTCAGTAAAGTAATACACCCAAGTAACAAGGCTAATCAGCAAAGATTTTGTACTATTTCCATAATGAAAGTCCACTGTTGTGAAGAACTTTTCCTCCTCAAAGCCCAAGGCTTCATGTTTTGTATATTGTTCCTGCCAAAGATTCGTGCCAAAGTCCCTTGATGGAAGCAGGCCACCTCAGCCACTGTCCACAACATACGTGCACCTTCCAACTTTCAGCCAGAAGTTAATTGGTTCTCTTCAGCAGCTCTGGTAGCTAACAAGTCTAACAAACATCACATGCTACTGCTTGGCTTCCCTCTGTATCATAACCCTACTGCTTTCAAAGCCAATCAAACATCCCACAAATACAAGTGCTTTTTCTATGGTCAGTTTAAGATGTTAGGTGATGCTAAAAAGAGGTTTCAAAACACAAACACTATGAGCCAGTGGACTGCCACTTAGTACATAATAGCTTGTATTTACTTGATTCGATGGTTTGCGCCTACTTACTTAATGAGTCATGTAGAATATTTTTGAATGTGTTTACAACAAAATGCAAAAGCCTAACCAAAGCAATTGTCTAAATTAACCCACTATGAAGGCAGTCTTCAAGTCAGTCACACAAAGAAATCAGAGCTCTTTCTATATATGTTGTGCTGCAAAACAAAAACCAACCAACCAACAAACCCAAAACATGACTAAGTATCCATAAGGGCAACATACACTGAGGAAAGACATGAAACAGCCAAATGTAAGTGAACATCAATGCCTTGTATTCAAGACACTTAAAAATTTCCAGTTAAACTCTTGAAGAAAAACACAAAAGACAGGTAATTCCAGAGATATACAGGATCCAATCCAAAAAGAGCTTTGTACATCAAAGACAGCAGTTGTATTGAACCCATAAATAAAAGGCAAGTCTGAAGCAGGTCAAGATACCAGGGGGTCAGGGATACCTGCAAACAAACTACAGTAATAGATTTAAAACGTGACAGGTGTGTGTTGCAATTTTTACATCCAATAATTGCTTGACAAGAATGAAAGAAATTACATCTTCCTTCCCTAATGATGGGTGACTTGCAGGTACAGAAATGTGACTGTAAAAATGAATAACACCAAGCTAATATTTTTTGGATACACTGCACAGTTGAATTGTTAGCAATACTCATCTCCATGCAACCTGTTTGCATCTTACTCTGAGTGGTTCCATCACACTCTTTTTACAATCCCATTACTAACTCTGGTCAGGATCTTCTTGAAAAAGAAAAAAAATCACCCTCTTGCCAGTGAATGCACACCTAACCTCTTGGCAAATAGCATTCAATGAGACTCTACAGATTCTCCAGCCTGCCTACCCCACTTTAAAATTAGGTAGCTTTACTTACACCCTGATTGCACCATCTCATTTAACCTGTTGCAGATATGACAAAATGCTAACAATTTACAGGTTAAACTCTCTATTGCTGGCTTATATAGATTTGAGAACTGCTATCATTGCTATCATGCTCTGCTCTTGCTCCTTCATTCCTCACTTTCTTTGCCACACTGAACAACCCAGATCTTTTGCCCTTTCCATTAGACCCTGGATTTTGAGTCTTCTGCCAGCCTTACTGTTCTCCTTTGGACTGTCTCCAGGTGGTCTCAGGGTGGGGAGTAAGAGGCAGAGAAAGGGAAAGAAAGAAGCGGGAAAAGACTGCAACTGCACCTCTCTGCTTGCTGACAGAAGGATCTGACCAGGCACAATGAGAATGGAGTTCACTGAAGACAAGGATTTTTCCCCTCAGAACCAAAGATGAAGTGGAAGGGTGAGACGTAATTCAATTTATTTTCTGTGCATGTGCACTGATCATTACAGGAGCATTACTAAAAGTAACTTGCCAGGTTGCAAATTTGCCTTTTGTAGCCAAATATTAGAGAAATAGCTTCAATAGAATTTTTGGTTTAGCTGTTAACGAGAGCTCTCTACTTTGGCACTGAAAAATGGCCCTTCCAACACACACAGGATTTGGAGCACACTGAAAGATGCCTTTATTGCAAGAAAAAGAAAATGCTCTCATTGTCTTTGCATGAATTTGGTTTGGAAGACACAAGTACTCCAGGCAGCTGGAAGCGAGGGATATCTTCAAGGAGGAATAACAAATCAAAACTCCTTTCAAAAGCCCAGTTCAGTCTAGAAGATGTCAGAACCTTTGTACGCAATCTAAGGGGCCATTTTCTATCTAATCTGCAGATAAATCAAAATAGCTCAGCGGGCCACTACCATTTACTTATTTTATCTCCACGTGGGTTTACAGACAGGTTACAGTAACAACTGCTTTTCTGATGGGCTCTTGACTTATTAATCTCAATGGTAGACTTTTCTGCATGCGTAACTTCCCCCACATGCATTCTCTGCCCCTTAAACAATACCCCAGTGAGATTTGAAAGTTTATTTTTAAAAAAAATTAGCCTGAAACTTTTTCCATTGAAAGAAAAAATCTTGATCATAGAAAGAACTTTTATCAGAGGAAAGTTCCTGATCTTTCCCTGAAAAAGTTATTTCCTCCTGCAAATCTCACTATGAAGTAAAAAAAGTCATCAAAAATATTTCAGCATTTGCAGAACTTAAAAACTACAATTGCTATAAAAATTATAATTTGTATAATTTCTTGATCTGATCACACATTTGAACATACGCCTTCTTGTTAATTAATATTTTTTCTTTTTTCCTTCCTTTCTTTTTTTCCCCTGCATCATTTCCTAAAATGAAATAGCCCTCACAGTGCCAAGCTTTTGGTTCTCTCAGAATATTCTTTTTCTGAGCAGCTTTTTGACGTGCGCTTTTTCTGCTTTGCTCTATTCTCAGTCAAGCATGCAAGAACTGAGCAAGACAAGACAGAATAATTATTCACAAATGGACAGGAGAACATTCCAGGATTCATTTTCCAACTTGTGTGGAATTGGATACAGTTGCTGAAGAGGCTCAGAAAGCTCTTCAGCCACCACTTTTGAGTCTGACAGAGATCGTGAATCAGAGCCCTCAGCTGCTGCAGTTCACAGCCAGGGATATTTGTGTAAACTGAAATCAATAATGATTTAAAAGGAGGTACCAGGCCCTGGGCTCTGAGCATGCCACCCAGTCGGCTGCCATGACAGAGAGGGGATGAATCACCAAGACAGGAATCTCTGACCCCACCTCTCTGTAAATTGTCAGAGCTCTTGATCCTGCACCCTTGGATATCAGCCTCATCCTGAGCTGCACCACTGTCAACATTGAAGCTTAAAACCAAAGGGATCTACAGCATACCTACACCAGAGTTCTGTATTTTTTAAAATAAAAGAAAGACTCCATGTGTGAAATAATACTTTTAGTCTAAAGAGATTGCTGTTGTATATATGACACTTCCAATAGTTTGCAATTGCTTGTATTAAATTCTGGAAACATGACCCCAGAATAAATTTATATTACAAATTCACGTGTTCAACTAGTTTTAATGTGTGAGAAAGTTGATTGACAGAGTTTTAAATAGGGTATATTAAAATGACTTTTGATACTGCTATTACTACAAATAGAAAACCTGAGAACAAAACAGGTGTGGTTAACAGAGTGACAAAATTGGTGCATTTCCAATTGAGATTCTTCCAGATTGGAAGAATGTTTTACTAATAACTTTGTTGAAAACCTATGGCAGAATCTGCTGAACTTGTCATTTTCAGCAATCACACTCCTCTCTCTCTCTCTCTTTTTTTTTTTTTTTAAAGACAGCTGAAAGAGCATGCAATTGTTTTAGGAACTTTTTTTTCCCCTCCAAGTTGCAGAGTCTTGCCTCAATGGAAATGTCAAGAAATATGATTTGGTGAACCAACTGTTTGAAACAGCCCAATCCGTAAAAATCTGGAGTTTGAGATAAGAGGGAAGGTCTTACTTCTTTCTACAGCTTTAGAAGATAAAATTCACAATCTTAGATAAAAGGTCAAATTTATCTTTTACTCATATGCCTGTCAAAACATAACTCAGTATCAATAAAGTCAGATGCAACTTTTCAATGAAGTCTTATTACACACATGTGGATGTTATCTTCAACACTAATCTTTTGGCACGATACACAGCACATTGTAACTACTGCAGATCTGATTCTTAGGTCATATTGAAGTAATTTGTTATTTATTCCATTGGACCTGCTAGAATTAGACAAATGGGCTAATCAGAATATGTATCTTTCAAATCTGTGAGCACTTCCCTATTACTGAATCTTTCATTTTCACGCCTCCCCAAACTTTGCCCGAATAGAAATTAAGATACCATGGCTGAAACTGAGAAGTTCATAAGTCTATAAAAGGCGCACGACTGGTATTCTCTACGTGATGGCAAATCACACTGCTTTGTGTTCATTACAATACTTTTACAAGAGTTGCTATGTAAAAAGAAAATACTGACGATCATTTAACAGAGTAAGAATTCACTTAAATGAACTGCCAGAAGAACAGAACTCTTAAAATAATTGATTTTTCACCCACATAAGATGAAAAATGCATAACACTGTACAATGAAGCCCGTTTGAGCAAAAGTCATTTTCTGTCCATTAAAAGAAACATAAAATACATTGGGGTACTTAATTAAAGTCTTAGGAGAACTGATCTTCATACCATAAATTTCTAACACAGAGAAATCTTAGCAAAATATCAAGATTTATGCTTTTCCTAAACCTATAGGGCTCCAAAATATTTTACAAGCGTAGAAAATTAGCATCTACCACACTTGGAAGAATACCACCATCTCCAAAAAAAAAATAATAATAATAATTCTTAACAGTTGCTGCCTCAGTGTTTCTGCCAGCATGCTGATGCATTACATTTGCTGAATGTATGGAGTGATTTGAAAATGACAGCTATCTCATGACAGGCAATACCAGCAGACAGCCTTTGAAAAAAAAAAAATAAAAAATCCATACTGACCTCACCTCCATCCAACACCTATTGACAGTTGTCACTCAAACTCTGATATCACATAAACACTTTCCGATCTGCAGCTTAACTTTCCATAGTAGGGCAAAATCCTGTTAACTTCTGACCCACCTCTCAGACATCCATTCTGCTATATTCATGTTTGCAAACCGCTGACAGTTTTTCAAAGCAGAGCATGTATGGCTTGTACAACACTCATGCTTCTTGCCCTCTAAGTTTCTCTTCTAAAACCCTACTCAGAAACTTGATGCTAATTGAAAGTAAACAAATTTGAATGTGAAAAAGACAGAGCAACCTAGAAGCAGCAATACAGTAGTTTACGTACTTCTACAGGAGAACTATAGCATCTTCTCTATGTCATCTCTTCAACCATCTGGTAACAGGTGGATCAGTTTTCCCCATTATCCATATCCTTTTATTTCTATACCACAAATGGCTTTGAAATTCTTTGATTAAATGACGACGAACCACAAAACCAAATTGTGGAGATCACCCAGATTATAAAGAGAGATGAAGGAACATGAAACTGTCAAAGGTCATGAAACTCCAGACTTCTGTGTAGAGACAGCAGGGAATGAAGCATGCGGAACATTATGAAAAGAATGTTTTATAGTTGCAGCAAAGAAAAAGACCTCTTATTACAGCTGTTGATACAACACTAAGAAGTGATTTCAGAAACACAGATTTTGCTTGGATGTTCATTAACACATTACATGTGCCTGGACAAAAATTTTGTCCATTTGTAATAAACTATGGAAAGACAAACTCTCTCATCAGAACTTTTAAAGGAAATAGCATTTGTTTCTCTTTTCAGTAAATGCTGCTTAAGGCTCAGTACTTCAACAGACCTACTGATAACACAGACAAAGTTCTACCCAAATAATAATGCCTTAATCTAGCCTCTCTTTTATGCCTTTGTTTCTACCCCAAGAGAGTACATCTTACTTTGATTAAAGATTAATCTCTTGGGCTACATATAAAATACCTGTCTTGACAATCCACTTCTTCACCATCTACTCCCTAGCCCCAACTGTGGATATATTTCCTAGTTACATTTTGCATTCTGAGGCTAAATGCAAAACACAGAAGAATGACAAGGAAGTTCAGTAAGGTTTCTGAAGTAAATAGAAACTTAGTTTTGTAACTGAACTTTTGTAACGCTTATAATTCACAGAAAAAATATGATCTGGTCTTTGTGAAACTGCAGTAGATATGGATCTAGAATGAAGGGCTGTCCTATAAAATTAGACAGAGTTTGAAGATATGGATTTATTCTTAAGGATATATTCCTTCCTGGATGTCAGGTGCCATTTGTCACACCCTGGATTTCGCTGTCCATCAGGATATAGGTGAAAAAAAAATTTAAAATGCTCCATAGCTCAAGGAATTTAGCCAAGAAGCATTTTTGTACAATGGAGAAAGAAGTCACTAGCCATTAACAAAAAATGAAAGAGTAAGGCAAATCTGTATTAGTGTGCATATGTACAGTGGCAGGACACACACCACCATATTTCTTGAAGGAGTGCTGTTGAGGGTATGCTGCATCACAGCTGAAAACATCATCAACTTTTCACCTTTTTGTCTGCCAAGTTTGATGCAAGGATGCAGATTTTTTTTTTTTTTTTTTTTTTTTTTAAATTGAGACAGTGTCAGGATTGCAGGGAAAGACAGAATAGCAGCTTCTGAATATTTATGCACTTTAAGGTCAGTATTTCATTTCCTGTGCTCTATTTGCCAGTTTGAAATTACATCAAAGATGTAAAAAAACAAAACAAAACAAAAACATCAAAAACCATTTTACAGGCTCTGGTCCTGAAATTGATGCCACACGGCCAGGATGCTGAGTCCAGTCTGAGCTCTATAGACATCACCACTGTTCTACACTGAGTATCATCAGCTTACACATATGCTGCTGACCTCAAGATCACTGACAGTGTGGACAGGTACTATTAAACAGCTTAGAAAGAGGAAGAACAGCTCCACAACAAAGCTGTCATAACATCCTCTGACCTATTACCAAAGATCACACCTGGACTTGCACCACCAGCTTCTGCTAGCCCCAGTCAGACACATCCGTTTCTTCTGTTTTCCTTGATGGGCCTCCCTCAGCAGAAAGAGAGAAATTAGTGCCAGAGAACTGCTGTTTTATTGCATGTATTCATGCACTGTAGGACCAAAATTCTATGAACTCATTTCTTTTGTCAACTTTCATAACCGTTGTATTCAACTAGTTTGCACTCCCATAAATTCAGCCAGTCTGAGATGCAAGCACTTGTACAACTGAAAACACAAACCCATGGAAGTACAACAGTCCTTAAGATATAGGAAGAAAAAGATGCTTGGAACTTAATTATTTTAGAGATATGCTGTATAGCTTGATTAGTACATATTTCCTAACATTTTGACACTAATCCATTAAAAAAAACAAAACAAAAAAAAAAACCAAGCCCATGGCTGTAATGACATTCCAGTAGCATATGCTGCCTGTTGGCTGCACAACAGCACCTCTGTTCTTAGAAGTCATGAACTGCAGGCAGTAACGTACTGATGCTCAGAAGATCATTTCTGAGTTCTTTTAAACATAGAATTTAAAAAAGGGTTTTATTTACATAAGAACACATATATAAAAATATATAAAAAATAAATAACGTGTCAGGAGATGTTTTTCAGGAGTCACCATATTCTGTGTTAATCACAAGACAGCAGAAGCCAGGTGAAGAGACATGTAGAACATATCCTTTTCCTATTCTCCCTTCCCATCCAACCCTGCGCTTTTACTTTAACTATCTTAATTTAGTGATCATTACAGATGCAAATCCGTTTATAAAATTTAAACTTAAGAAGCAGATAGTAATGGCTGGGTAGATACTAACATCAAATGTTGCCTTAGCATCACATCTGATCTGTGTTCTGAGAGTACTACTTTTGCTGGGAGAGGCATTCATAGTTATGTTTGAAACTGAGATGAAGACTCTCGCTATCAAGGAATTTATCTGTCAGAAGTAAATTAAAACCTGAAGTAAATCCATTCTCAGTATTGCACAAGCCAGAAATTAGTGTGATGTGGTGACATTAGGCTAGATGAGGTATGATTCCACAAGCCTCTTATGCAGGTTTACGTGGAAGGGACACACACTGTGGAAAAGGGAGTTATTAATACATCTAGAAGAAAGAGAATAAGAGTCTAAATGGCTGACGTTTCCCAACACATCACTGTTGAAAGACATCAAGCAAAAGTTACTTAAGCTAGAGGACAGTGATGATAATATTAAGAAATGGAGCCAAAAACACATATTTTTTCCAGAAGCTGAAACTAGGTTTCTGAGACTTGGGCATCTGAGCTACCTTCCACTAGCAGGGCAAGCGACCTAATTTTCTTTCCACCTCAGTGTGGGAGTTCATAGTATTTTTAAGCAGAAAATATGAAATATGCGCCTGCAATTGCACAGGCATTCCTTAAAAAGCCAAGAGATTTCTTCCAGGCCTATATCCTCATAAAGAAAGAAGAAAAAAGAATGTAAAATAGCGAGCGGGTATGACTTACCACAAGGAAACATGATTCTTGTTAAATGCCTTGACAAGAATATTGTGGTTGGGGAGACAGAAGGGCAGCAGGGGGAAAGGTTGTTGAGGGTCACACTGCTTCGTAGTCCAGGGCATGTGGTGGCCTCCAGCTTTATGAACACTTACTACTGCAGGGTGTATTATCTGCCAGGCCTGAAGCCTGAATTATTGTATTTCAATAAAAATTGCAGCATTGGTACTTAACCCAACAGCTAGATTGTTACATTCTCTTCCCACACTGAACTAGCATCAGCAAAGAAACAGAAAGCAAGTTAACGACCCCCATCCTGCCCTGTTTCTCCTTTTCTCCTCCAGACAGAATGGCACAAATGGCAACTCTAGGCTCAGACTGGCCAGGGACCAGCTAATTTTGATTAGCAATGAACACCACATAACAGCAGTCTATTGCAAACTACGCAGACCTGTGTGCTAGAAGAAAATTATGAAATGCAGCCTAAGTATAGTTAAAGTGATGACAAAATGTTGCAAAGGCAGATAGGAAGCAAGAGCTGACCAATCCCAGTGATTCCAGAAAAAAAAAAAAAGAAAAAAAAAAATCCAGAAACTAGCAAAGTGTTTTAAGAAACTAAGAAGAAAAAAAAGCAAAAAAAAAACCAAAGAAAACCAACCACACTACTTAGAAATGCCTCCATAAATGCAGACTCATTACTCATTTATACATGAAGTGAAACATATCAAGATAAATGATACTGTTCACTGGCATGATGCACCTAACATCAAAACAGATGTGTATTTTTAATGTTATGCACATTAAACATGTTATCTAACTTTCAAAGTACAATAAGTGATTTATGTTAGAGGTTGAACACGCCAAAGCAGCAACTAAAAACAAAATAGAAAACTCAGAGTTTATCAACATAGCTAAAAGACAAAGTCAATAAGAGAACTCAGAATTAACCAGAAACCTAGAAGTTAAAGCTTAAATAAATTCTTACTTACAAAAAAAAAAATATCAGCTTTTGTTCCGAATTGCTAGCAGTGTCTTCTAGGAGTTCTCCAATAATCCTGTTAGAGATGCAAATCATAGAAGGGCTTGGGTTGGAAGAGACTTTAAAGGTCATCCAGTTCCAACTCCCTGCCCTAGGCAGGGCTGCCCCCCTTTTAATGGGCATCACCTGAGCAGGACAAAGAAAAGCAGATTTTGAGAACAAGTGTAAAAACTTCAATCAGCATTGAAGACTCTCAGGTGATTTTCATTGGCACAACACTGATTTACAGCCATCTGACAGCCAGGCCAATCAGCTAACATAAACACTGTAGACTAAACACTGCACGCTAATACTACAGATGACTGGAGTTTGCATTTAATATATGGGCAGAGAGCGATGCAGTGCTTGGCCCAGGCTCTGAGGGTGCCTGATGAGGCCTGCTGTGAGTTGTGCTGGTTGTTAGGGGATAACGGCCGCGTGTGGGAGGTCCCTGCACCTGTTTGCTCAGAGCTGGGGAGGGAAAGGAATTAACTTGGAAAGGGCTTAAGCACTGCTTGTGTGCTCTGTTAAGGGCACTGAGATAAAAGCAGGAGTTTAAAATGAACTAGGGGACACTGGGGAGCTGTAGGGATTTAGAAAAGGCTTACAGTGACATACAGTAACAGTGCAGTGATCTTTGACACACAAGAATTGTTCTTAGTTCGTAAACTGCACTGTTTGCAACACTGAAAATCAGGGTTTGTTTTCAAGATGATGAGAAATAAGACTGCCAATATTCAGGAAACAGCTCCAAGAGCAATTTGCTTCATTAGCCACAGACCTGAGGCTCCCTGTGAGAACATGTCATCACCTCAGGGATGAGGAGAGCTGGGTGGAAAGTAGAGGAATGTGCACCAGCTGGACCACCAGAAACTGCAGCAGGTGGTCAGAAAGCAGAGGGCTGAAGATGCATCTGCTTAGCTCCACTAAATATGAAGAGCTGGTCCCAAAAAAGCAGGCTAGAAAAGCCTCCCTGTAGGAGGGCAGCCCTGTGTGAGGTAGAGCTTGTAAGTGCTGCTCAGTTTTGTGATGGTTGGTTAAGTCACTGCGTTCCTCCTGGAGCAGTCAAGAGGCTGTACTGTAACCCAGGAGAGCACAGCCAATCAGACAGGTGTCCTCTGATAAATGCCCTCTCTTATACTATACGTCATATTAAGCATTCAGTCCCTTGCAGGAGGTAAGGTTGTGAGTCATGCTTGTTAGCTGTGTTAGCAGGAGCTGTGGTTTGTGCAGCACAGCCTGGTGATGGAGGAATCTCCCTGGCACAGAAGCCGCTCTTAGAAATTCATAGCCCCAACATGGGCACATTGTGTTGCTGTGCTTGAGAGGTCTGATTTTCCTAAGTGTGTTTAAGTGTACTCTCAGTTGCCCCTTTCAGCTCAATTCTTGCACAAAAGCATAGGGACAAAAACAAAACAAAATTCTGATATCCATTGAGCCCCTCAGATTTTGAAAGGTAACCTTATCAGTGACCTTCCTAATTGTAAACACCTGATTGTAAAAGCAATCAGCTGTGAGTGAATTGGAGGCCACCTAAAACTCTGTTAATTGCATAGGTTTAGGGAAGCCTGGAGTAAAACTTCCAAGAGTCAAGACCAGATGAAATTACCAAACTATTTTCCATGGTGTAGCTGCTTGCTTTCAGTTAAAGAGATGAGGAAGGATACGTTCCATCTGTGTGGCCAGCTTTTACTATCTGCAATTTACTCTGTTGAGGTCAGCAGGGAAGATGTATATTTGAAATAAGTTAAATCCAGTTTAATCATTTCTATCCAAATATGTATAAAAAACCTCTTTTCTTGTAATATTTTAAACTCATTTTCTCCTAAAGATTAAGCTGGGAGTTATGTTGCCACAGGGAGACCTTAGGGTAGTCCAAGGCATCCTTCTCAAGGTGTTCTGTAATTCAACAAAAAAAGTACTGAAAATGAGTTGACAACAGTCAGAAAACGTTGTAAGATGCACTTTTTTGTCTAGCCCTTTGAAAACATGTCTCTTATTCCCTAGTATTTGGGACAGGACTTGTCAAGCAGGTGATCCCTTAAGAATTCACTTCACCCACATGAAGATTTGATAGATTTTTAAGTCAAATTCTTCACAATGCCAAGCATGATGAGCAGGGTTATGGTGAAACTGTAGTGGATGAACTACATGTACTATGTTTTACAGAATTTTGCATGCAATTTTTTTTTTTTTTTTTAATTTATTCTGTTAGGAAGTTTCACTTTCCTGCAATTTCACAACTGATGTGAATAAAAATGGTAATCTGATTCATTCCCTGTCCTTCTTTGCAATGGACTTTTCCTGGTCTCAGATTTAACCTCTTATTTCAACGTCTGTCCAACAAACAATTCTGTAGATATCTGTCAGGATGTGCAATTGTGCAATAAATGCCTGTGAAGAGAATGAAACTACACATATATCTGTATAAATGTTGTACGGATCACAAAACATTCACTACAAAATGTAAAATGCAGACAACAATAAATTCTAACGCTGAAATCTTAATTCTTTGAATTTCTTACTGCATTTGAAATGTTGAATGCTGCACATTTTTGTTACTCTTGTTAAGAATATTTATTTCTACTAAAATATTTTTGTTTTTGTAGCAGAGAAAAACAAAGCTTATCTTTAGCAACATTTTATCAGCCTTAGCAGGGTGTGCAAGTTCACACTTCATTGAGGAATAGAGTGAAACATGGAAAATTTCCATCTTTGCAGCTGCTGCTAGTTGATATGATAGTGAGGCAGATTGCTATGAGGACAGTGGTACATCTGCTTCTTTTTTTATGGCAAGGAATCAGATACCCTCCATGGTTCCAGCTTCCTTGTGCTGCTTGCTTAGTGCAAATGGCTGCTAATAGGTCCACAAGTACCTCATGAAGAATTAACGTTTTTTAGGAGAGAAAAAAAACCACAAAACATTCATCTAGGCATACTGGACTTGAGCCCCATTCATATGGCTCCTTCTGTTATTCATATTACATGCACTGAAGAGAAAATTTTGGAAACAGTAGTGCAATGCTACAACCAACCAATAATGGCCTATTCCAAAATTACAGTTTAGCACAACTCAGTAATTACTGTTATCAAGAGGAAGGAATAAAATGCCTTCAGAATGGCTCCTAGGATTATACTGAAGGGAACCCTTGCACAGGAAGGAATTTAACCCCGAAGCCTGGAAAAGGAAAAAGATCAAATTTTTTATCTTGGTCGTTTTCTGCGGCCTGAGCTCACAGGTCAGGGCAGAAATATTGGCCTCTGATATCTTCAGAGTCTGGGATGGCTGCATGCCAAACAGGACCTCTGCAGCCCAAGCATAAGGACAGCTCCAAATAGCACTGGCTACCAACAGCCCAGAGGGCAGGAGTACAAGAGCTAGGAGAGAAGTGGGGCGAGCTGCACCATAGCCATGCATCCAATTTTGAGAGCAACAAAAGGTGATGATTTTGAGAATGCTATCTCTCAGACCAACATAATCCTCTTGTTCCCTGCTGCAACAGTTTTAAGGTCGTTTTCGTCTTCTGGGGCTGCATAAAGCTGCTCTAACTCCATAGAGGAAAATGTTGGCTATTCCTCTTAGAACAAAGCTTGACCGTCTGAGATGTTGTAAAAAGGAACATGAATCACAGTAACCCTCTGAAAGTGCAGTGTACACAAATAATCTCTGTGCCTTCTATTCTCTCCTGGCCTGCACTCTTAGGCAATTTTTAATGAGGATTTGGCTCTTGGTGTATATTTCCATGATCCCACAATAATACCTATGTGCACACAAATAATGAAGTCTAGTGCATAAATATGCAGTTCCACATGCCAGTTTTCCAGCTTTCCAATCCTTCGAAGGGCTCTAGAAAAGAGGCAGGAGCACTGCTGAGACACTGACACTCAGAGCAAGGGGCACAGAGCAGCATATTGCACTGCTTTGTCCAATGAGATCTTTACTCTGGCACAGAAGAGAGAGCTGTAGACTGACAGAAAATGTTTATTACGCAGACAGCGAGAAAACAATAAGCAAAAGGATCAAGGCCCGTTAAAGCAGGATACAGCTGTCCCCAAAGCACTTGATCCAGGCTAGTCTGCTTTGGCAAGGAACAGCTCACATAAAATAACAGTGTTTCACTGTGGGCAATTGCCTAAATCTCAGCTTAAAGTAGTTAAGTGACTCTCACTCAGCCGATGAATCATCTGCATTTAGGACAGAGGGATGCAAAAATAATTAATATAGGGAGAATTGATGAGTAACGTGTCTTTATTTCATGAAGATTTGAACAAGGTACTGGGAGAGTTGGCTATCTGGAAGGGTGGAAAGAGAAAGAGGTATTCCAGTTGCTCATTCCAGCGAGGAACAAAAGGGAACTGCAGAATGTAGATGTTTCATCCTAAAATTGAGACATCTAATAGTACACGACCCCTTGGCACTCCTCTTACTATTTCAATAAAGAAATGCCTTTCACTTTCTTAAAAATTCACATGATCCTAAAGAATAAATGAGTAAAAAAAATGCAGCAAGGGTTTTTTTTTTTTTTTTTTTTTTTTTTTTCTCTCTATTAATGAGAAAATATGTAGACTATTATAGTGTTTCTATGTAGGAAAATACAGACTTGAAAACAGACTGGCTTCTAGGGAAATGCAAAACATAAATAAAGAGCTTGAGGAAGCAGAAGTGTCCACCTCAACAGAATGGACCATCACAGAGATAAAGCTACCTTGAAGGGTCCAAAAGGCAACTGACTGTGCAGGTCAGTCACTTATTGGTGCAAAGTATTTATGACCAGAAACCCCTTTGACATTTACATTTCTACTGGGCAGTGACAGTGACATCAAGTGGATGCATTAGTGAATTAAACAACTGAGTTACCCTGACAGAGGAGATACTGTATTTTAATAATTATTCATTTCAGAAGTGCTTATGTTATAAGACAGAATGAAAAGTGACCTGCCCTTTGAGAGACTTTTTGTATTTATGTGTACAGAAACCCCTCCCTGCCTCTACATATTGAGAGTAACTTATTATTATTATTGTACAAAGAAATAGGGAAATTTTCCAAAGAGGCTGAGGAAAGAGTAAAAATTTGGAAGTTTCATCTTCCAGATACAAATAGAAACAATTCATGAATGCAGAATTAAGTTAGGGATAACTCAGATGCATAAAATAAGGCTGCCCCAGGCTGTTTTAACTTCTTCACAAGTAGCTATTTAGTTATCCAGTAATGCCAAGCAACTTTTGATGACTTAATTATCCACAAAATATGCATGCAGGCACCCCAAATGAGTCCACTGCAAATGTACACGCATCATTAAATTTTAAGAATGTACGTTGCTCTGAAAGTAATGCCTCCTATTTATTTCCATGGAAACCAGAACAGATACAAAGAGCACAATAACACTGCTTGATAGAGCAAAATCTCAGATACAAAGCATTATTCAATACATTCACCCCTATTAACCATGCATTTTCACCAGCAATAAACAATGCTGGTGCTTATAACAATCTACATCAGTAGAGATGACCCACTGTTGCTGTTGCCACTGCTGAAAAGTACCATCCCCCACCTCACTGTGCTCACATCTACTGTTTGGTCTCCACAAACATTCAGCAAGCATTGAAGAATGTTAATGGATGCCATTTTTTCTTCAAGAAGGAATTCTGTGACATCCCTTTGCTTCATACGTATTTCCATGTCAGATGCCATTTGTCAGAATACCCCTCAGCTGCCAAATGTCACACTGCAACAAACTGTAATGGAATATTAGTGGGAAGGATCAACTTCTACTGCTATACTACCAACATCCGCCACTGATGTCCTGCGCTAGTTTAATAGGAGACATTACTTTCAGAGCAGCCTTTGTGAGGCATCAAAGCATTTTGAAAAATACATTGTAACACTTTAGTGAAGAGCTTTTCTTCACTACATCAGTAAACATATTCAATCAAGAAACTTTTGGCTTACTATTATTCTAAGAAGAAAACATCATTTTCACTATGAAAATGCTGGCCTGGTCTTTTTTCTCATGCGCCAACATGATTTCACCAGGGTACTCCCATGTGACCAATACTCCCATTTCAACCTGAATGCCTGCCACTCACCGGAACTTCCTTGACTAGGTCATTTTATTTGAAAATTTGTACTGCTTACCACTCCTGAGATTAGCACCTTGCAATTGAAATCAACAGCAGCTGTCAAGTACGAGTTGAACTTGGTAAATGATTCACGCTTTCAGAAGTTAGAATTAGGGTTGCGTTTTGGCTTGACTTCTCATCAGTATCAGACCCTTTAATACAAGGAAAAAGTCAGTGTTTAAAGCCTGAACTACATGATAACACAATTTTTCATGGCATCTCCCAATGGAAGTTATTCTAGATGCCAGCAAAACTTCTTTGAGTAGACAACAGTTTGTCCATGAGCCAACAGTGTGCCCTGTGTCTAAGAAGGACAATGGTACAGTGGGCTGCATTAAAAAGAGTGTGGTCAGTAGGTTGAGGGAGGTAATCCTCCCCATCTCTCCTAGAATCAAATGGGTGGGGTCAAGCTATTTTCAGTAATGTGCAATGAGAGAACAAGGGCAAAAAATGGAACACAGGAAGTTCCATACAAACAGGCAACAGAATTTCTTTACTATGAGGCTGACAGAGCACTGGAACAGGCTGCCCAGAGAAGTTGTGGACTCTGCTTCTCTGGAGTTTAAAACCCACCTGGACACTTTCCTGTGAATCCACCTGAAGGGAACCTGCTTTTAGTAGGGAGTTGGTTGGACTCTATCTCCAGAGATCCCTTCCATCCCCTATGATTCTCTGATTCTGTTGTGCCATCTCTAAAACCTACAGTTTTGGAGTATCAACAGTAAGTACCATTTTGTGGTGGCTGGATGGAAGGCTGCAGAACTGAAAAATTTTGCATGAGTTTCCTCACATTGCCTCTATGGGAGCTGTGGCACTGAGGAACTACTCTGACAAGCACCAGCATTCTTCAGGTACTAAATAAATGTCTGTGGTACTCTGCTTTGCCCAGCTTTTACAGAGAAGCCAAGATAATATCCACTATATCCAACTAATTAATACTTGCTAGAGTAATAGCCAGGACAAAATTAATTCTTTTGTACATTGTAAAGGACTTTAGAACTTTCATGTTGAATCTTTTCATTGTAAAAAAGAAAGCTCCCCTCAGACACTCACCTGAGAAGAGGTTTCCTCTGCTCTTCAAATTGCCCTGTGCAGCTGGGGTGGTTCCTGACTTTCCTCCATTTTCAGATGAGAACACACAGGGAAGAAGATAAGGGAATTGAAGAAGGTATGCTAATCCCTTTTATTTTGTTGAGGGACATAATGGCTCACTCTAGCTTTCATTCTTAGAAGCAGCACTCTTTCTCAAACTGCAAGTTTGCTGTAAAAGAACAAATGTCTTTTTGTGCCCATCTCTGTGTGAGCACCTCAGTGTACATCCTCTCTCTTCAGAGGCCTGGGTTGCTCATCCAATTACAGAGGTGCTCAGCCTTTGCTGAAGCAAAGTGACTATACTGAAAATCAATAGTAGAGATAAACACTGTAATACCATGACTCACCCTCTGCGCTTCATCTTCCAAGACCAAGCACCTTCTGCTCTGAATAAAAGCTGAGTGGAAGTTAGAAATAGATTTATTAAAAAAAACACTTTAATAAGTTATTGCCAGTGGAACTTTCTATGGATGCACAAGTGTAAGCAGGAGTTAATTTCCCTCATCACTTTAGAATAAACTTATCATCATACTTTTATCCTATGTTGACCAGCAGGAACTATAAAGGAACTATTTTTGAGATATTTGTATTGGAGTAAAATAGAAACCAAATAATTTAGTAAGTAAATCTGAGATTACTTGCTTTCTGAGCATTTCAGGTTTCTGGAAAAAAAAAAAAAAGTGTGTGTGTGGGGGGAGGGTTTGGAGCTGTTTTCCACTACAGAATTGTAAACTATTTCTTGGAGCGTTTTAAAGACTGCTGCTAACTTTTCCTTATTCAAATCTGGATAAAGAAGCTTTCTTCCCTACAAAACCACTGTAATGTACTTGGGCAAATAAAACATCAAGAAGCTAAGGCATTTAAACAGAATAATTAGTATGTAGGTAAATACTAATCCCAAAGATTGTGTTCTAGTGCAATGTAAAGTTGCATGAGATCTGCAATTTGTAGTACCAGTTTCATGTCAGTGACAAAGCTAGAATAATGCCTAACAATTAGAGTTTGTAATGCTGTCATTAGGAGGAAAGAGAAGCTTGTTTTCCCAATAATCTAAAAATAAATAATTAATTAGAAAATCCAAAACCAAAATTGAAAATTATAAAAGTTTCAGAAGTGCACTAAACTGGGGTAGGTTATGTTGATCAGGTGCTTCCAGTTTATTTTAGCACCAACTTGTTCTCAAGGCCATGAGATGCGATACATCTGGTTGGAAAAAAGAAACTCAATTTGTGAGATATCTCACATCCTCAAATTTTGAGGTATTTTTGCATTTGAACTTTCATAGCACTTCTTTTCCTAGAGATCTTGAAGGGAACACTATTCATATTCTTAGAATCTTTCTCAGTTGTCAAATGTTTAATCATTTCTATTAGCCACTATTTGTACAAGGTTAAAATCAACAGATGGGCTTGCTTACCCATTTAGAACATCTAATACATCTGTATTCACACTTTTAAAAGCCCAAAAATGTAAAGTTAAAGGAAGCATCATCCCTGTCTTAAAGTCTTAACTCTGCCCCCAGATTTAGGAGGAGTATAGTTAATGGGGATACGTATTTATGCTTCAGCCACTGTGCATCTGACATACCATCATCCCCCTGGCAACCCCTTGCCTCATTTATCTTCTTGAATGCTCAGCTAACCTTCTCTATGTTATAGGCAGCTGCTCTGATTGGCACAGATGTTAATTAAACTAGGTAGTAACAGTACACACTCTGAAAAGAAGGGCCTTGGAGCTAAAAGAGATCTTAGTCAATCTCCACTACTCCACTGCTGCACTCAGTTATGTGCATTGTGCAAGAGGAGAAGGAGAATAATGTTATCTGTGTTCTTGAGGCTTGTAGCAAGCTCTAACACACCCAGTAATAGCAGAAGAATGAATGAGAAAAGCGGTAGCCGTTGGCAACAAGGAACGTGTGGAGGGTATTGGAAAGTGGGAGACGTGGGTGAAGCACTGCTAACTTGGTGGCCACTAACCCTTGTTTAAGTTCAACTTCTGTTTTATCTCCTCTTGCTTAGTAGCTTTCTTTTTCTTCCTATCTGTACTGCATTCCTTGTTGCATGTTGTCAAGCTGGGTTAGTATTTTCAGGGTGAAATCAAGACAGAATTAAAATTGCAAAGAAATTACCTCTTGCATACTTCAATCCTATTTGCATTCTTTAAATTTAGCAATTGATATTCTGGAAGGGAATAAAGTATTTGTTTTCTAGAACTTCTAACTGTGATTTTCTTTCTTATTCAAGAAAATCAAAGCTACAGGGTGATCATAACAGTGAGAAGAAGGCATCAGGAAGGTTCCCCTGAAAATTGTACTGCCATCACGTTATAACACCTATTCACAGAATGCTGCAAAGGACAGGATGAACTCGTGGGACTTGAATCTGTCTGGATACAGTACTTTTTATCACGTACTTTTCCTGACATCAGTAAATCCCTGTCCAATGCTATGATCTGCAACAGAGCACTGGTCTTCCTGCCCCCTCTATGGGCTCACTTTGCATCCAGCTGCCTTGCAGGTACAACCTGAACCTTGAGTTTTGAAAGTTATGACAGTTGATGATTTTTAGCTACTGGATGTGAGTGGTCATAAAAAGATAAATCTTTTTATAAATTTTGGATTGGGTCCATTACTGTACTTCACACGTGCAAGAAGCAAAGAGAAAAAGGAAGAATAAATCTTGGGTATCTTCTAACACATTTGAGGTGCTGTGGGAATCTCTTGCTCAGATTGTTCAGAGCACCATTTCTTTTTCATATCTCAATAACTGCTCAACTTTTCAGAACACAGAACATCTGTGGGTTGTTTTTAACAAAAGAGGGTTTGATATGAGAGACGGAACATGTTTGATATTTTTGATTAAATTTTGATTTTGATTTTTGATGTTTGATATGTTTGATTAAATCTTTTAGATTCACACATTCCAGATATTAAAAATCAGAAATCAACCTATTGTTGATATTCAAACAGATATTCCAAGTTGGAACTGTCTGGACCAGAAAGCTCATCCAGACCTATCTGCAGTCCAAGAATATATACTGTTCTGTGAGCAATGAACAAGGATTCCCTGTACCCATAGGTAAGAAAATACCTGCTAGCAACAGCAGCAACCATTTAGTCCTCCTTTCACCCAGTTCTGTGGGAGACTGTAGAGACAAAAGTGCTGCCTTTTCCATAATGTGTAACCTGAATATTTAAGGCTGTTAAGGTCTCAGAGGATTTGCTACTAGACTCAAGTCATTACTGGTCTACTCAGCCAGCATGCTGCTTAAGAACTTTATGCTCTGTTTGTCCAAATCCTCTCTGCTGATGCAGAGTCAGATAGGGCATGCTTTCTCCTTTCTTCTCAAAATTACAAATTCAAAATTACATTTGATTTTGTAATTTCAAATACATCAGAAAATGCCTCAGTTATTGTAACGTACTATTTGCTGGAACATTCCTTTAAGCTTCCTATCTTTGTGAACAACAGGAATCATATTGTTAGATTTACATATCCTGTGCCAAATTCATATGAGCTTGCAATTTTGTTTAAGTAGAAAAATTATACTGCTATTACAATTTTTAAAACCTACTATTCAAGAGCATGCTCTAAGAGTACAAACATTGTCTAGATAGAACTGAATATGAAATTCTATTTCCAAAATTTAATTAGCAAATATCTTTCTATCCAACTAAAACACTGCTTTGCAAATACATTTCTAATCAATAACCATGCTTCTTTACTATTTCTAGAATCACGTAATTCTTTAGGTTGGAAGGAACCTTAAAGATTATTGAGCTCCAACAGCCCTACTGTGGAAATAGCTGTCGTCCCTCCCCACAAGCTGAGGCTGCCCAGGACCCCATTCCACCTGGCTTTGAGTGCCCCCAGGAATGGGGCACCACAACTCCTCTGGGCAGCTGTGCCAGGGCTTCATCAGATCACAGTGAAGTGGTGTTATCAGCAAATTTTCTGAGGGTGCACTCAATCTCACTGTTCATGTCACCTACAAAAATGTTAAATAGGACTGGTTCCTATTACCTTGTTTAGAGTTATCATCATAAAACAGAATGCAGAATAAAGAAAAAAGGTGTTTAGGAAACAGAACAAATACCAAAACCAGAACTTTATGAGCAATAAAGCTTCAGGTCCTCATGAAAAGAATTTAGATCACTTAGCTCCATTTGAATGCCATAAAGACTCAGTGTTCCCGTATTAAATTTAAATAGGTCACTCTGAAAGTAATGCCTTCTATTTATTTCTATGGAAACAACAGCAGATACAAAAAGCACAACAAAACTATTGATAGACAAAGTCTCAACTACAAAGCTCTGTTTTTTTTTAATACAGTGACTGCCATTAGCTATGCATTTTCACCAACAATGAACAAGAGCCTGCATGCTACGCTCATAACAATCTACATCAGTAGAGATGACCCACTGTTGCCGTTGCTACTGCTGAAATGCACCACTCACCACCTCACTGTGTTCACATTTACTGTTCGGTCTCCATGGACAATCACAGCATGTGTCAATGAATGTCAGTGGGTGCAGTGATTTCCACATGGAGGAAACTCATGACACTCATTCGCTTCATATGCACTTGCATGTCAGATGCCATTCCGTCAGACTGCCCTTCTGCTGCTATATGTCACACAGCAACAGCATGTAATGGGATACTGATGGGAAGGTTCAACCTCTACTGTTATACCACCAATGTCTGCCTCTGACATAGTGGGTCAACATATTAAAATAGGAGGCATTACTTTTGGAGAAGCCCTTGTATGACTGTATATCTATATACATTACTTACCTGAGCAAAGTCCAAAAACAGATCCTCAGCTCTAAGAAGTTCTTGTTAGTATCCCTGTCACATGACAGCACTTATTAGAAATATTTGCATTCCACACACTGCAGAATACTCTCTCTCTTTTTTTTTTTTTTTTCTTTTTCCAGATAACAGCTAAAAATTTTACTGCATTATTAGGAAATTTTAATCATTGTTCCCATGTTTCCTGATAGTAACAGACAATATTTTACTGATGTCAGCAACTAGCAGTTGACTTATATGGTACTACTTTTTAATCTGGTTTGCATTCTTATATAGCTTTGTTTAAATTCTCAAAGCAAAATCTTCAGCTGCATCTCAGCTGTGACATAATAGGTTTACTAACAGTGTTCAAGAGGTTAGTGCTGAAGGTAGTTAATGAAGTAAGTGTTGTCTCTAGTGCATGATCGATTTTTCATGCACTTTCTCATCTTCATTTACATTGGGAAGCCTGTCTGTGAAGCTGTCGAATAGCTCCCCTAGGCTGTCAACCCAAAGTCTCATTGTTCATGCCACAATTGCTTTTCCAACTCATCAGCAGCAGGTCCAAATTCTGATTCACAGATGAAGATGACATTCCAGGCTGAGGTGCTTGGTCTGTTTATTTCTCATCTGCTCTGAAAACTTTCAAGCATTACTTTTTTTTTCTTTATTTTCTTCCCAAAATCATCCGATGCTCTTCTTTAATATCTGCAGAGGTACATATGATGACATATTAGGACAAACATAGAAAGTCTTTGAATAATTACAAAAAGGTAGAATCAAGCCATCTTTTCCTGCATACACCCACACCACACAGAAAGGAGATGTGGCTGATACTTTGTTATATTTACATTTCAGATTTAATGTACGACCTCAGGCAAGTCACTCATCTTTTTTTTTTGTGCCTGTTTCTGCATCTGCATTACAGAAATAATAATTACATTTTCTGCTTCACATAGTTCGTTTGAGGACTGTTTAGTGTTATCAATACCATGCTTCACAAAATAGCAGAATTATTTAACAAACAGGACAGCCTAGAATGTCCTCTGAGAATTACAAATTCAGAAAAAGTTCTTATAGCAGTTCTTATTTCTGCCCTATGATCTCAGCCATCTATCTGATCGAAAAAACTCTTAAAGAGTTATTTTATCAGCAAAAGTCAGTGCTATCAAGGCCCCCGGGTTGCTCTGGCCTCTAAATGCTATTGCAAGAACATAAAGGTGAAACAGATGCAAGACTGGAGCAACTCTCATTAACTGTGCAAGAGGGAATTAACAGTTCGGAAGAAAGTCTAATGCATTCACTGGTCCCTGTGGCTGGACTGGTTGTTGCACAGCAGAGCACAGCTGATTTAAAATTACACTGCCCTCTCAAGTTACTCCTCATAGAATGATGAAATCACGTTAGTTTTGATTACCTCTTTGTTTCTTTTGGTTGAAACCATGTTTGGGGCCATGTCATGCACATGCAAGGTAAAAGATGGAAAGGATGTAGGCACGAAAGTTTCCTACATAGAAATCCAGCTGTTTATTAGTGTACTTTCTGTGTCCTAGTAGAGTCTAGAAGGCCACAAATTAACAGAAGCAATTAATAATCACACATGAGATTCTGGACTCGATCTGGGGGAAAGGAAAGACTGACAAGTGATGGGGTTAGAACTGAGCTCTGATAAGACTTTCTGGCCTCACACCCTGTGACTATTCAATTAGACATGAGATCGAGTTGTGTGCCAAAAGGCCTTTTGCTGCAACCTCTGGTGCTATGGTGCAGAGTTGCTCTGTGCAGGAGGTTGTGCCAAGCCATGGACCTTGCCCGGGAAGTCTGGGCCTCAGTTAAATGCTGGGCAGTGGGGATGCTTTGGAGCTCAGCCCTGAAATGAGGGCAAGCAAGTGACAGCTCAGTCTAACCGCAGCAGCTCTTCACTTCAGCACTGCCTTTAAGGGCATTTTGTTTTGTCATCTCAAATTAAAATAAAATTACAACCACTTGGGTAAAACTAAAGGCCTCTGTTGTTCTTCAGTGGCTTCTGCCATTCACAGATGTTTCTCTCATTGAAACCCACAGACAACCATGCTTATTCAAAAAACATTCAAACACTATAACGTTCAACAGAAAGGGGCATTTCTTGTTTAAAAAAAATCGCTAATTTTTAGATCCATTTAATCTTTAGCCTTCCTTGCAAATCTCCTTGAAAACGATCTCTTTCTAAGTGATTCATTTGCTGTAAGAGGATGCTAACACCAGGACAGTGCAAAAATAAATATCGGAAAAGAGCAAGCAAAAGGGAATGTGTCACATACTGACTACAGGGAAACAGCGCAAAACATCTAATCACAGCAGTGCCAGGAAACTTGAACCTGTCCAAAAAGATCCAGTGCTCTCAATGTTTAATTGCTGTTGATGGCTGCTGGTCAGTCATGCATGACAATGTGTGTGTCACGCTGCTTCCTGCCTATGTTCATTCCTGTCAGCCTTCACTCCAGGTGATGAGTACTACTCCTCTGACCACAGTAGAGAGAGAGAGAAAAAAAAAAAAAAAAAAGCCCTCATAGACACAAAGCAACATGTACCCAAATAACCTAAGCCACAGGAACAGAGCACCAAAAATGGACAGCAAAAGCCAGTTTATATCAACCTTTCTCCCCAGCTTCATTTATGCTTACAGAAAAAAAAGTGGCATCTGCGACCGACAGTATTCCAACTGGCAAGATTCAAGTCTCCTGTTTGCTTGATTATATGTTTGAACACATGCTTGGGGCTGTGTGGAGCAATTTGAATTACAATTGAGTAGCAATGAACATTATAATTTTTCGTGAACTGGAGCTTTAAAAACCTTCTCCTTAAGCTAATAAGAAAGAGAGAGAGTGGGAAATGTAGGAGGTATGACTTAAAAGGTCTAGAATTTGTATAACAGCTTTCCACCGTTTTCTTAAAGTGACTGTTTAATGGTTTATGTATCTGGGCCCAGATTCAGCAAAGCACTTAAGCATGCATTTAACTTTAAGTATGTGAATGATCTCATCCTTATTCAGCAAAACCCTTAAATAAATGCTTAATTTTAAGCCTGTGCTTATCTGCTTTGTTGTAGCAGGGCCTATTGCACACTTCTATATCCTGTTATATCAGTAATATAATTAGGAGGAGCACTTCTCTTTTACCTCTCCCATCACTATCCTCATGTCAAAATAAAAATCATTAACCCACAATTATTTAACTTCATTCTGCTTTGGGCAAAACTGAAGTCTGAGAGTCAATAAATGTCTTAAACATACAGAACATATCTGCTCATTCACATTCCACTTCAGATCCATCTGCCGTCAAAGTCAATGGGAGTCCTGCCACCGTCTTCAGCAGGAGCCAGGTCAGGTTCTCAGTCAATACTGAGCACAGAATCCATCACAACAATACATAAACTGAATTGTGAAAGAATGGGAGAACCAATGGGGCAGGAAGAAAATCTGCAACAAAAGCACAGGAGAAAATAAAGCGTTAGCTGAAAATTATTAAACTTAACTACAGATAGGATTCTTGGAGGAAGGAAATGAAGCACCATTTCTGGATCAACAAACTTTCAGTAATTAGGACACAGAACATATGACACTAGTTTTGATGATCTAATCATTTTGTGGTCATTCTATTGTCTGCGTACTTCATTCTTCTTCCCGATAAGTTGAGAACGAAGGTAGAATACAAAGCAGGGAAAAGAAGCTGCTTCACATGACATTTCAGGCTCATTTGATGATGTTCCTACTGCAGTCACTGCCCTTTTCCCCCTCCATATCTACACACATCTCATTGAGTGCCAGAAAAGCAGTTGAGTTTCTTTGCTATCAAGGATGAGAATAGTGTTTAAGCAGTCTTACAAAGAAACACAAAAACACTGAGAAATGTTGGATTGAGCTCTCAGACACTTTATCATTTCTGAATCAACTTTTGCCACCTTTAAGATTCAGAACAACTTGACATCCTCTCACACCACTGAGTCTATGGGTTTTAAAATTATTATTACTGCTACTACTACTGAAGAGATTATAAGGATTAGGAGAGTAATATGTGTACAAGAAAGAATAACTACTTGATTGATGTTGTTTAACATATGTGCTCATTCTTTTTTATCACAGATTGAAAAGTGGTTGCAAAATAACTCCATAAAGAAGTCCTGAGGCACATTCAAGTGTCACATTATCTATGTTCTGAAGCACAGTGGGAGGAAAATAAAAACATAAATAAGTAGTTCTGCAAGAACAGAACTAATGATGCTGTATTTCCTACTGCTTTGTGTCTCATAATTAATTGTGAACTACAGTTGAGGCTTTTCCCACGGGTGGGACACATATGGTCCATCTCTCACACTCTCAGAAATATAGATATACATACTGTGTGGATTCTTTATGGTTAATAATGCATGAACTCATTCTGTGCTTCTGTCGTTAGGCAGGGTTCTTGCTGGATGTCTCTTCTTCATCATGCTCCTCTATCTCTATCTGTTCATCCATCCTTCCACAAAGAATAAAGTTCAGTACAGTATTCCTATTCTGTCACTTCTGTCTGATATCACCAAATTAAAATCTGATTAATTTTAAATACACACATGCATATACCCAACCTTGTAAACTACTTGAACGAATAGGCCTACATCTTTATAAAACATGACTCCAAACTATAAAATATCTATAGGCATTTCCTTTTTAAAACATTTTAAAGCAAAGGGAAAGTACTATTAGTTAATATCTTGTCCTCCTGAGGCATCTATTGTTTTAAAAAATAAGTCTCCAGAACTCTTGAGAACTGCAATATAAATAAGTTAAACGTGTTCACAAAGGGCTGACAAGCTCACTGCCAGTATGGGAATATATCACGGAAGCTTAGTCTATTAAGTTCAGGTTTTGAATGCATTATAGATTTTGAAGAAAAGCTGAAACCAGTTGTATATATGGTGGCACTGAATTACTTCATCTTACATTCATTCTATCCCTTCCCATTCTTGGAGATATTAATGACTTAAAGCATTAGAAAGCATCATTCCTAGTTATTGTGATTTTTAGAAAATAGAACTGTGAAAATTGAATTACTGAAGCAATGTAAATTTAGAACCAGTTTTAAGTTCAGTTTATATAATGGCTGTGTTTAAAAAAGGATGCAGCAAATTGCTTGGAACTCAGCCTTCAATGAGATAGCCAAAAAAGCTCATGTAAAATTAATAAGCAGCCTTTTTTTTTAATTTTGAATGCAGCCAAAGCCCAAATGTGGAAATAAATACATTCTGTATACATGCAGAATTTTCATAAACCAGCCATGCTTATGCATATCCTTTGCACTTTGTAACTATTAGCCATATACTCTATTGAACATGATGTTTTCTAAGATCCGCAGTGGTTTAAGTATTAATCTGAATTTTGTGATACTACTTATCAAATTTAAAATCACAGATATGACCACAAACATCAGAAAATATACTACTCTATTCAGTGTACTGCCCTTCTTGATTTTTGTATCTTTGCAAATATTTTGCTGTTTGCTTTTTCAAAAGTATGATGAGGCAATGTGCTGAATTTATGTCAGGAAACATTGGGGGGGAAAAAAAGGGAATATCTTCATGTAATCCATAAATCTAACACAAATTGGGTGTTTGGTGTTATATATTTATAAACAGCACACCCTGCATTTTATTTATTTATTTATTTAAAGGATGAAAGCTTAATTCTCTGAAATACCAGGGGGCAAGTATAAGCTGTCCAGAGGAAAGCACAGTATGGCCAGACAAAATGATAGCTCTCTCACACTGCTCTGTCATTGCAACTAAGCCCTGACATGAAAGCCTTAAGGGTGTGGTAAAAAGGACTGCCCTCCAGTGTGCTGAAAGGAAACTTCAGCATCCTTGCTCATTCGTTTTTTTGTATAAAAACTGACAGATGTGTCAAAGGTGTGATAGCTTCGTGAATAAGTAATAAGTCCTGACAAGTTGGACCTTATCATTCCCTTCTGCCTAAGGTGAGGAAGGAGCCTGGGGTAACAGTGAGGGCAACTGAAGAGCCCTGGATTGGACTTGCGGGATGGCTCGCCTTGTTCATCTGTGCTCCTGCTGGTACAAAATGTATTTGACGACAAATCTGATCAAATTCATCCCCGGTGTAATTTCAGAGAGGTCAGTGATGTTACACCAGGGAAAGTACTGGTCCTTTCAGTTTATTTAGGGAAGTCGACAGCAGCTTTGGAATAAAAGCAGTTGACTGAGCAATAAGCTTCCTTACCCTCAGCAGAGCTGTACAGATACTTTACAAAGAGAGCTGTGATTATCAGAACAATGTACAAGTACTTTGTCAAAACCTGTGTTTCAGCATGGCTCACAGGGGCAGGAAGGTGCAGTTAGTGTGCTCAGCCACCATGACCCTTTGATGTCCTGCCCAACACTGCAGGATCCAGCTGAGAAAGAAAACAAGCCTCTCTTAAACAAAACCAATCCAGGAGTCTTCACTTTGTAAAGGGACATCAAGGTCAGATTACAGGAGGCTTATGTTTAAGTGGAAGAAATAAGGACTAATAAATTTGTGTGTGAAAAGTTCTGTGGAGACAGCAAAGCTTACAATCAAAATACAAAGATCGCCAGCACAATGAGAAATGCATGAGGTATTTTGGAAAGTGGGAATTCAATAGAAGGGGGCACCATCCAAACTGGAGCACAGAAGTATTTTCACACATCCAAAATCATCTCATATAATGTAACTACACACAAAAAAAGCTCTTCATGGAAAGCTTTCATCAGAAGGAAATAAAAAAGTATGGAAATGACAACAGATGAGTAATGTAACTTGATTAGTTCTCAAACTTGGGGAAAATATATTTTTCCACTCAAATTTGTAGAAAATCACAGAACTCTAATAAACATTTCAGATAATGGGGAAAAGAAAAAAAATCAAGTTAGCATATATACATGCACATTTTGTAGAGCATATAGGCAAAGGGTTAGAGAAAAGGATACAGCAAAAACCATCTGCTGTTCAACGGCAGGCAAGAAACATTGACTTGGAGGTGCTGGATAGAAAGAAGACAGCCTCAGATGCAAAGGAAAACTGGGCTGTGTGGACAGCAAAAAGCACAGAAGCATGAGTAAGGACTGCAGGAATGGCACAGCAGTGCAAGACATCTGTGGAAGATGTCAGGACAAGGTCAGCAGCAACAGCCAGGCAATAGAGTCCATTATTCTGAATGTAGGGCAACTGGATGGGGGGCTGTGCAGAAGAAAATAAATGTGATGAGGCACAGAGATCTGGAATACCTCCAGTGAGACTAGTTGTGCACTGATTCATGGGCTTGGGCTGGGGGTAGCAGTCAATTCTACATCACCCAGACTTGTTTGGTCTACTTGTGGTCCCCCTTTCTGCATTTTTTGAACTGCTTCAGTGTTGTCTTTCCTCGATTTTTTTTCCTAAGGCCTGAAATGCGATGCCTGCTATGAACACTGCCTTCTTTTGACATTTTCACTCTCTGATAATGCTGCAAGCTAGCCTTGAATTTTAAAGAGTGCCATGCATGCACACACTCAAGCACTCCCACTCAGAGGCTGTCATTCTCATCAAACATCTGGAAGTCTGCTTGCCAGAGTGCTGCTGCCAAATGCTACTGCATCATCCAGGCAGAATTTTGCTTCCCCTACAGGGTAAGCAAGAAGAGCTCAAGAGCAGATTTACAGCTGTTGATGTGGCAGCACAGAAGTCTCATGCAGTAGCTTAAAGCTTCTTACTTACAGTTTTAGCTCTCTGAGGAGTTTGGTTAGAGAACGGGTTGGCTGTGGACATTCAAATCCTTGTGGCCTGAAGAATCATTCCTTTTCCTTTTATTTTTAACTTTTTTACTATCCAGCACTTGATAACTCTGGCCAGACACAGATGGCTGTAATTCCTTCAGACTCTGAAGAAAGCATCAATGTTGGTACAGAAGCTATGTGAAGTACCATAAGATTTAATCTTTGTCACTCATGGGGAAAAGAAGGAGGATCAGACTTCAAGGCGTCTGACTTCCTAAATCCCATCTCCTCTCTGAAGAACTCCCTGCCCTGGAGGAAATCCTATGTACTTCAGGCAAGGCACACAAAACAGTGGTAACAAATACTACATTGTCTTGTCTCTGGCCATAAGAATAAGTGAGTCTTCTGTCCTGGTTCCCTTGCCCTTCTCTCCACACAAAAAATTCACTAGGGAAATGGTGGGTGGTACGGAGGGGGCACTAAGGCTCTGAAGGAAAACAATGAAGAAAGACAAGTGGAGGAGAGAGAGAAATGAACTTCATTCAGTCCAGAAGATGTTTCTATCCAGCTCCTGAGAGAGAGTAGAAAAGCAGAGGAAGAGCAGTGGGAAATGAAAAGCACCACGGCAAGATAACAAGCCACCTAGAGAGGCAGAGAAGAGCAGCAAGCCTTTTCTGAGCTCCCGACAATGCTAGGATAGTATCCAGGAATCCTGGTATAAAACCAAGATACAGCGGTTACCTTCCTAGCCTAAACAGCTTAACAGAAAATTTACATCCTAGTTAAGATGTTCAGCATGTTAGTGTGAAAATGTGTATCAGAAATACCTGATTTCTAAAGGATTTTCCCCCAAAAGAGCAAAGCTTGCACACCAGGAGACAGGGAGACATTTGACGGCACAGCACGAAGCAGGGAGCTGACTATTCTGCCTCTATTAGGACAGCTGGAAGTTAAAGTAAGTGGGCTATTGAGAACAATGGGCTGGAGCCAATGGAAAGGCAACTTCCCAACATTTCAATTTAAAGGTCTCTCAGCTATGGAAAATTATTGCCATGGGGCTTTTTTTCAGGTCAGGGCAATAGGGAAAGTGCATTTTGAAAGCACGACAGTCCATTTAGCAAGCATCCCTCAGCCATGGGCACATATTTCTTCAGCAAATGGTTGACTGTGTGCGCATGCACTCTTCATCCAACTTGTAGAAAAACACTACCAAAAGGGGAGGAGTTTTCCAGTGATGTTTGTGTGGAAAAGTTCCACAGTCCTCTTCTGATAGTAGAAAAGGTTCAGAAAAAGGAGGTTGTATCATCAAGTGCTACCTCATTTTATGGCTAGTAGGTCAGCTTTTCTGAGGATGCTATAGAGAAACATAGTGCCTTTCATCCTGATGATGGAAACACTGAAACAGTACACAAAAAGTATTATCATAATTGCTGAAGAGCTAGAATAAAATAAAGGCATTTAGACAATCTTTCTCCAAATCTTTATGAACTGCTTTAGTCTTCAATTTTTGCTTTTGCGTTAAGAAAAACCATTAACAAAACCAGGCACCTAAATAATCATAAAGAAGTAAAAAAAACCCCACAGAGTAAGTCAGTGTCTTGTTCTGACTTAGTCAGTCCCAATGTCTGCTTTAGGCAACAATACTTAAGCAGAAAGAGGCTGAAAGCTGCAATTTTTCTAAGGCCTGAGAACAAAATGCAACCCTGACTACAAATGCATTTGAACGGAGGTATAATTCCCACTGACTTAGAGAAAAGACACCCCTGTACTTGTGGCATGCTTAATGCATTTGAAAGAGCCAAAAGCAAAACTTGAGAAAATAGGTAATGAAAAATACAGTTACACTTTGCTTTTTTTCATCTTTATCTACTGCTAAGTTGTGCCCTCATGAAAAGGATGAGGAGGGAGCGCTGAGACATAGTGAGCTAATAGTTAATTGGCTGATTGGGCACACATTCTTACCTCCACTGCCCTGCATCATCCTGCCTTTTACATCTTGCTTTGTAATACCACACATCCTACCAAGTCATGTCCTTCTTAGAATTTCACATGTTACTTTGCGTCTAGAGATTTGGGATACTTGGCTCAGGTGTCAAAATACTATCTCCTTTTAAGCTGTAGAATGAATCTCTTTGGATGCTTGATTACCCAAGAGCAGAGAGACTTATAAGGGAATTAGTTGCCCTCAGCAGATGATCGGCTTATTCTACAAGTCTTATAATTTTATCTTGCTCAGGAAGAATAGGATTTAGGGGAAGTCTGAGTCATTCTAATAGAACACATAATTGTGCCCGTTTTATAATTGTGAGAGTAGGCTTGTTATAGTCATTTGCTATCTCAGCTGGCAGGAACACTATTTAAAAAGGAGTTTGAAGACTACCTGAGGCAGCTTAGGCTTTTGAGCACAAAAGAACAGCAGTTTCGAGGCACTGAAGAATTAATGGTTTATTTCCCAGTCTTCTTCCCACATATCAAATGCGCCCCATTGTTGTGTGTGAATGTAGCATACATGAAGTACAGCTCTCCCAGGAAGGGAAGCAATAAGGATGTATCAGTAGACTGTTAACAAAAGACAGCACCCAGGAATGTAAAAGAAACTTTGGTCAAGCATAATAAATCAAATCTGCAAATAAACAAAACAAAAATGTTATTTATGTCCCTAAATAAGTATTTGCAGAACAAATAAATTAGGGTTGGACAGGCTTCATTCTCAAAATGAAATGGATGTTCAGAACTCACCTTTTAGATGTTCCTTATGGTCAGATCCAGCAGATGCTGAGACATGAATTATAGATTAGAAAGATCTTTAATTGTTTGCATTACAACCTCTTCTGCTGTTTCTCTGTTACCTGGAGAACATAAAAGTTTCTTTCACTCCTTACGTAAGAGATTTCACATTACGTACAGACAACAGTGATGCAGACATATTGCATCCTCTATGGGTGGCTATCTACTACGTTTTCTTTAGAGATACTTTCACATAACCATAAAACAACAGATGTGCTAAAATTTAACTTGTGTCAGGGTCGGGGTGCACATACACAACTTGCAGGTTAGTCTTCTGTTCCTTTTCTTTTTAACACTTTTTTTCCCTCTAACAACATTTTAAGAGGACTCCACCATTTGTTATCTGTACTTCTTTCCAGTCTAGTCAGCCTCATTATTTTTATGCGCCTGAATGCTAAGGTGGTGACAGCTGATTAGGTTTGTATTACACTTGCTTTTCTTCTGTTGCACATCCTTCAACAAACTTTGACAGAAGTGAGACATCAAGAAAAAGAAAATTAAAATAGTAACAAAAAGGAGGAAGCAATTGAATGCAACAGGATTTTACTTTTAATCAGCTTTGTTCTAATTTCAGCTCACCCAACAGTTTTTGTTATGCAAAGGAACTGTCCTTCCTACTGATTTAATGAAAATGGTCATTTTGCTGAGGGTGTGTGTATGTATCATCCATTCAAGATTTGAATATGCCTATCTGAGTTTTCTGAGCTCAGTATGCCCTCTGGTTTGTTTCCCAATGTGTTTAAAATTAGAGCAACTACATTTAGTTGTTTTGCCAACTCAAATATCATTCTTTTTTTTCTCATAGTCAAATCATATGTTTCAGCTTTAAGTTACTTCTCTTAAGGTGCTTTTCTGGACATATTTCTTTTTCACTCTCTACTCCCTGTACCCACACCTGTTCATCCAATACATCATATAAACCATTTGAACTTCCCCACTTGTCAGTCACAATGCTATCAGAGGCAGTGATCTGTAGGCTTGGAGCAGCAGAGACAATACACGCCTGGGTCACTAGTAATTAAGCAATGTCAGTGGTTGAGAGGAGAAAATTCAGTTCAAGCCAAACTGAAGCATTTAGATATTTTACTGCTGCATCCTTTTGGTCCTCTCTCAGCTTATAAATATTAATTTAAAGACTACCAACAAGGACAGTAAACGGATTTAGGCATAAAACTTCCTGTCAGGAGTGATTTGTGCCCAATAAAAGGAGAGCTGGATAGAGAAAGCTGCTTCACTAAGTTTATGATAGACAGTGAAAGACTGCCATCAAAATAAAAAGGCTTTCACTATGTAGACTGCTATATGCTGGGTGGGGGGGGTGTCTTTGTTCCTAACAAGCATCATAGTGGTACTGTATTGTTTTCTTCCATAAGCACATTTTACCCTACTGGAGTAGAACCAGCACTGGTTAGTGGGCTTTGCACAATCACCATCACAGGAAGGGAGCTCTTACATCGCTGACCTCTTGTACTGAACTTTGCGATGGAGAAAGTTGACAGAAGTTCATCCTTTTTTTTTTTTTTTTTTTTTTTTTTTTACTTCATTCCCAAATTGAAAATAGAAAATAATTCAGTAGGCTCTATATGGTCTGCAAGAGCGTGCCTTCAAAATGTGAATGCAATGATAACTTTCTCCCGCTCTCCTTTTGTGAACATGTGGGATACCTTTGTTCTAACTTGTAATTATTTCATTCTTGGTTAGAAAATAGCATAAATTTTGTTTCCCTTCTTCATTCCGGTTTCTTTAACTTTTAAATCATTTTGTTGCTTGATAGTCATGAGTATCTTAATAACAGATAAATATAAGCAAAACATAAAATTTTACATTAATTCAACTGAATATGTTATCCATACTTAATTGAGCCCAGATATAGCAGCTGATGCTTTCCGTAAGCCAGAATTGGTGTCTGCAGTACATGCCCTGTCTCCATAGCCAGATCCACCAGTGGACATACACCTCACCTCTGACAGCCATACTACATTTATTAATCCCCCACGCTGCATTCACTGCTAACACTGCATTGTTAGTTTTTACACGGGGCAGCAGACCTATCCTTCTAGCTTGCCTTGCTTGTCTCAGGTTTGCAGTTTTCATGTTTTAGGAAGGTCAATTAAAACATTAACTTCTCCGTGAATTCTTAGATCTCTAGTGGGCTGAATAAGTCATGATGATTACTTCCTTGCCTTGAGACTGAGGGCAGAAGTGGTGCACAAAATGGATGGCACCGTTCTGAGGAAAAAGACTTTCAGTGTAGGGTTTTGCTCCTTCAGTATGTGATATTTCCTGCTGGGCAGTTGATGGCCGTGGCTTGATCCATAAAGGATCACTGGGGAGAAAGTGCTGCTTGTGAAAGCCTTACATCTGGAGGACACTGGGAGGAAAGAAAAGGAAACACACAAGTGGGGAAATACCCTCCTGAAGTAATGCTGAAAGACAGACCTATGCTTTGCCAGTGGAATTAACGTGAAACAGGGGCCCTTAGAGATGATCATTCTGAAGAGAAATGAAAAATACATAAAACTTTGTTTAATTTATGGAATTTATAGGCTGCTGACCAGTAAGTATAAAGTTCTGTTCCCTTGGTCCTCACTATCACTCATGTATTACTTGTCAGTAAATGTGGTGCACTCAGAACATAACAGCTACGGTAATATTTCTGTTCCCACTGCAGCTTTACTACACCCATGAAACTCTGTAATCTTTAAATTCCCTCACTGTTAACATCTGCTGAAACATTATTGGTCCCAGCATAGCCAAGCTGCTCTGAAATTACATTTAGTAGAGTAGTTAATGCTAACAGTATAATTCTAGAAGCAACCATGTTTTAAAAAGGCTTTAGGACTGGCACAGTTGCTACTTTTGCTTTTACTCCCATCCCATTTCCCTGCCTTTTATCTACCCCCCTTTCCCCCCATCATCTCACTTACCAGCCAGAATTTATGTTTAAACACCAATTCATTTTCTTTCTAGAAGAAAATATCATCATTTTGTTTGTTGGTCTGCATCGCCAAAACAAATTTCTCAAAACAACGTATGTGTTTTTTTTTGGCCTAAAAATAATACAATTAGAACATGATATTTTAAGAATCCAAGAGGTTGAAGTTGGAAATTAATCAAACTGCAATAAAAATAATAGCTTCCATCACCCATTTAGGATACTTTCCATGGTTTAAATTCAAATGACCTTATGTATAAGCAAAAGGAACAGTCTGCTGCTTGTGGCAATTATCAGTGAAGATACCTCAATATATCCATTTGCAGCACATAAGGAGTTCATGTGTTCAGTTTTGCTTCTCTATGAAAATGTTGGACAGAGCACATTTAACTTAACCACTGATTGCTCTTGTTATACAAATACTATTCCAAAAGCTAAAAACACAGAAAACATCTTCAATTCTTCTACAGATTTTTTCAGTGCTAGCTAATGTAAAACATATAATATATGTATGGCTGTGTAATGCTATATGAAGATATATGCACAGATATTCTAGCAAAATAACAAAATTACTTAGGGAAATAAAGAGGAATGTATAAGCATTTTTCAAAATAAACTAAGATGAAAACTTCCACTTTCTCTCCATTGAAAGAAAAAGCCACATTTAGCAGGAATTCTGTCAGCTTGCTAACTTGTGGCTTTCTCTCAAAAACATAATGCAGAATACAATCTTCTGGAATGGAAAAATTACTTCTTATTACATATTTATGTCACTATGAGTGTGACAGTATTTTATTTAGAGTACCAACATAAATCTAAAAACTATAGTAATTTCAAAAAAATTATCAAGACTTTCTGTTCAAAAAATAATGAACCGCGTAAGTTTGGAACTTCAAAGAATAATCAGTGTATTACTTAGCCTTGCACAAGGGTAAGCAGACTGCTAAGTATCTTAAATTTAACTGGTTCCTGACTCATGAGCAGCAGTAAATGACATCTGTGCCAGATGGCAGTCAGCATTTCTATGTCTATACACTGATTTCCTCTTCTCATATCCCATCTAGCCTATGTTATTATTTGCTGTTTAAGTGATGGTGTCCATAATGGCACCCTGTACTGTAGGCTAAGGCCAGAAAAGGAATTTCCTAGGAATGCCTTGCAGGTTTTTAATACTGTTCAGTAACAAAATTTGTTCCACTGCTCAAGACAATTCATTAAATATTTTCCAATCAGATTTTATCCTCCCACAAATCTCTTCCATAAACACATTTTCAACAGAGATTATTTTGTTATTGTCTCTGTTTAAAATGTGCTAATATTTCCTTTCAGCAAATGAGTAAGCTCATAAATTCTTTGTAAGTACTGAAACAATATTAGACAGTATGATGCTACTGTGATTGAGTCACCATCCCTGGAGGTGTTTGAGAAACATAGATGTTTTACTGAGGGACACAGTTTAGTGGGGAAATACTGGTGGTAGGTGGATGGTTGGGCTGGATGATCTTGGAGTTGTTTTCCAATCTTAATGATTCTACAATGCTATTTGAAGTAACATTAAATAATTTCTTTTGAAACTTTGCAATGCAATGCAGGATGATCTTGTTTGAGGTATGGATAGCTTACTTTTCATTCTGTCACACTCATATCTGATTTCTGTACAAAAGGGTAAAAAAGAAGGTGAGAAGATTGAGAATTGCAGTAGAGGGAACCGAGAACAGTAAAACTCACCTGACACATCAGCAAAGCCAGTGATTGCTGAAAGTTTAACATCAGCTACTATTACTACTTGCCAGAAGAGAGTCCAAATTGTATCAGTGACATAGTTCTCCCCAGAAGAGGGAATTACAAAGCCTGTGAAAGCAAAAGTTGAAAGCTATTTTATGCACCATTATCATAACACACTAAAATATAAAAATCAAAGCACATGATGAGGCACTGCTTTACAAACTTCTCAACGTAACTTTTTTGAATCAGAACTGGAATGCTGCCCCTCCCCAGACTTTTCAACTTGTTATAGAAGCTGACACAAAACTGGTTGGAAAGATTGTTCCAGTGCAACCATTTAGAAATCTGGAAATTTCCATCTCTTCCTGGAAATGTATAAAAACCACAGAATTTTTTGAAAAATACTAACACTCACTAATTAATCCTGACGTATTTTTAAAACAGAACATGAGACCAAGCCATTTTAGCTGAAAATTTGCTTTAGTTAAAACTAGAGCTCACATGATGATTATTGATCTTTAGTCAATGCCAGCTGTGGGTAGGAATCTGAATTCTGCTATTCATAAACTGCTTTCATATGCAAAGTATAGTATTGATCAATACTATGTCTTCTTTTGTCAAAAATACATTATCGAAATATTTGCTTCACTCTCGAAAGTGAAGTGTAACAAGTTCTGGAACCTTCTCAGAGGAGTCATGCATCTTGCTGGTAAAAAACTGATTTTCCTGACAGCATTTTGTCAATTGTTGATGAATGTCATACCTTCATCACTTGTCATGACAGTAAAAACAGTACACAGTTGTACAGAGCACTCTGGATCTTCTTGCTTTTATTTATTTTTTCCTACTAGCTACACAACTATTTGTTAAATCTCTTAGCTATTTTAATGATCAATGCACACATAATATTCTCATTTATTTTATGCACAGCTGCCAATTTCTTAAGAGCCTACAGTCCCAGGAGCAGCAGACTCCTAAGATCCAATGAGCCTTTCAGCCTTTGACCATTTTCCTCCTTTAAGTAATGCATGAGGCAAAAATAAAAACATATGTAAGTGCCAAAAAAAAAAAAAAAAAACCACCAAGAAAAGAGATAAAAATACAAGTTAATGATTATATTATGAAACAAATGCAAAGTAAGAAACAAAAAGATAAAAATTTTGGGCAGGGCATGCAGTAATGGAGTCATACTTCTCCAACTCCACCCCAAACTTGGAGCCTCTTCCCTAACCGTCCCCTTTTTTGTCTCATTCATCTCTGTTTTTGATTCCTTCTCATAGTCCCATTTTCCGCACATAATCAGTTCCAGCATTACATCTCATTTCTTTCTTCACAACCCGGAAAAGCCCTGAAGCAAATGCATTGTAAATTCAGAGCTGGATCTTTGCTTACCTATTAGATCTGGATTTCCCTCTCCACATTATCCCTTTCTGGATCATATTTTTGGAGTGTATGACCTTTTACCTATGCTGTAGAGGAAGATGAAGTGTTTAACGATGAATTAGATTTAATTCTGGCAGCTACAGGCTTAAACTCTATATCCCACAGTTCCTAGTTGTACGTGCTTAACTAGTACTGACTCTAATTCCTGCTCCGAGCAAACACTGTCTTCAAATAGTTTTAAATTAATACAAGTTCTTTGCAGATCATCTGTATATAGAATTCCCTGTGAAAATATACAACATGAGAAGTTTCTGCACATGTGTAATTTTGAGGGATTTCCATATGACTGGAAAATGTAATTACTACAAACTCAACCTGAAGGTGACAGCTACCAATGCTGCCATATTCACTGAGCAGCACATATGCACTGACTCCAATGGCCTTTTCCTTTTATTTGCTGACAGAAGTTTTGCACTACATCCAGTTACATCTCCTTGCTCTGCTTATGAATGAAAACAAGTACCACCCTTCTTCTTTCTTTCAAAAAAGCTTGTTTAAGAACTCCTCACACTTGAAATTGGCATGGGGAAGGACAACACAGAAGAGAAGCCCTCAGATCTCACCACTTGCGATAAAGTTGAGGATCATCGAACTAAGGCTCTTGCTCAGATCTTCCAGCTCCAAGATTGACAAACAACACAGCTCTCAGAAGAGCTTCCCAGATCCTTGCAATTTCCCACCAATGATTCAGCCACATATCATTCCACATTCTGCCTGTGCCCTGGTGAACATGGAGGATCCATGGTCGATGAGCATATTATAGACTGTGATGATGCTCTGGTTAGACCCAACCTTATTCTGAAGCTCCTGCTCAAGCACTGCTGATTGAAAGCACAGTATTTACAAATTACAGTGCACTGTACTTATATATGTTAGAGGAGGAAGAGTATGTAAAATAATGGTGTAATGCTATTATTATGATAATGATGATGAATACACGGCTCTAAGCTACACTAGTCCAAATGTGGAGTTTCACAGCAACTTTTTCTGTCAAAAAGCTAATTTAGAAAGAGGAAAAGAATTTTCTTAAATAGCTTTTTTTGAAAGAAACATGGAAAAAAAAAAAAAGCTCTGATACATAATTACAATCTTTTTTGAGCAATGTGTTGCAATGCATCATTTCAACATGACTGCTGGCTGTCACACATTAAATGAGATGGCCAGCAGTAATAAACACATACATAAAAGCAAAATCTAAAAGCAATGTTAAAATTGACCTGAAATAATATTTTGTTTTGGGTCAGATGGTGAATTTTTTGAAGTGTGGCCTATGGCCTTCTTTCAGGGCACTATCATTAAAGAAATTTTCTTCAGCTGGTTCAAGCACTTCCAAGCTCTTTATGCTGCTCCCAACTTTTAAATGAAGTGGAGGCTGACATGGGGGGAAGTGATTTGCTCCACAGCCTGCACTTTGTGCTCATGAGGGAATTATTATGAAAACAAGGACAGTAGTTCACTGGATTATAATAAAGATAACATTATTTGTATTACTGGAGTACAGAAATCATAAAATAAGAATAATAATGGATAGTTGATTATTTTAGAATGAATTCAGCCAAGGTTGAGATGTGTAACTGAATGTGAAACTGCGATCCGTAACAGCACGTTACTGAAGGTGTGAGCAGCTTGTCCACCTGTGGTATAACCCCTTTTCCCTTTCCTAGTTTTAGCCTTCTACAGCAAAACTTATTTGTCAAACTGCTTGGGTTTCCAGTTTTGTTTTTTTCTCCACAGAAATCCAAAGCTGTTCAAGAGTTACTCACCTAGAAACCTAGAAATGTCTATTGAAATTAGCAACTAAGGTAAGTAGTCTGGGGGTGCAATTTACATTTATGGCACTTTAAGACTCTTTTACATTTCCTGAGCAGTGGGAAGATAGGTCAGCAAAAACGTGAATCAGGCTTTAGGACTATGCTATTTATAAAACAATATAAAATCAAAATCAAATGTATTAAAATGGTAGAAAAAAAGGGTATTTATATCCATGTCCAGGTGCTTTCTTAATCTTAGGTCACAATAACCCTTTCTTTTCTGAGTAGAGGCTTTGCAATATAGTAAAAATTGTATTTTGGAAAAGAATGTTTTATAAAAAAGCTGAATTAAAAATTGCAGAGCCGTACTGTAATAGCATTAAGACACTCCTGGGCATGTTTTAATGGTCCATTAATGCATGCCTCAGGTGGCTGAATGCATGAGGCTGCACATCTACGACATGTGTTAATGAACCTCTGAAACATGCCCCGTCATGTGTTAATGGTGCACTACCTGGAAAGCCTCAGAAATACCTTTCAAAAACACAGAATGTTTTAGATCTTTGGAAAATACTATGATTAATTGCCCAAATTGCCTGTTGGTCTGCGTCTACTGTATCGTTGAGATATGTAATAAATAACAACACATATCAAGACAATAAACTCTATAACATGTGCAGAAAATGATCTGCTGTTAAATATTAAAACACACCCTGAACCACATTAGGCTTCTCATATATACTCAGAATGATGAATTCCTGCCTTAAAGAGCTTATAGTTAAATACGTTACAGATAAAGAAAATTATAAATGCAGAAGTTCACTAAGAGATGCTTATGCACTTTTACTGTACTGCAATCCTCCTCTGTTTCTATCTTTCATCCGAACGTTCCCTTATTTGATCAACTGTAAGACTTTTCTGTCTCAATAAGAATTTTAAAATATGTGATGTCATAAGTCTTGATTACCTTGAGTAGAATGCTATACATCCTCATTAGAGAGAACTTCAGGTATTTTTAACTCAGAAGGGCCTTTTAAGAAGTCTTATGCATGGTAAAACCTCTTGAGAAAAGTACTTAAGGATCTACTAAAATGCATTCTCACTCAGCAAAGCATTAAAGATTCTCCATGAACTTAAATTCCATTCAACTTCATATCCAAAGATAAACTCACATGTAAGACTTTATCTGGAAGGAGATGATGCACTGTTGATGCAGAACTAGAGCAGTCTGTGATGCTGCCTTTTATATGACACCATATGAGACCATACTTTATAGTGCTGAAACAATTTTGTCACAATTTAAGAAGGAAGATATTTTTAAAATACAGTTTACTTACCGTAACAGAAGTAAGAGGTAGGAGTATCTGACATGCTTAAAAGTTGTTCCTTGTTTTCACCGCTAATAAAATTGAAGTGATAGTGAGCAATTACTGTAAAGAGTTATTTTCCTCCTCTCCTGCTTTTTCTGTAGTATTTCTTTTATTTCACTGCAAAGCCTCTTAAATAAAAGGTGTTAAACAACTAGGTTGAATTCAATACTTAATGAAAATAAATAAAATGTGCCTTGCAGAAGGTAGAGTTAACCAATTACTACTAGGCAAGCTTCTGTTTTAGTCCTATATCACCAGGGTAGACAATTCTAACATTACAGCCAATAGTAACCAAGTGGAGGTCTTTGCATATCCTCTGGAGTTGCCCTCAGGCACTGTAAGCTTAGCTGAAGATACTTGAAAAGTTTAAACACTAAAGGAAATTAAATAAATCAAAATTGGGTAACTCTAGGAAGTTCTGCTTTAGTCAAACCAAATTCATAAGAGATCCACGGCAAATCTGAAATTCTGTGATACATAGAATGTTGGACACAATAATCAAACTGCCTTCTGGCAGCTTCCTGATTAATAAGTACTTTTTTTTTTTTGCTTTCTTCCAATTCAGGAAAGACATGCACTGTGTTGCTTTGCTCCTGACAGTGTTCATACTATCAGACAGTTGTCCATGCACCTTGTGAGAGGTAATAAGATCAATAGGGTGAGAACGAATGGCTTTAAGTTGCACTAGGGGAGGTCCAGGTTAGATATTAGGAGGAAAATTCTTAGAAAGAGTGGTGAGGCACTGGCACAGGCTGCCCAGGGAGGTGGTGGTGGAGTCATCAACCCTGAAGGTGTTTCAAGAACTGTGGAGATGTGGCACTGAGGGATATGATTAGTGGGCATGGTGGGGATGGGTTGGTGGTTGGATGGACTAGATGATCTTAGTGGTCTTTTCCAACCAATGATTCTATCTTCTATAAGATAAGTTTCTCTTTTATTAGACACTTTTACTCATTTGTTTTCTTCTGAAAAATATCACCTTTTTTGTATTGGGGTTCTATTACTTGCTAATAGAAGTTTTGCTTTCCATTATTTGATCTCTGTCTGCATTTTTTCTCTTTGAAAGCACTTCTGTTTCTGAAACCAGCATTGGCCCTTTATCAAAAATAGCAGATGTCAGGGTGTTGCAATTTGGTTACCCATCAAAATAAAAGAGCAGTGGTGTTAAGCCTGGTGATACCATAAGTTTTCTTGCTATAAATAGGATGCAAATAATAAGGAAATGCTACCTATGAATTAAATTAATTCAATAACAATTTAAGAAAAAAAAGCACAGTTGGAAATCTTGCTTTGTAGCTGTGAAACAGTGATACAGAATTGCAATGCATATACCTTCTAAAGAGCATCAGTAAAAAAATTCAAATGAACAGAACTAATTATAGAGACATCCTAACACTAACAGGAAGAAATACAGACAGAGAAAATTGAAGTTGCTGAGAAAAACTTCCTGACATTGAAATGCACAAGGCTTTCAGACTGCCTCTCAAGGGAGCAGCAAGGCCTTAGAAACACTAGAAATGTTTAACACTAGACTAGAGGAATCACTGGAAAAATATACTATAGGGAACAAGTTGTTATTAGCAGAAAGATGGACTGAATGCTGTAAAAGGGATTTTCTATTTCTAATGTTTACTTTTATGATAGTCATTTATGTTTTTCCTTCATTACAGGTAAAGAAAAATCTATAAAAGTTATTGGCTCTGGCAAAGCATCTTTAATTTATATGGGGCAGTGCTTTTGGTGCACTCTAGCAAGCTTTAGCTCTACTTGCATTTTTCCACGTATATTGGAAGGTTTATTTATTTATTTATTTTTATATTTTCCATTGCACCAAGTAAAACCTTCATAGCACTGAATGAATGTTCCTCTCTCTTCTCCACAGCTTTCTCAGTATGTATGCAGAACACCCAGGAAAAACCCATGCAAAATCCCCAGGTTGGGTCTAGCTGTGGGGAGGAAGAAATTAACATCAGAAGGCTAAAGGAAGAAAGAAAGCAGCAGAGGCAAAAACAAAGCTTCTAGATAATGAGAAAGGAAGCAGAAAGATCTTTAGGGATGGGAAAGTGGGAATTGAACACGACTAGAACAGGAGATGCCTCATAGCTACTTAGGAAACACTGTGAGCCAACTGGTCTCAGAGGCATTGTGTGACATCCATCTCCACCTTAGTGATACCAGTTTTCAGGACAACATTTGCCGTATTCTAAGTGAAGAACTGCATTCAGGATGCAAACTTCATTGTTGTAAGTACAGGGAAAAACAAAGATGGAATAAGTAGAATAAAACAATACCTGGTGATGGATCTGTATTGCACTGGTATGGTACAGGCTGCTCAAGGTTGAGATGGTACAGGCTGCTCAAGGTTGAAATGATCAGTGTTATCATAGAATCATAAAGGTTGGAAAACACCATTAAGGTCAGCAAGTCCAACCACCAACCAAATGAAAACACACATCTTTCTATTTTTGTACGCAGAAAAATAAGTCCATTTTTAGTACCCAAACTCTTCTCCCAAGCAGCCTTACAGCAGAAAATTGAAGCATCAACCTCATTGTGATGAGACCAAACATGAGAAAGGTTATTTCCCCCTGCAACCACTTGCCACTCCTGCAGCGCAACAGCAGCTTGGGCTAGGCTTCCCAGAGGGATGCACTGAGGATACAGCCATGCTGTGCCATCCCCCTAGGGACACCATGATAACGCAGCCAAAAGGCATCTCCAGTACTGTGGAGTGATGAGAGATGAGAGTGGTTTCCAAAGACATGGGCCTCTTGTTTTTGCCGAGCAGATTGAGTCTCCTTGCCTGGCTGCTGAACAAAGGCTATGATTAATGGAAAGATGTCAGGATGATAATCCTTACTTTCACAAAACACTGGACAGGGTGTTTTTCTTGGCAAATTGAGGGGTAGCGGGAAGAGAATAAGAAAGGAAAAAGGAAGCAAGAGAAAGGGAGAGGTTTTGAAGAGAGAAAGAAACGTTATATGCATAATATATATATACACACACACATACGTACATATATATATTTAAAAAAAATACAACCATCCCTCTGCCCATCCTCTTTAATGTTTCTGTGGTGGAGTAATAAGATACCTTCAGCGTTATAAATAGCGGCACAGATGTTGACAGAAAAATGCTCCCTTAATTACCATACAAACTGCTTTACTTGAGTGAACCGTTTAAAGCGGCCTCCAAAGGAAGTTCACTCAAGCAATTCCACAGATTACAGCTAATGAACAATATTTCCTCGCTCCTATTTAGTGCTCATTAAAATGTAAAAGCCTTTCATTTTCAACAGGCATACAATAAATAATTCCTTTCTCCCTCTCTCTGCTGCCTCTGAGCAGTCAGGATGGAAGTGGGGAGGGGAAGGGGCTGGCAGGGGAACAGAAGGGGGGGCTGTGGGAGGCTGAGCAGCGGCTGGAGAGCAGCAGCCATGCCACTGCCATCCCTTGTTGTGCAGGGCAATGGTTGTAGTTGGTGATGAGATGTAGCTTGTGCAGAGGAGTGTGCCATGGGACCAAGTGTGCACTTGAACCTGTGGGATGGAGAAGGGAATAAGATGCAAATGCTATGGAGAAAACCAGCCATCTGGCTCAGGCTGAGTTTGTTTTGAGCCCCACTGAAGATTTCTTGCCCGGTAAATGCCCATTGTGCTTGGCTCCCTTTGAGCTCATGTACAGCCCCACAAAGCTGGAGGGGAAGGCAGTTCAAAGGCCGCACATTTTAGATTATTATTTTAAGTGCTATTCAAACGTTAAGTGAAAAGCAGAAGCACCAGCTGGATTCCAGTTATTCACTGTTCCTATCTGCCCATAGGCACAGGGTAGCAACTGCCATTGGTTTGTGCAGGAGAAGAAAAAGAAGAAAAAGATCAGGAACAAAAAGTTAGCCAGCCCCTAAGATGGTTTGTGGATACCCTTTTGGGAACTGCAGGGGAGAGAGCCTGTGTTGCTCCACTCTCAGGATGAATGGATAAAGTAATGCGTTACTGAAACATGGTGCTGGTGTTAAGCTGAAAGCATACCAAAACAGGCTTCAGCAGTCAGTAATTACAGATAGAAACACAACTCTTGATTTCTACATCTGCTGAAAAAAAAAAAACCCACCAAAAACACCATACCCTTCACACTGGTTTTGTTCACTGTCGTGGTTTTGTTTTCATTTCCTTCTGAATTTCTAAGCTCTCCTCCCCACATGGCAGAGGCCACATGTCCTGCTCTGCTGCCCAAGCAAAGCCTAGTGTTGGCCTCTCTGAGTAGCCCCAGTAGAACAAACCCAGGAGAGCTTTCTCCTGGCTGAAAGAGTTGGCAACTGCATTTCCTGCCGTGATGCTAGTGTGCCCTATACCTGAGCCATAAATAAGGCAATGCATGGTATTTAATCATCAGAAAAGAAAGAAGAAAGTGGAGAATTAAGATCTCATGTTGACCTAAGTCTCAGACTTTGATAAACTTGTCAGGAATATCACCCTGTGATGACTTTATCTTGATGAAACCTGTGTCTGGGGAGGAGGCACTCGCAAGGCCTTGTGCCGAGGAGCCCTCTGGTTGTGAAATAAAGCTTATGGGCACACTGGGATTTCTGCATTACAATAATAATGACTGTAACAATACTCAATTTGTGAGAAGTATTTGCTATCAATAGCTGCAAAAAAAGGGCAGGAGAGCTATAAAGGAGGTCCACCTCACAAGCTCTATTGGGAGCGGTGGTGTCCCAGTCCCATCAATTGGATGGGCTCCTGTCTGATCATGTCCTGACATCACAGCCCACCCTCACAGTGGGTGAAGCCACCTACCCCAGTGAAGAAGTTTACCAGCAGCCTTACGTTACTGATGCTTTTAGCACTCTGTACTTGGCTTTCAACTAAGGTCATTTGAAAACGGTCTTCAACACCCATCTCATTTGCTTTTTTATGCTTGCCAATTTAGTGTTGTATTCACAGTGATTAATTAGTTTGTGGAGAAGGTTTATTAGGTAATCTTCCTGTCAATCAAAAATGACTGAGGTTTCAGAGACGAGAACAGAACGCACAGAGATCTTATAATGATAGAGAACCGATGTTGCCATTCTGTACAAAAAGTTGGAGCTTAGCCTTGACATGCAACCAGGTATAAAATACTTTAAAGTGTGTTTACTTCTATTCATATTCAACCACAGAACCAGTCTGATTCTCTAAGACTTCATTTATATTTCTAACAAGAACACATAAATCCCCTTATCTGCTGTGCCTACAGCCTGCATTTGAAGACTGACAAACCTGCGGGGTTGTTTTAACAGACCAGGCTTCGGGCTGTGCTTGCTTCAACAAAGAAAATCCCATAGATCATCAGCCTGCCTTCTTTATGCATGTTTTACCAATCGTTTATATGGCTTCCAGCACTCCATGGGTTTACTGGAAAAAAAAAAAAAAAAAAAAAAAAAGCTTAAAATTGCAAGGTTCTTCTTTTCCTTTTAGACAGGAAATGTAACTAACCTACATGAACTCGGTGTTTTCCAGAAGATCTTGAACCTTACTGTGAAAAATATAGTGAAGTTAAGTGGCTTTCTTGACCAGAAATGGTATTATATTGAAGAGGCTACAGAGAGGACTCGAAGATATTAGCTGATTAAATTATACACTACGTAAATGTATGTCGCATTATGATTTTTGCAGTATTAGGTTAAAATGTGAAAGGATATAGATTAATACTAAGAATCTGACTAGCTTACCACTTTTCAGAGTCATTACTGTTCTAAATTACACTGGTGTCTGTCTGTGAATGTAAAAAGATATATAACACCCTGAGAATTAGTAGAAAGTTAACCAGACTCTTTCCTTCATCACCTCCTTGAGAGAGCTGCAGGTTATTTCTATCACTCAGAGGTGATGAACAGGCAGCAGCAAATCAAATGGTAAATTCAGACGAAATTATACAGATAGACATTTTCTTTTTTTTTTTTTTTTTTCTTCCCTAGCTAAATTTAGGAGTTCATTTCGTGGGCTTTGGGATTATAGATCTGAGGCTGAAACAGGAAAAGATAAAGGGCACACAGGGCTGCAAATTGGATAACTATGACATAAGGACAGATAATTTAAAACTATAATCTGCTGAATGTACAGTCAGAGTATTCAAAAGCAGCTTTTTCAAATAAAAAAGGAAAAACAGAAGATGAAAGGAATAGGTAAGAGTGTGGTTGTGTTAAAATATTTACAGCACGTGTTCTACAGCTTTGACACGTGCACCCTCCCTGCACCCGCTCCTGCACAGCCCAGCGCAGACTGACGGCAGCTGATGAACATGAACGCGGGCAGACAGGTTTCATCTGAGCGTTCCCTCACAGACTGAGCTCTCCATGCAGATGAAATAATTCAGGAGTGCACTATTTCAGTGTTACAAACACAACGGCTATATGAAAATATGTTGAAAATCAGTCTGGAAGCCAGAACAACATAATTTCCATGTGCGTTTATTAATCTGCTTTTTTTTTTTTTTTTTTTGCTTTCATAATTTGTTTTAGTTTGTATTTTATTGACTCCAATTTTGAAAAAATCTAGCTTGACAAGAAGTGGTAAGGCTCCACTCAGAGGTTTCTTTTCATGCTCGAGACATGAAATTGGAGTAACTACCAATTTGCACGCATAATTCCAGCATACAGAATGGAAAACAAAGGAAGAGACAAAAATTAAATCTGGTTTCTTGCTGATCTCATTGCAGAAGACCACAAGGAAAAAAAAAAAAGCTGCACATTAGCTGTTTTCTTAAGATTTCCTCGGAAAGCTGTATCAACAGCATTTTGTCCATGGGTATGCAGGCGATGCGGGTACGCTTCGCATGCCTGTGGTAGATGGATGATACTGATGGCAATCTAACTGGAACATCCTGCCTGAATATGAACAACAGATTTGTCAGTGTGTGACAGGCTGACAGCCCAGCTCCCAGCTGCTTGTCCACTGTTGTTAAATCAGTACCTTGTCTAAGTGTTCAGCAAAGAGGCAATCTGCTTCCTCCATTCGTACAGGCAGGTTGCCAGTTAAAAAACAAGTATTGGCTTTAGGCTGCGGTGCCATAATGCATTGAAAAGATGCAATCTAAACCTTTGTGTGCTCCTTAGGCAACAAACAGCAGGACTTGGGAGCACAGGCTTAGGCTGGAGACTCTCCTTTTCAAAACAACAGAGATAACTCAGAACAGGAATCAGGAAAGAAATGGAGGAGGATTTGAAAGCTGGGGATGACTTAATAGAACTATTTCAAAAGGAAAATATTGGTTTATTTTGGTGTCTGGGAAACAAGTTTGTGCTGCTGTACTGAAGCTTGTGTCAGAATTTCCCTTACAGCCCTGTCTTTAAGCAGTTTGTAATTCATCAGCAGCAACAACTTGCTGTAGGCTGAAATTTTACATGCAAAGACACTACTCAGGAGCACTTCAGGGAAAAAAAAAAAAGGGTAAAACAGGAAAGGAAAAAAAAAACCCACAGTAATTCGTACAGAAATACTACATTAGGGGACACAAAGAGCTTACTGGTTTTGGGAGCCTTTTCCACTTTCCTCCACCCGATTAATTTGTTTGCTATTGTATGACCACATCAAAGCTGTTTTAGACCTGAGAACCATCAAAATTGAGTTAAGGAAACAACAAATCCAAGCATGAACACCAACCTTTCAGCTCCTGAGTGTGGTGTTGCACTTGCAGGGCAGCCTGCAAGGCGACGCTCAGCTACATGAGGTCTGCAACAGATTTACAGTGTCTGGCAATGTCTCCTTTGTAGCAGCCATAGTTTGTCAGGCCAGTCATGAGATCTATTCAGGAGTCCTTGAATACAGATCTATAGATCTCAATAGGCCTCTGTAAGATCCAGGGGAGCCACTGCACTCTGTTGGGTCAATCCTCATCACGGTTTCTCTTGTCTTCCATGCAGGTGGTTGGGGTGTCACCTGGGGTGTCGCTCTTGATCCAAGGTCATTGTGCAGCCACACAGGTCCTCATGTTTTGCTTCAGTCTCCAGTCCTCCCTAAGGAAAAGAATTAGGTGGCAGGTGCAGCTGGCTGTGCTTTCCCTCCACCACTACCACTCCAGTGCTGCCTACTTTGGGCCAATTAACAGTGCCCAAATGGGTCACAAATACACAGCCACAGCTAAATTCTATTCTTAGTATGAAAACCACATCTAATGAACGCTGCAGAGAACTTTAGGTCACATGCTTACAAGTGATATAACAGGCAGACTTTATGAATAAAAGGAGGGAAAAAAAAAAAAGCTAAAAAGTTAAAAAACCTATTACTAGGGTATTCGGTGATTCTGCTGCAATTACCAAGAATCCCATCAGTCTGTGTCACAGTGTTTCTCCTTTCAACAGATGCACGAGATCCAGCAGAGGTATGCAGCCTGCAAGGCTGAGAGAAGGAGCATGGTCACTGTGTTTTCTGCAGCCAGAGTCACTGCCACTGTTTGCCACAATCTATTGGGGAAAGGAGGCAAAATGTTTATGAGAGCAGTGCCCACTCTGCAGCTCACATCATTGTTGTTAGGATGCACTACAAATTCAAACAAAATTCTGTCACCATTAGCTTCATTATAAATAATAATATATTTAGAAATATATCACATTCTATACCAGGAACTATCTTCTGTTCCAGTGTTTCACTATGGCTGTACTTTTTAAGGAAGCCAACTATTTTAAACATTCACATACTTAGATGCAACTCATGGTATCACTGTATTACAGAAAAAAATCATTAAAGCAAAACTAAAAAGCTCAGTCCCTTCATACAGTTCATGTTAGGAAATGTATGAAATAACAGATGTGTTTGTCTTGCCAGTCTTTCTGATGATTATCTTTAATTAAATCTGTGATTGAATCCTCTTTTTGCTCTTTGGTCTATCTTGGTAACCTGGCTAGGGAAAATGAGCAACTGAGTTGTACTTTAATTTACAGCTCCTTCCATGTTTGGTTTTTAAGGATAGAGTTAAGGATCCTTGAGCAGCCCTACTTGCACAAGGTTTTAAGATAGCTGTGTAAAACTGGTAATTAACATGGAGGTATTATGCTATTTCTTTACCATGACACTGATACTAATGACACAGTCAATGAGATGCAATTTTTCTGGCCAAAAAACCAACAATGACAAAATATTTTAAGTCAACATGAAGCTGATATGACGGTTACTCAAGGCAGTGGAAAATCTCTCTCAAATTGAATGGGCTGTGAGGGGTATTTTTGGGTGTCATAGTTAAATATACAAAAAAAAAAAAAAAAAGCTTGCATTAGTCTATATATATATATACACACACACATACATGCATACGTAGTACTAATGTCAATGGCTTAAAATGTGGGGAAAGGGAGAGGAAGAGAACAGTCAGATCTGTACCTGCAGCAGCCCTGTGGCTCTGGCCCCGCAGTGGTCTCTTTACCACGCACACAACCAGGAATACTAATGCACACCCAGGGACAGCGTCCTCCCCTGCACTCCCTTAGAAATTCAGAGGGAAGAGGGTTTTGTATGTGATAACTATTTCTGCCCTCACATTCCACATTTCAAGATGATTTTCAGTCAGCGAGATATTATGAATCCTATTTAACTATGCTTAAGATCTCTCATTTAGAGTTAAGTGGAAGAAGAAAAGACAAAATTGTCTTTGCAGATGTTAAAAAGAAATTCATTGCAAGCAATCACCATTTAATATCCAGTGCTGACTTTTTGAACAAGTGCTTTCTCTAAATAATAAATCAAATGGGTTGGCACTAACAATAATACCTCAGAATATGAATGAGGAAAACAAGAATATTAAAACAATAGAAACATTAACATACAACAATCTGCTGCTTACGGGAAGGAATGGCAGAGGACAGAGTGAAAAATAGCGATTGCTTTTATTCTGTTTTGCTGTGATCTGTCATCTATGGGAAGAGGAGCTCCAGCCCCCAGGGCGCACAGCAACGGGGATGGAAATCCTCACACCAGTCTACAAAGCCCAGGAGAGCGGTTCAGTGTTTGCCACCAATTTGTGCCAATCAGTACACAGGGCTTGGGATATGAATGTACTGTAACAAGATTGTTTTTCCTTTGGTTTGTCCTGTATCTTAGGGTTTCACCAAAAGAAATGCCTCCTGTTTTATGATGCCAGCCCACAACATCAGAGACAGATGTTGGTGGTATGGCAGTAGGTTGAACCTTTCACCAACATCTTATTACATTTTGTTGCCATGTGACAGATGGCAGCAGAGGGGCACTCTGACAGAATGGTGCCTGACAAAGAAATTTGTATGAAGCAAAGGCATGTCATTGAACTCCTCCACGTGGAAAAAATGGCACCCATTGACATTCATTGATACTTGCTGAACATCTGTGGAGACTCAACAGCAGACATCAGCACAGTGAAGAGGTTGGTGGTGTGTCTCAGCAGCAGTGACAGGGGGTAACCTCTGCTTATTCAGAGGTTTATGAGCATGGCATGCAGGCCCTTGTTCATTGCTGGCAAAGATGAGCAGCTGATGGTGCTGACTATATTGAAATATAGTGCTTTGTAGCTAAGAATTTGTTCTATCAAATAATGTTACTGTGCTCTTTGTATCTATTGCAGTTTCCGTGGAAATGAAGAGGATGCATTATATCCAGGGCAACCTATGTAGATATTATGTCCTGGACTAGCCACATGGCCCGTGGAAATGGCTTTGCCTTAACTCTGCCATATTCACTAACCCCATAAATAAAATACCTCTGGACATGGTGAATGGATTTGCAAACTGAAGACACAAGCTAGAAACAAAATGAGCAGCAACTTCTAGATCAGTAATTGAATTGGTTGAGCTTTCTGCTAGGATCAATGTGTCCAATTACTTCAGACTACCATGCTCCTGTCTCTGTTCACTTCCACAATGGCACCTGCCATTTCAAAGCAACTGGATGCCAGCAAACATAAAGAAAAGTATCGAGAGTAGAATGATAACCAGGACTGACCTAAAACTATTCTCTGCTCTTGTTTTTGGGCCAAATTAATGTTAATTAGTTAACATTATATCAACTTAATTAATGTTAATTAATTAATTAAAGGTAACTTGAAACTGTCACAGAAAACAGGACACAAAGGGATATGCAGACAACTAAAGCTGAGGAACAATCTCTGGAAGAACTGAGTCACAGAGACTAAGCTTCCTGACAGCCCTGTCCCTTTTCTGAGGCTGGAATTGGTGGGGAAGCTGCCTGCTGCCTTCTTGGTTATTCACATGAGGACAGCGTAGTTTCAGTTCCTGTTGCTGAGGTCTGCTTAAGTGACCTTATGCCAGTTCCCAGTTCTCAGTGTAAAAGTATTTTCTGTTAACCAACAAGTGATTTTAAGGACCCTTGAGATAACTGCACTTCATCCTAATTATATCTGAAGTACATCCACATCCCTGCTATGATTTCAGCCTTATTAGACCTTGCTGCAGCTTCCCTCTTTGCTCTCCTGGGCTACTCCTACTCACTATCCTTGATGATGGGTATATCTAGAACAGTAAATGAGGGCTTTTAAGTCAGCTGCAACATAGCACATGTGCACTGTCAGAGACCAAGGGGAGATGCTCTGGTAGCTCCTGCACACATACAGGCTGACATTCCAGGACCTATGGTCAAATAGGAGTGCATTTTGGAAGCAATCCTACCCAATAGCTGCATGTTATGGAAAGTTCCCTGCCAGTAAAATAATCAGGATGATCATAATAGTTAAAGGACTTCTTCATAAGTTCTTTCATGGCATAACTACTATCTTTTTAAAGGTTATCAACAAGTATCCAGATTTCAGCAGCCACTTTGGGTGTTACTTTAAAATCAGGCTAGAGTAGCACATTGCTAACTCAACACTGTTTACATGAAGCAGCAAGAAATCTTCAGTCTGAAGGGGAGAGGAAAAGCAAAGCAATGATTCACTGAAGCTGAAATAATCTCTGTTACATACTAGTCTTTTTCCAAGTGTCCATGTATCAACATACTGATAAACCAAAATTAAAAACCCTTCCAAATGTTATTCAAATTAAAGTGCTGCTTTCTTGGCATGCAGACACACATTTCATCAGAAAATACTGCAAGTTCATTACTGGAAAATCTCCCAAATAATTTCAAGGCAACACCTGGGATAACAGTTTTATTGCTGAGTCACACTGAGAAGTCTGCTGAGGAGGGACACTATATCACAATCCTCATAAGGGATTTGACAGGTAAGTTATCAAAAATCAAAATGTTGTTAATGCTCCAAGATAAAACAGAGCATACAAAACTGTGGCAGATACACTTACTGTGTGTGAATGTCTTCATCCAGTAATTTCTCTAGCAGATACGTCCCCCAGGATATGTATGATTCTTGTGGCCATTCTGCAAATTTTCTGTTACTTTACCCTTCAGCACATGAAAAATCTCTTCTGGAAAAAAAAGTTAATCAACGTTAAACTGATAACAAAGCTCAGTTAGGAGCAGAGAACTATGGAAGAGACAATACCATGGAAAGCGCATTTCAGACTCACTCCCGATAGACCTTTAGAAACACAAAAGAACGTAATTCAGGTCAGGTCAATTGATTTCTTCTGAAACCCTGAACCAGGACTCCTCCACCCCAAGCCCTGCCTTCAGTCACCATGCAGTGCACTGGTCACCATTCTCAGGGAACTGATGCTGACAGTCTGTTCTCAGAAGGCCCAGGCAGGAGAGACCCTGTTACGATCCCCCAGTTTGCCTTTTCTACCTATTCCCTCTCTGTCTGCCACCAGTAAGTCCAACTAGCTATGAAGTTGCATTGTGAAATCTTCCACTGATCTTGCCTATAGCTATATGTATTCAGGACTTCAAAGGAAAAAAAAAAAAGGTAAAACTAGGGTACAGTGTAGGATTGAGGAAGAGAACGATACCAGTCTTTTAGGTTATATTTTCCTGCAATAACATCAAGCTTATTGTAGCCATAACTTGAACTGTAATAACTGACCCAAAACTGCAAATTCTTTAAAAGAAGACATGGTGGATAAATGCAGGCAGATACAGTACAATCACCAGAGAGCAGATCCAGTCAAGGCTGGCTGCTGGTACCTACTCATGGTTTTGATGCAATTGAATAAAAGCAGCTGAAGAAAGTCAGGCAAGACTTCACTGCATGTGAATGTTTACTAAGAGCCTAATTTTACTCCTTGGTGAGAGAATTTTGATTAGTCATCTTAACTCTCCATTCCAGAACATAGTGTCCAACACAAAGTCTGCCCAAGCACAGTATAGCACCACCTTGAATGTATGCAGTGGATGTATTAAATGTATTTTCCCATGGAAGCTTTCAAGAAGCTTGACAGCTCATGTAGGTGGCCATCTCTGTCACTGTGCTTGCCCAGTGCCTTGGATGCAGACCTGGATGTGTCATGAATCCTCCATGCTCAACTTCCCCTTGAGACGGAGGTGTCTTGTCCCCTCTTGGGAAGGGTGATGAGGGGGCTGAGCATGCTTACCTCTCTACCATCCCTGCTCTTTTTAATGCAACAGCCAACTCTCTCTTAAGGTCTTGGGAAGATAATTTGGATGCCAAGGATTGTGAAGGAGATGGCTTTATGCACAAAGCAGGCTTTTTCTTTTTTTTTTTTCTTCATCTCTGTACAGGAATCATCTGCCTTCTGCTGCTATACACTTGTGTTGTCATACAGGTCTCTTCCAGTGCCTTCCACTAAAGGAAATGGAGCTTCCAGAATTTCACAGAATGCTTCTGGCATGAAAGCTGCTGCCAGAATTGCAGTTACCTGGGATGGTATCATCATTTGCTTCTCAGCTAATGCAATATTTGCCTTAAAACATTCTTGAAAGGTGGTAAGAACAGTTGCAATTATAATATGTAAGTAATACTATCTGCTGTTATTGTTGGACTACATTTCCAACTAGCAGAGGTTCTTCTATTTGCTACGAATGTGTATCTTTTAAAGGCCATATCTGTGTGATATTTTTTTCAGCAATATTGATGGGTTGATGTCTATTTACAAATGAGTGCTTCAGAAAAGACTTAGCTGAATAGTCCTAAATGATTATATTTAAAATATAGAAACTATTGAATTATATTTGCTTCATATTCTTTTATGGAAAGCCTGCTTATTTAAATACCCTGCACACACTGAATTTCCTGGTTATGAAAAAAAGTGAAGAAAAATACTATTTGCTTTTAGGTAATCGGATTCTGTGGGATCTAATCCTATATCCTATTTATGGCTGTGCTAGCTATTCAAAATTAAAATGAACCTTTCATCCGTGTGTATCATAAATGGGCATTTATCAGGATTATATGATTTTGCAATCCATCTGAATATGTAACCAGAATTTGTTTTCTTTCCGTTTCACTATGTAATTACCATGCAACAATAACAAAAGTGACATGTTTGAAGAACAGATAAAATGCTGTAAATTGGCCAGTAATGGTGATATTTCCTCATCTTCTGAAAAACCCATTTATTCTCTCTCTCAACAAATCAAGGCATTGTCAGCCCATACTCATCTTGTGGCCAGAGGGGCCCTACCAATTTCTAGATGTAAGCGAATACTGGAATGCAGATGAGGGCTACTAACTAAGGCTTTCAACCCAGGCAGCTGGTCTTAGCTTGCTTCAATTTCTAAATCATCCATAATGGGGCCAAGACCTCCGAAGCACTAAAAAGAGCAAGCTGACATGCTGGACAAACTGTTAATTTTTTCCTGAAGAAGCTGCTATATTGCACATCTGTCACTGCTGTGCAGACAATTACTCACCGAGTGGAAAAAAATCTGCTGCTTGTTTCTAGTGTAGTTGTTAACGGGCGTGATGGAAGAACACAAGAGCGTGAGAGAGGCTGCAGGAAGGCAACTCCATGCTACTCCTTGGCTTGTGAAGTTCTATTTTGTAATCAAAACATCAATGCTCTCCATAGCGTCCAGAATGCATCAACTGCTACAATTAAAACCGTGCATCAGGCCATCTGACATTCTATAGCTGATTAGTGATGTAAGTTGCATATATTACTGTCCTTAAAATCCTTTTTGAAGTGCTGCATTGCTTCGCAGCAGACATGGGTAAGGTTTTCAAACAGTATAATTGCAAACAAGAAAAAAAACCCACAAAACTCCAACAAATCAAAAACTCCAACAAAAAAAAAATACAAAAGCAAAACCGAAAGGAGTAAGTCTGATTGAAGTGTTACATTTCATGACCTTTCTTAAAAACCTATTAATATAAAAAAATGCTTAGTTGTAATTACAAATTTAACCTGATAGCTGCTGCAGCAATCATTAGTTATTGCTCTGACCTGAGCAGGGCAGGCAAAACATGTCAGGGCACGTAAAAAGCAACCAGGTAGAGCCTCATAGCAGGTATCAAAGATGGCAAAAGAATCCATAAAAATCCCAATCTGTGACCATGATCAGCATACCGGTCATTACACCGTTAGAGTAAATCTGTATGAAATATCTATAGAGAACAGGTTTCAATATTTTAATTATTAAGTCAGAGTAACAACAGCAAATCCACAACCCACCCTTCTCGAGGGCAGAAAGATTTGAGCACAGCCCTCTGCTGGCCTGCAGACCTTCCTCCCTCCTTTACAGCTTACAGCGCAGTTGTGCCCAATGAAGAGTTGCTCCATGTTCCAGGCCTGCTCTGCCAACCCCAAACTTTCAGAAGTCTTCAGTCAGATCCCTTCTTCCACAAATTAATGAATTCAACTTAAAATTATTAAGTGGAAAAAAAATATTACCTCCATGGTTCTTCTTCTTTCCCTGTGGCAATGAACATAATATACAAATAATTTGCGTTTTCCAGGCAGAATGTTGCAAGATAGTGCACAAATGGAAGTAGTGACTTTCAGCAGAACAAGCATTAATTACTGTAGAAGACTCTCAGAAGAACATCCGGGCCATGATCAGAAAGCTTCATATAAACTGTAAACCCACAAAAATAAATCAATTTTTAAGGAAGAGGTGCTGATCTCAGCTTGTGGATCATTATGTCAGCAGCCATCAGTCCTGGAGTAAAGGCATGAGGTGGGGGCATGTGGTCTACTGGCAGTGTGGCCACAAGGAACACCTCACCTGCAGGAAAAGTGAAGTAACACTGAAGGACACTTCTGCAACAGAGCAAGTGGCATCTGCAAATTGGAGGATGATTTATGCTGTCTGACAACTAAAAGATAGAAGACAACTCTAATGTGTAGATAAAACCCAAAGTGGTAATAGTAGATCACACCCTTGGCAGCTAATGGCATCGTCTTGCTGTAGAGAAATCTGGGCCTACTTAAAATGTCAGGGGTACAAAGTGATGCGCCTGATGCGCCTGTGCTGAGTGGTATGCCAGCAGCTAGTCTGCGTGATTTACTTGTCAGTTGATTATATATTACATAATCCTGCTAAATAAAATAGTATTTATTACTGGTTGACTCAAAAAAAAAAAAAAAAAAAAAAAAAAAAAAAAAAAAAAAAGATAATAACACTTTCAGGATAAATTTTGATATATAAAATTTTTTGTGATATTAAATTGACATCTGAATAGGCAATAAATATTATTAAATTGGGTTAAAAATCGAAAGACTAATAGCATACTTCATTTGCCAAAGTTAACAGTGATGAGAAATGGGTCCACATTCACTTACATAACCAGACTGCCAGCATTCCTCCTTTCTGATTTAGCATGTATATGACAAAAATGCATTTTACTTCAGTATAATGACAGTGTCACGTTGCTGTTAGCATCTTTATCATAATGGTTCCAAGAAATCCCAGCTTACCTGGGCTGCATTTGTAAGACCTGCACTGACCGAAGAGCAGCTGACTTGGAGCAGACAGGAAATTTTGGCTAGGATCTCACATGATTTTCTTCTTCCAACTACATTCAAACCCTCACTCTTTTCCTTCCCTCCATCAGTATTTACTGTAAGAAACAGCTGCTGGATTCTGGGCTCCCAGTGAACAAAAGGACAGCTCTTATTCCTTGTGCTGAAAATCTGCCTTTTTTTCCAGGGAAATCTCTTCCAAATATTTCTCTGTAAAAGCATTATTTGGAAACAATTGGGATCACAAAAGTAGTATATGAAGTGTCACAGAATTTTTCTATGGCTTGAAAAATAATTATCAGCTTATTTGCATTGTTAAACATTAATTAGCTGTGAATGGCAATTTTTTTTTCTTTTTTTAACACTGCAATACTTCAAATTCTCATTACAAAATAATTTCAGCTCTATTAATTAGATCCAACAGTAACTCATAGTAATGGATGACAACCTTAAGTGAGCTATTAAATGTACTTTACCACTGATTAGGAAGAAGACAACAAAAAAAACCTGGCTACGTTTACATAAAGGTGGAATATTAAACAATACATTGCAGATTTATTGACTTGTGTAGAAACACCTCACCTCTTCTATGTACTGCAGGTTACCAGAACCAAACGTCTTGTGACACTTTGGTGAAGTACACGGCTGATAGCTTAACAAAATGTCCAATATTTAAATTTTCCTTTCCTAATTCTATGTATTATTCTCTACAGGGATCTACATCTATAAAATGTATGGGTGTTTATTTGTTAGATAAACAGGCAAATGGCTTCACCTGCTCTACCACACAGTAAAACAATGCTTTTTAAAATTACTATTATTTTTAATTAATTTTGTACTTTTTGACTCGCCAGGTCCAAAGAAAGCACAGGAATGTGGTTCTGGCCAAAATTCTTCATGCAGCCACTATTCGAGACTGTGGCAAAATTCCAAGCTTCCCTCGCCATGGCCATTGTAACCCTTTTTTTATGGTCCCATACAATCAGTCATGTAGTAGTTCACTAGAAACAATTCCTATCTCAAACCTTTGCCTAAAAATGTGCATCTATAATGAACTGATCCTGCCAAATATATGAACCTTAAACATCATCCAGATGCTCTTTCTCCACCTCCTGGCAGCCTGTGCCAGGAAGAAAAAAATCCATGTTACTGGCTAGCAAACACTATGAGCAGCATACTGTGACTTCCTACCCATGTTGGAAGCCCAAGCCTTCACTTAAGCAAGACATTATTAGTAATACTATTATTGGTAATATTATTGGTCTCAGCCACTGGTGCTCCACATGCTCACCTTTGCACCTGAAGCAATTATTCCATAAGAGTCAATGTGTCTCTGGGCTGCTGGGTGAGCCTTCAGAGCCTTCACACTGTGGAGCAGCAACTAGGGCGATCAGGAAGAACCAGAAACCAAGCTTTTCATGGTAAAGACCACTCACATTCCTCACGTACAGTAGCAAGTAACATAATTACCACTGGGTCTAAATGAAGATGCCCTAAACACTGTCCTTCACATGTCATTTCAACAATTTCTAAAGAAATCATGGAGCACCTGTCTTACTGGCTATCAGCAAGAGTCCTCGCCAGCTGAAAATGTGGAAACTGCTGCCATGGCAGCTTTCATCACTGAACTACACCAGAACTAAGGAATTCTTTAATCCAGGTTAACATACTATTATTGCTGCCCATGGTCAAGAGAATTGTACATTTAGCATCAGCTGTGTGTACATACACTTTATGTTGTAGAATACATCTATTACTACGAGAAATATGAAGCCCACCACCATATACACCAAAAGTTTGGCATTTAGAAAATTTTAGATAAATGTTCTACTTATTTTATTCTACAAATTGTACAACATTCAAATGCTTGGAGTAAGCTAGAACATTTGGAAAAACTATAAGGCAACACTTATGGGATCCAAATTTAATACTTAACTCTTGAAATCAAAACTACAGAGAAGAAATTTTGCAACTGGGTACCTGCAAATGCAACAGAAGAAATTCCTGCCTCTTTCACCACAATACTCTCTAAGAAAACAGCCAAGTTTTTGCGAAAGAGAAACAAATGGGAGGATGGTGAATCTTAAGTGAAATCAAGGATTCAAATGGAGAAACATTTTATGGAAGAAAAAATTGAAGACCATTAATCCTAATTCTTCAAAGAACCTTTTTCCATCACTGCAATCTAGGTTATATGAAAATATATTGAAATTGTGTTACATGAAATTTCCAAGGAAGTAAAATGAAAAAAAAAAAATCACAGTTCAATAACAAAACTCATTGACACAGACAACAAGGGAGCAATAAGAGACGCCTGGGAAGAAGATGGAGTCTTACAGTGGACAAGGGCAGAATAAGCTAGGCTGACTCAGTGAGAAAGACTGAAGAATTAATGGTGGTAAGTTCATGAGAACTTACCTCAATTACTAAATGAGCAGGTACATCTTGTGGAACTGAGTTTCCTGTATCATGTGTTTTTTTAATCACTAATAATAATACTCTTAAGTGGAAACTAATGTACATTGAAATGATATATTTCTTGCCGGCTTCCTTTTTTTTGTTCACTGGAGAAAATATTTGGGACATGCTCCTTCTGCATAGTTCTAATGCATGTTCTCCCTTGCTTATTTTCATTGAAATTTGAGCAATTTCAAATTGCTAAAACTTATACCTTTCTGCTATTTCCTTATTGAATCAAAAACTTTTTTTTTCTTCCCTTATTCTTGTTACTTGGCTGGAATGAAAGACTACATAGCACATACAGAATCAGTTAGCTACTGTACCCAATACTAGGTACAGCAGCCAAACAGGTGCTCTGAAGAAACTCTATGCTAAAGATAGTCCAGTATGATCCAGCTGACTCTAGGATTTTATGGGAACTCTGTTGCCATGGAAAATTGAGGATCCATATCTATAACAGGGAAGGAAGTTAAGACCTCAGTCTGCTAACACTTTTATGCACACTTATTTTTATACCTATGAGGAGCTTCACATCTAGAAGTCAACGGAGATACTCAAGTTCAGAAAAAGTTACGTGTCTTCCAGTCTTCATCAGTTTGTGGCTGGGGAAACAGTGGTCTGGTGGGGCTGAAGAAAATTCAAGTTTGAAGTGTCAAAGTGTCAAAAAATAACTCACGAGAGCAGGAGTAGGCCAGTCATAAAATTGGCCAGGTATGAAAAGCAACTTCACTAGTCTGGTACAAATGACAGAAAATCTGGAGCCCTGCCACTTAATATACTCATGAGATAATATTTTGAGACAGAAAACATGGGGAATTATCACTTAACACATATATAGTTATACTTTTTCAGAAAAAAGGAAAGGAAGAACAACACTGAAGACTTAAGGCACACTAAGCTGAAGATACCTATAATCAAATATTCTGAATGATAATCTAATTTTCATTTTCAGCTTTTTACTTAAAGACTGACTATTCAAAACAAGCAATCTATTGGCCAAAATACCTCCAGTATCTGCTTTGTTGAAGGACACCCAAGACCCACAGGAAGCCTATGCATTTCCACTAGAATTATCTTACTGGCAGTTAATCATGAAATTTTCATTGCTTTAGTTAAGTTTTCCACAACAACTCAAAGCAGACATATTAAAAAGTTTGTTGATAGTCTTACCAAACTCTGTATCTATGCTATAGCATAAACAACCTATGCTGGTAAAGCTCACAGTTTCTATAGCAAAAAACCACCCACCACTTAAGAATATCGATACTGAAATTGCTGTACATTCTCCAAGACTTCTTCCAGAACAGAAATATCATTAAGCAAACAAACATACACACACACACACACACAACCATAAGTACTATGCCTGTAAATAAACAGACAAATGTAGCTGCATCAAAACCTTTCCAGGAAGAATTCAAACCAAAAACAAGGTGTTCTTTTAACTTGCTAGATTAGCTTTAGAGCTGAACAAATGGACAGTGAAATAATTCTGGTTTTCTCTACGTTGCACACTGCAGGCTGAACATACTGCCTTTAGGTATGGGACTCTGTTGTGGGCACCTTGGCAGATGCTGTGTACTAGCTATGCCCCTGCTCCCAAAAACTTTGCTATCAATTAAAGCATAATTAAAAAGTCTCCTCACTGCACAGCGTAAGAGAGGGAAGAGATCCCCATTTTTGATATGCCTTTACTGCCCAGCACAGGGAGCAGAAAGATGAAAAAAATGGCATGATTTCTTCTTGGAGCAACAGTTTTGAAGTCCTGCTTGAAGAGAAAGCACAATCATGTCACAGCTATCAAAGCATACGCATACTTAAAGAATGAAGAGGACTTGTATTTAAACATCCCAGAAAAATATGATAACAAAAGTAATGCAGATATTTTATATGTGGCATTTTGTGATGTGGTTCACGTTTTCTGGTTAATAACTACCTAGAAAAGTACTGGTAAGGAGGTACAATACTTTTACTAACAGTGTTAGCACAATATACATGTGCTTGCTACAAGATATTAGCAATCCTAATCACATTTTCAGAAACAATGCTTTTGCACTCACCTGAGCAGTAACACCGTCATTGAAAAGGGCAACTTAAAGAAAAGAACATACAAAACCCGTGGAGTCTAATTATTTTATTTCATCTTGCATTTGTGCTGTTAAAGCAAAGCGTTCAATACATATTATTTAGCTATTTACTGCCATTCTACACCCATTATTGCCCTAATTGAAGAAAGACAAATGCAGGGACAAACTTGTTAAAATAAGCATATCGATAACGCTTCTCTGACTTCAACAAATATTTACTTAAAAACAGTATTCTGCCAGCAACTGCTCATGTGTTTCTTTTATTAACAGTTAATGGCTTAATTCACAGAACTCTGAAACACAATGGAATGTAGCAAAATGTGATGTTGATAATACTGGATGTGTCTTCTTTTTACTAAACATTCTGCATAGGCAGAATATTATGTTAACAGCTTAACTACCAATTAATCAAACACCTAAATGGAAAAAATTTGGTGAGTGATAGTAACTTTTAGATACAAGATGAACCGATATTTATGCAGGCATAAAAACCTCCAGTATCATAGTCAGTACGAATTCTTATTGGAAATAGTTTTACATGTACTGTAAAATAATGTGAACCAGTTTTATAGCAAGTATGATTGTAAGTTAAATAGAAGATGATTTTAAGTTATGCATGGGAAAATCCTGAAGAAAAATAACCAGGTACTTCAACTTGTTTTAAAGCCAACAAACATTGCAGTGACTTAAAAAAGACAAAACAAAACAAACCAGAATGATTTTGTTTTTTTATTTTCCTCCTAATGCTAGCCTTAATTGTGCAAAGTTACACTACCAGAATATCATAAATCACACCTGTGAGAAGTGATAAAATGATGTGATTTTGAGTGGGAATTTTACTGCATTAAATTACCTCAAAAAATGAGATTAAAATATTCTAATAAATCAATTTCTTCTACACCTGATTGTTAGCTGTGGCATCTAAAAATATCTGCTGGAAAACAGTCAAGGTGTACTTATCTCCATATGAAAATCAATTTGACCGGTTTTAGTGTCTAATAATTTCTAGCAGACTGATATAAAACAAAAAACACGGGACTTGATGAGACCCACCCGTGGGTTCTGAGGGAACTGGCAGATGAAGCTGCCAACCACTATCCATCGTATCTGAAAGGTCATGGCAGACTGGTGAAGTTCTGACTGACTAGAAAAGGGGAACCACAACCCCCATTTTCAATAAAGGAAAATAAAGAAGATCAGGGAACTACAGGCCAGTCAGTGTCACTTCTGCACCTGGCAAGACCATGGAGCAGATCCTCCTGAAGGTCCTGCTAAGGCACGTGGAAAACAAAGCTGAGGTGATTGGTAGTGCCAACATGGCTTCACCAAGGATAAGTCATGTCTGAAAAACTTGGTGGCCTTTTATGATAGAATTACAGCATCAGTGGGTAACGCAAGAACAACTGATGTCATCTACCTGGACTTGTGCAAAGCAGTTCTGCACGACATCCTGACTGCCAAACTGGAGAAAAATGGATTTGGTGGATGGATCACTCACAAGATAAGGAACTGGCTAGATGGTCGCACTAAGAGAATTGCAGGCATTGCACTGAAAGAATGGGAGTGTGTCATATAAACCTATTACTATAAATAACAAATACAGAAGCGAGCACCTTTGCTGCCTGCAGAATTCCAGGCTCTTTGCAATTACATGGCCCTGGAACTCTTTGGATATGGAATGTATTTAACTTGGTTTGGTATGCAAGAGATATTAGAAGTGTCCAACATACATTATCCTATGCTCCAAAACTTTCCATAATAAGTTTGCACTGATTATAAACGCCAAGTCTGTTTAAAAATTCTTGTAATGTTAAAAGGCAAAACCTCACAATGATATCAAGGATGCAAAGAACAATAAATGGCTCTTCTGAAACTCATGGAACATCTGCACTCAGCTATCATCAAGAACAAGAACAGGTACTAACCTTTTAGTCTACACTATGTAAGTTGTGAAAGAAAGTTTCCGAATTGACAGTACTCACCCTGGAAAGAATCAACAAAATTTTTAAGAAAATTCCATGTTATAATGTTGCTACATTTCCTAGCATTGCCTTTCTGGAAGAAAAAAAAAAGAAAGGTGAATCTGAAAGAAAAAAATCAGTGAAAAAAACAGTTCTTAAAATTCATCACTATTTCAGTTACATGAAGGAAGCTGCACTCCTGTTATTCTCAGCAATTATCTTTGCAATAATCTTCAAGATATTTTTCTAAGCAGTTTGGTAGCAAGGACAGGGAAGAAAAAGAAACTGAAGAACCAAATCCCGTTCCCTCTACAATCAAAGTAAATATTTCTAGCTACTACAGCAGGTGCAATATTTTCTCCTTAGACCATCTGCACAACTGTTTTCTTCAGCCCTATCGTTCAATTTTAAAGTGGAATTTGTTTTATACTACAGACCAATAGTGTCCTGGGAGCTTGATTGGTTGCCGCTTAATGAAATTACTTCTGCTGATATTAGATACATTAGGATACTGATTAAAACACTTAATGACTCCTCTTGATTTTAAATTGCTAGCTTGGATGTTTAAGAAGCTATCAAAGTATCTTTTTCCTTCCTTTCCTCCATCCTAATCTCACTTCTTCTCCTTTTTCAGTTACTTTACGTTCCTTAAACATTGTGGCTCACTGGTACCAGCACAATCACAAAACAAATGTTGAACACGACATTGTTTAAAATACCAAATCCCAGCATATTAACACTGATGGGGGCATCTTTAAAACACAATTTTCTGGTTCAAAGTTGAAATATATCCTTAAGTATAGACACATTAAGGATTATTCATATAAAGAGATATCCACACTCAGAATAAACTCTAAAATTTTAAAATATCTGCTGAAAAAAGATAATCCTGCAAATGTAAAAACAAGTATAAAAGCTTTACGTTTGAGCTTGAATGTGGAAGACAGTGATACATTGCCAGATAATGATGTTGAAATGGCATTCCTATGATGACAAAACCATTTTTCATGCTCTTATACAAAATTGTATAACATATCACCTTCCAGCAGAAAACATGTATATCTTACAGGCAAAATGACAGCTTATCCTCAAACACTGTTAAACACTAGAAATATCAGGTTTGGAAACTTGGCCTGAAAAGGGGGAAAACACAATTACTATATAAACTTCAATTTTCCTTGACAAACCTTATCAAGGCTCTTGAGATGAAATTATACTTACAAAAAAATTGCTTATATACTAAAATCTGCTGTGTCAGAAGGTTCTATGAAAAGAAGCAAATACACTGAGTTTTTTACTTAATACAAACTTTAAGACCAGAGGAAATAAAAAAGTACAAGTGTTTGTAAATTTTAGCACCATTGTAAAATTAGATTCAAATGCCGGTTCTGTCACTGTGGCTGTACCTTGCAGCTGGAGTAGCTGATGTGAAGCACACAGGCTTCAGTGATCTTTGAGAGAAGAACAACTGGACTTGCTGATCATAACAAATAATACAAGTTTGCAATTCTTGTCTTTTTAAATTATTTTCAATCTTTACTTTCACTTGACAGCCAAAGTGCATTTCTGTCAGCTGAATCCGAGGCCGAGTCCTTTTGGTCTCTGGATGGCTCGTATTGGCTCTGCAATCCCTTTCCCGTCTGGTCCAAGGCCAGTGCCAGGAGTCCAGCCCATGCTCTGAAGCATTCGGTTTCCAATGTTGTTTTCTGGGATTGGTTGGGTGTTTTCACCTACAAACCCTGAGATTAAAGAAACACACAGCATTAATCAGCACTGCCTGCCATGTGGAGAAAAGGAGGATAATCTCCTCTAAAGCTTTAAACCTTTCTATTCTCCTAATTCATCTAATAGGTTGCTAGAACAGGCTGTCTTTGCATATGTTGACCTCCTGACTGCATGAGTCCAAATAATGCAACCTAAGGCTTCACTTTATTTTCAATATTTCTGACTCCCTCATTATTTAAGTGTGACAAACACTGTTGTGGATCCTTTTTACTCCAATACAGTGGATTTTACATCAGTCTTGAAGAATATGCATCATATGCTCAAGTCTACCAATAAAAGGGCTAGATTACACAAATGTCTTGTCCTACACAATTATTAAGCCAAGACACACCATACTATCATGGCCACCTATCCATCCTCAGCAATATTATCAATGTTCAACAAGATAACTTTCAATAAACACTACAAATGTTTTCTGATTAAACACTTGCAGCTTCTACAGAGATTGTAATATAGACAAGAGGTCCAATGGTCCAATACTCTGAAATACGGGTATATCCTTACTCACTTTGTTTTACTAAAATTGCAAGAGTTTTGATATTGTCCAGTTCACTTTTTGGTATTTTCAACAACATTTAATTATGTTTACAGGCTTCTTCCTAGACAACTGTAGAAAGTTTCACATACACTACAGAAAAGACCAACAAGATTGCAAAGTGTAATTTAACATTCATTTTCTTATGAAAATAGCAAAAAGAAATGTGAATGTCAAATGAAAAAGCATTTTTTTTTTTTTTTTTCTCCAAGCTTCCAAGCTCCTCAAGATAGGCTTCTGGAAATGACACATGGGTAACCTTCCCTTATGTGTCTATCTTGCATCAGGAATACAAATTATATTAGTTTCAAGGATTTGCAGTGATTCTTATGACATCACAAAAGGCAAAATTTTAAGAATGAACTTTTAAGCTAGCACCAGCCATTGCATGTAGGTGGTTTATCTTTGTACAGCATGCTCCTTCCCCTGACCAGAGAACAACAAAACCCACCACATGCCCAACTCCAGACATTCTCTGCTTAATTTTTTACATGCTCATTCTAGCCTGCTGCTTTCTGAAAGAAATATTTTAGCAGGAGTCCATGGTGTTTTGTTTTTGAAGGCTATGTTGTCTTCAGTCAAGAATTTACAAGAGAAGTAGCTGGCTTACTAAACAGGAACAAAACAAAAGTTGAACAAGCACTTCTGAGAAGCCTCATTTAACACCCACAAAACAAAAGCAAAGCTGAAAGGGGGAGGGGGGGAGGGAATCCCACAGGAAGATGGAGGTTCAAAAGAAGAGGCACATTATGGTGACTGAGTTGATGAATTTATGGTACTCAAACACAATTCACTACAGATCCGTTTAGATTCAGCAAAACAGTGGCTACATGAAAGGTAGGCAGCTTCCAAGTACCTCAGTCTTCGAGTCAAAGTAAAAGGGAAATGCACTGAGAGAAGGCATTCTTTAATACTAGTTTGAAGCTATGCTTAATGCTAGACTTAAAAAAGGCTTTTAAGTCAGCAGACTCTCATCCCCGAGAGGGTTTCCCTTGAACTGACCAGCACAGAATTCAATGACCAAGACTTCCTTTCTTTTCAGGCCCCCACAGGCAGAGGCAATTTTCATACAGTCAAGTCCCTGACATTGCCTGGCATACACAACACAGGCTTTGCAACCTTCTTAGTTATACTTTCTAGGTCAAAAAAACAGAAAGAAGAAAGGCAATGGTTCAACAAAAGCAAAGGTAAACCTCACAGGTAAAATCCTGGAAGCCTGTTTTGGTTCACTCTTCACAGCAACTCATGGTAAGAAATGGCGTGTGGTTTCAGTAGCCACAGAACAATTAAGTGAACTCCAAAGAAAGAAAGATCCAAGAGATCCGTCAAGCAAGAAAGAACAAAAGTAAGAGTATATTTCATAACATATAAGTATTGGAAATACTAAACCATTCGTAATATTGCTTAGACAAAGACAAATGCTGCTGGGCTGGCATGCAAGGCGCAGTCTGAGTCAAAATATACAGCTTTTTGTTAGTCCATTTGGGGGGAAATCCACATAATTTTTCCTGTAAAATACATACCTTTGTACTTGAACATTAATTCTCATGAAATCCAGAGCAACCTCACAAAAAAATGCACAAAGAAACAATCTGTATCATGATATAGTTAAATAATTGGATGTTACTATTTTGTAATTTTTTTCTTAATGTTGCTCATTGTGACATTGTTTTCTTTCTGCAACTGACATGAAAATTAGAATTCTTTTTGTTTCAACAGACATACATACATCAGAAATGCATATAAAAATTGTTTTTTTCCCCACTGAATATACTTCTATTTCCTATTAGAACACCAAGGCCTGCCCTCAAGCCTTCTGTTTCATTCTTACACTTTGCCAAGTTACAATAAAAAGAGAAAGCAGAAACTACCATAAACTTGGCTTCCACGCTCCCTTTTGGGCAAACAATCAAGCAGCACACACTGTCCAAAGGCTAAAGTGCTTGGAGGCTTTCTATAGCAGCAGTAATAAAGCAAAAGCAAAAAGCCACACAACTTGCCTATGTTATAGGCATATACATTGACTAATTACTCTCATGTAAATAATGTAAATATGAATAGCTTTTATTTCAATTTTGAAGAAGTTTAATACATGCAAATAATTTGCAGTATAATCAGTTTTTATATAAACATTTCTATGTCTGCCTTAAGTTTCTCAAATGATGAATAAGAATTGTGGGGATATGAATTTATAATGAAAATTTTTTTCTGAATCAGAAGAACATGGGTAGTTGTATTCATAACTGCCTTTTTCCTCCACCTCATGGTCAATCAGAAATAAAAACAAAATAAAACCATCTCCACATCTTCGACCCGCTGCATGATCGAAAAGAACTCTTAAAAAAAAAAAAATCACACTACACTGTTTGTTATTTCCCTGACCCCCAATTCATATGCTCTGGGCATTAATTTTCTAATTAAAATCAGTAATTGTCCTTGTAATATTCATCTTCAAGTTCAGTTTTTAATTCAAGCCTAGGGCACTTCTTGGACTAGCCAGTAGGGCCTTTTAGAGAGAATGGTCCAAGCACACTGGCCTTGAAAAGGGCTGTGGTACCTCTGGGATGTGTTCAGTCTTGACCCACCCAGGAGCAAGAACAAAATCAACGCATTGTGCCATCCCACAAAACATAACTATGCAAAATCAGATTAAGCAAAACAGAAAGGGATGCATTTTTCAAAGTTTATTGCTGTATGGGGCATTGTGGGGTTGCATGAGTTATGAGGAAGTTCCTGTATTAATAATTTGCTGGAATCCCCGATGTAGAGTCTTTTCTTTTTACAGCCTGAAAATGTCTCAGTTATATATATTATATATATTTGGTTCCTGAACTTTCAGATGAGAAGCCTACATGCAGGACTAGTTACCATCACACAAGTGAGGACCTAATACTGAAGAACAGTAGCTTGCTTGAGAGGATAGTACTTAAAAATTCCTCCACTTGCATCCCTTCACTCAGCAACGCTAGTAGCCAGAATAATAATTTTAAAAAGCCCTACCCTCAAACATTTGTGCACATGAATAGACACACTTCAAGGTCTACATTTATTATGCATATGACCTTACATACATGGAATATGATAAGAAAAACAAATCTAGGAAGAGAAAAAAAAACTCACCACATTTATGTAATTTTTGATATGATATTTATGATGTTATTAAAGGCAAGTTTCAATGAAAAATAAAGGTATGCAATTTTTTCTTAACAGCTGTTGAGACAGGTATGTCCTGGTTAAACAGTACACTAGCATTCAGTGCCATACCCTTGATTTTACAGTGATTGCCATGAATTAATTTAATTCCATCTGTAAGCTAAAATCAGATCAGAGGTCTAATGCTGCTGCAGGCTCCACATCTGTTTAATCATTTTTGGATACAACAGCTTGCAAAAGTTCAGGTTTTAAATTTGCTTCATATTTAAGAAACAATGCTCCTCTGCAGGAAACAAATGAGCCTACGCGTAGTTTTGATCAGACAATATATTTTATTTGCTAAAAGCTTCTTCTAAAATACTTAAAAGCTCACCAATTAAAGTTATCATGTATTATAGAATAATAAAGGAACTGTGACCCTATCAACCATAATTGTGACAGTATTTATTTGTATGGTCCAATTTCTGGGTAAGACTAATATCAAGTATGTTTGGTTTAAATATGTGTCAATAAAACTGGAATTCAGCTAGGTTCAATCTCTTAAATAACTCTTATTTTAAAAAGCACTACTGTTTTTATTTTTAAGCTGTAAGAAGCAAATTAAGGCATACTGAAGTAATTTCATCTCTGGCCATTGAACTTTTGTGATGTTAAGAATTTTTTTTTTTTTTTTAAACAGTTCTGAGAAAATGACACTGTACAGAAATATAGTCCTGGCCTTTCAGCTTTCTTTTATATGATTAAGACCTGGGAGTGGAACAGCAATGCCTTAGCAGAGCATTCCACAACTATTATTTCCTTTTCTATCGGTCTCAGCAGCCTTAAATCCTTTAAATCCTTTCCTAGAAGGATCTCTTTTTGCTTGGGTAATTTTTGCAATACATGGCCTGCTAACCCTTACCCCCTACCCTAGATCTCACGTCTATCACAGCAGAGTCAGTCTTTCTACCTCAAATCTTCCAAGGTGCATTGTGGATGGTAATTCACTTGCGTAATTGGCTCAAGAGATGAAAATCTTGTATCTGCCTCTCTTAGCCACTAATCTATCCAGCTGACTGCAAGCCTAATTGTCAGCTTGTTTAGTAATTTGGCTCCTAAAGTGTTGTATTGATGTTGGATAAACAGCCAATGGAAGGCGAAACGATACATGCTGCTTCACTTTAAAAGCTAGTGCACTTTCCCCCTCATTTTCTGAAAGCGTTTAATATTCCATCTCTTTTTCTCTTCTGATTTCTGACTAGACAGATGAGCTCAGAACAGTAGGGACTGATCTTGATACACAATACATTTTAGAAGGAATGTAATCAAAATAACATGCTACTGCAGTGCATCTTTGCTATGTTCACTCTAACTAAAAGAAGGGGAATCAGACTACCCAGATATTTATATTCTTAAAGCCGTTCTGGATAATTGTACAGAGTCTGTCAGCCATACTGGGATTTTTTTTTAAAATCAGTACCTGTAGTGTTTTTCAAAATTCACTATGCTGTGGCAATATAACAAAAACAAGCAAACAAAGAAAACCAGATATGAAAATACTGCATTATTTATATAACTATTTGAGATTGAATTGTTAGACTAAACTGTCATATATGCCTCAGAATGAGGTAGTAAGGACTATGCCTCAATAATAGCCTAAGAAGAATTATGTCTAGGTAAGTCTGCTTGCATTACATTGTACTCTAGCCACTATAGAGATGAAATCAGCAGAGAAGGCAGTCAGAACCTCAGCTGCTGGAAGCCTTCATATCTACCCAGCATCCACAGCAGAACTCAATGCCTGTGCTGCTACTGTTTCACTCCTATCATCTCACTGCTAGGTGCATTAAAACTAATTGTTGCATAATTGCAGCAGGGGTAGATGTATCCTGTAGTACAAACCCTAGATTTTATATTAATTTCCAACCATCCCAATTATAAATCCACACACTGATGGAAATTTGGACACTGCACTGGTTTAACTGGTCTTCCACTATTGCAGATCACTTGGACTCCCGAGTGCTCTTCCTCTTTCTTGCTTGACTGGGCCACACTGTAGGTGAAGTGTATTCTTTTGCCTATTCAAGCTCTACTATCTTTGGTTGGAAAAAGCCAGAATTAGTAGAATTCTGCTTATTCCTTGGTAGGGGAGAATCTCTTGATATTTGTATTTTCATATTTGTATTTTCACTGGGGTCCAAATGAGGCCAGCTTTATTTCCTATCTATGCTGACAGTCACTGGACAGTATTTCAGAAGTGCTTCCACCAGGGAAAATTCTAAAGTTCTGCACAACGCCCTCAACACTTGCAAAAATTGCCCTCTTCTAAGAAGTTTTCTCTAACTTGTATGAAAATAATTGTAACCTTGGACTGAGTCCTGCTGAGAAAGAACTTAAACTACAAAAAATGTTCTCCAAATGGATAGCCCTATTATTAATTCCAGCAGAAAGATTGAAGATTAAATGGATGTAAGGACTATGCCTCTATGCTTGGAATAACCTTAAACCAAATTTGGATGGAATACCAGGATACCACTGGTAATGGGTAATAATTACTTCTATCACTGATGCTGTGCCTATGTAGTATTATCTTCTGCCACATTAAATTTAAAGATGAAGCTTAATTTATTGAAACTAGTCAAATACATCCACACATATATGTATTTACTATGGGTTAAATAAACATTTGCCTATTTTTCAGGGCCCATATCTACACTGCTGCTAGAGGCTACTTTACTAAGAAGTATACAATAATAAACATGAAGAACAAAAACTGGAACATTACTAAGATTTCTGGCTAGAATACATAGATGATAATACAACTTAGATGACTTTTGTTTTGGAGAGCTTTCTAATAAAATGAAGGCCTGGGAAGATGCTGAACTCTCCATTTCCATTGGAAAGATATAAAAATAACCACAATCAGCAGCACTTTTTCTCTTTAAAATGTTATCGTGTCACTTATATAAGCCAACTGCAATCCTTGTGTTGGTAATGAAGACCTCAGAATACAATTATTAGACGTGGCCTTAGCAGTGATAATGTCAAGCTATAGGTTGACAATAAAAAAAAAATAATCAAAATTTCCTCAGCTGTTCTCTTCATGGCCCTCCTCTGGACCCACTCCAGTAGCTCTGCACTGAATTTGTGTTGGGTGCCCCAGGCCTGGATACAGTGCTCCAGATGGGGTCTCATATGAGCAGAGTGGAGGACAACCACTTCCCTTTCCCTGTTGCCATCTTTCTTTTGATGCAGCCCAAGATGCTGTTGGCATTCTAGGCTGCAAGTGTACACTATTGGGTCACATCCAGCTTCTTGTCCTCCAGGACCCCTAATTCATTCTTTGCAGGGCTGCTCCCAATGAGTTTTTCTTTCTGTGCACATGCCAGGGATTGCCTCAACCCAAGTGCAACACGTTGCACTTGGCCTTGTTGAACCTCATTAGATTCATGTGAACCCACTTTTCAATCCTCTCTAGATCTTTTCGGTCCCCTTTAGAGGCCACCAGGGATTTTGCCTGACAGTTACAACTTTTCAAATATCATGGAGCATGGCTTGGCAACCACATCAGGCAGTTTCTTCAGGACCCTGAGATACACGTTGTTGCCCTACAAACTTGTACAGCCTCATGAGGTGGTCTCTCATTTGCTCCACTTTCACACTGGGAGGGATAATGTTCCCCCAGCCTCATCTAGAGGTTCAAGGTTGTAAGAAGTATGGGAAGCCCAATTGCCAGGGAAGGCAAATAACTTGAGTACCTCAGCCTTCTCCATGTCTTTTGAAGCCATTTCTCCCTTCTCATTTACCAGAGAGGGTACACTCTCCTTTGCTCGTCTCTTCTGACCTGCAGAACCCCTTCTTGCTATTTTTCACATTTAAGTTATTCATTCCAAGAACAATTTATGATGCAAGTTCAGTTCCATCTGTGCTTTGGCTTTCCTGATCCTATCTCTGCGTGACCAAATGGCTACCCTCTGTATTCTTTCCAGGCCAAGTTTCCCTGTTTGTATATTTTCTTATTTTCTCTCAATTTGAGCATCAGGTTCTTGCTCAGCCATGCTGGATTCCTGCCTTTCCTGCAAGCTCTTGCTCTCAGAAAAGCATCCATAAAGCGCTGCAGCTCTGTTCTGTTCCTATGTCCCCCTGTGGCCAGTATTCTATGGGATCCCATCCACTAATTTCTAAGATGGATGTCCGCTCTCATGAAGATCAGAGTCCTGACTTTGCTCTTTGCCAGGCCCTTATTCTCCAAGATCAGGAACTCAAACTATCAATGCATCTGAGTGGTTGACAAAACAATCAAGCAAAAATCAAAACAAAATTAAAAAAAAAAAAAAAAAAGCAAAAAAAAAAAAAGCTCTCCCTAAAGCATTTAAAATGGAGGTGGCTCCTCTGTGAGGACTGTTTCTTTACAGTACCTAGTGTTGTTTCTAATGCATGGTACACCCAGATCTTTCACTTTTTAACTGACTTAGTGAAAAAATGAAAAAAAGCTTCTAAAATTCCATCTCATGGAGAAATAAATTACATTAAATATATATATATATATCTATAGGCTGGATGCTCAGGTAGATAAGCTTTGTAACCCATAAAAGATGATAAGAATTGGTGTACTGCTGTAAGAGAGAGTATTCACAACAAGCCAGTGTTGTAACTGCTCTATGAAAAGAGATTTCTGTTGATAGAGTTGTACATTTAGTAGGTAGAAAAGCCATGAATCAAGCTAAGAAGAAAGTAGGCATAAAATAGTTTGTCTAGAGTTTTGGAAATCTACTGACAGTTCATTCAAGTAAGCAAAAGCCTTCCCTGTCTTAGCAACTATTCAGTAACTTGACCTTCACCACAAACTCACCCTCAGAAACCTCTGTTATCACAGTGTAATCACAATCTTTTTCAAATCATCATTTTGGTACTGCAAATATTCAAGTCTGATTTTTAATCAATGACATATTCAGCATCAGCAAAATAGTTTGCTTAGCTATTCTGTTGGTAATTTTTAAAAAGGAATGAAAACATGCACCCTTTTGATTACCTTGTTAAAGTGAGTCATGATGGCATTATAGGAGTGCTCAATGTTTCTACTGTAATTAAGAATGTCATATTTTTCATTGAAAAGCTTTTTTTTTTTTTAATGAGTTTTAACTTTGTTATTTCAGTCTGTATCAGCCTGTAACATAGCATGCAACACTCCAAATAGATAAAGACATAATATTTGAAGTTTGCTTTTCATAAAAATTATCAATATTAAGTTGTCTACAAGATGCACAATAACATTTAATACGTAAATTCTTTGTATTTCAACTACAATATACCTTTCTTTTTAAACTTAGATTTTGCAAATCCACACTACAAAGCACAATAATAAACACCAGATATAGAAGAACATTTTCAAATATAAATAAATGGTTATTTATAATGCATACAAATAAAACTTAACATTTTTGTTATTCTGGATCCAATTTTCTACACTCTTTAAATTAAGTTATTAACATCCTTCAGACTTGAAGAAGAATTTGCTCACCAAAAAAACCAATTTCTTTCAGGAAGCAAGGTTTAGAAGCATCTCATATAAAGACAAACAAACAAAAAAGAAAAAAATAGCTGATTGAAAAATAAAATCTTTACAGAAGGTGACAAAGTCACTAGGAGAGAAACTGGAGTAAATATATCATGGCATCTGAAATTCTGTAGCATCTGCTAGAGACTTTAAATCGGTAATCTCAGTTGTTTACTAGAAGCATTTCCAATGTACACATTTCAACTATAAACACTTCATAGAGAATATCCTTTCTCTTCTATACAATTTTTGTTGTTTGTTTTGTTACTATTTTCATTGATATCAGAACGCAGTTTTGGTAGGGTTATTTCCAAGATGATATATTGGCTTGCCTAAGAGCTTTTATACAAACTTGAGGACGTTGTATTGCTGCAGTGAAATACGTCAGTATGTCACCTGAAATAGCTCTACTGCTCAAGCAGACAAAGAGGGCATAAAGATATTAAAAATGACCTGGCGCCAAATTTTACTTCTGAATCACTGAAATAATATTGATTCCACAGAAGAAGGTGCGCAAAAACTGATATTTCTAATGTACAACACTTGATTCTTACAAGCAATTGTAGAAAGTAAACAATTTTTTTTTCCATCTTTTTTTCAGTTGATAAACCAATTACCTGCCTAAGCTCAATTAATACACAGACGGGGCTATATCAAGCATCCAAAATCCAGAAAATTAAAAAAACAAAAACAAAAACAGATTAGGACTTCACTACCAGGTTTTAACAAACCATACATAACATTATTTCCTGCTTTCTTCAAACTATATAATGCACTGTGTTGCTCAAACTTTCTTGCTTCAATAGTTTCTCATTGCTGTACAAGTAAATCTACATCCTTTGCTACTAATATACACAAACCTATTGGTATGTGACTTTGACTCCAGGTTGAGAACAGGTTATAAATTTAGAAATCAATATCTAACTCTATCAATATTCATTTTATTTTTTCAATACAAAATACAAAGGTGAAAGAGCAGTAAATAAGTTGGAGTACTGAAATAAATTGGGTGTTCTTGTCACAATTAATAAACGTTTAACCAATAACACTGCTTGCTACAGAAGTCTATAGCTTTTAAGAAGTCTGAAAATAGCAGGTGCTTCTCTTGTGAGACTCAAAACAGAGAACATATTTCAATACTTCACTGGTATTGCCAGTTATTCTCTCCACTACTACTGAATCTAAACATTTAAATGATGACTTTCAAGACTGTGCATAGCACTACTTCAGCAATTTAGCAATTTCTTTATCACTAATTTTTTTTTGAAAAACACAGATGATTTTTAAGACGTTTCCAGAGACTATAAGCTTAAGCAGGTCATGCTTTTTGTGATGCTATTAAATTCAGTAGCTTATTTCCACTTTTTCCTCATAGCATACTAGAATGTTCAGTTTAAGTAGTATACTTTAAGAAGCAAAGTCTATGGAACTGTCTGATCTACAAGGGCTGCTCCAGAAGTAATGCCTCCCACTTTATTATGCTGGCCCACAACATTAGAGATAGATGTTGGTGGAATGGAAGCAGAGGTGGAACCTTCCTGCCAGTATTCCATTGAAGACTGTTGCCATATGACAGATGGCAGCAGAGGGGCAGTCTAACAGAATACCATCTGACATGGAAGTGCATATCAAGCAAAGGGGTGTCACTGAATTTTTCCACATGGAAAAAATTGTACGCAATGACATTCATTGATGTTTACTGAATGTTTATGGAGACCAAAAAGTGGATGTGAGCACAGTAAGGTGGTGAGCATGTTGAAAATTAGAGCAAATTTTCAGCTACAAAACATCACCAAATAGTGTTATTATGCTCTCTGTATATGTTGCAGTTTCTATGAAAATAAATAGGAGGCATTACTTTCAGAGCAATGAATGTACCTTTGGTTTTTTTTCAGAGGACTGACTTCTATTCGGCAAAACATTGCAGCACATGCATCTCAGGAAAATATTTGCAGTCAATCACTCATTTACAGCCAGCATTTCAGATTTCTCTGTTAAATAAGGAAGATTATTAGCGGAATTCTACTTCTATCTTCCAACTTCCGTTCAAGTAAGTACACACATATATTTTTCCTTCAAGAAAATATTTATTCACAAACTCTTCTGCATAAAATTTAGTCCTTCTGTTCCTATATCTTATCTGAAACAATTGAAAGGAAAATAATACAATATTAAAAATGACCATTTTAATTCAGATTTCCAGATATATTTTCATTCTTAAAGGATACCATACACCTTTCATAAAATGGTTTAAAATAATAACATATATTATCAAGCCTCATAACAGATGAGCTATAACTTACTTGTAGGAAGAAATGCAGTGAAGGAAATAGTAATAATTTATAAAATGTTACATATTATCTACGTGTATGTGAAGTTTACAAAAATGGCTTAAAAATTTACAACAGACAATGTACAAAGTTGCTTAAAAATGTACAAAATGCAGAAAAAACTTGCAAGCACAGAAAAAAATCCTACCTCATTCTTAAAGAAGAAAATTGAGAAGATTACCTTGAATTTAAAAAAGAAAATAACTCCTCAAATTACTTAAAAAGCATCCCATATGATACATCTACTCATCATTACTCTGTTACCCATCAAATAAAAGAAAGTCCTGGGAAAACTCAGAGTCTCTAAAACTGTAAATATAGAGATACACAATGTTGAATATAATACATTTGCTTTAATATCAAAATATTGGCTTTGCAAAGTTGCACAGAGGAACCAGATTGTAAAATAAAACATTGAACACTGAAAGCCCAAGGTAAAATGAACGATAAAATGAATTTCATGATATTTCATACCCTCTTAGTACAAAATGACATCCTTTAGTACTTGAAAGTTATCAAGTGAAAATCACCTTCTAGAAATAATTATATTATTCTCTCTTCAACCATTAAGAATTTTTCTTTCTCACTTCACATATGTTCAGAGTCTTCAAACCTGACCCACACATTCTCTTTTTCCATACTACTGCCACTGAGGTGCTTTAATAACATTTTTAATATTATTCTTAGTCTGTTACTGCCACTGAGGTTTAAAACAATGAAATTTCAGAAGAGAGAATTCAGCTGGAATACAAATATTAGCCTTCTCCAAAGACAGACATCTAGAATATACATGAAAAAACGTGTTATGTATAATTACATATGAGTACCATGTACAATCCAGATTTACATATTACTAATACATAAAACATCTTATGCTGACACGCACATGTACACCACCTATTGTTTCCAGTATGCACATATATAATTAATACCAACAAACTGACAGGTGTCCTATAAATCACTGCTAGGTATTGAAAAAGTCATTTCACAGCAGTGACATCAGCAAAATGCACACAATGGTTGTGACCTCGCATCTGTAAAAATCTTTCAGAAATGTGCTTGGAAATTGCTTCCTATTTAATCCACAGCATTAATTTTAAAGCTTATCACCAACTTTTCATTGTTTGCAGGATATTTACTATATTCATATGCACTCCTCACAGAAAAATAAAAGACAACTTAAGTTTCTATCTTGTAATGCCTGAGTAGATACGAGCCATAATCTGTACTGTTCGTGATTCTTAGTATATTAAAAAAGATACAGTCTCTTTAAATAAATGTTCTTACAAAGATTTAGAAATTGAGAATGTAAAAAAAAAAAAAACAACAACCCTGAAGTTAGAATGTAAGTTACTGAATTTACCCAGCATTTATCTGGGTCACTGACCTACTGCTTCATATTTACAGATTTAACATCTTGTGTTTTGTGTTCTGTCCCACTGAAATTGGTTACCTGTGGGTCCTGGCAGGGGAGCAGCTTTCCTTCTCCGTTTGATGTCTCCCATGCACAATGATCCTAAATGCACACTGGTTTGCCTGCAAGTAATTACAGGAGGAAACTATTAACAAAAGAAGAAAAATGCCACAAACACAAAGCTTGTATAATCCGAACCTATATCAAAACATTCAACCGAGATGAAGCTGTGCTGTGAAGCCACCAATCTTGTTTATATCGAAGCATAATTATGTTTGTTGACAAGTGCTCAGTATCTAAACATAGCACCATAAATTGTTCTTGGAATGAATAAAATAAAAGGGATGCTTTTTAATTTTCAAAACTGGTGATCTTTCTAGCGCAACATAAAACAAAAAACAAAAACACTGTTGCTTCTGACAGGAAAATAGCTAAGATTAATTATCTAAAGAAATCACAATATTGTTGGTACAATATCAATTGGCTAGTAATGCCTAACTGTCAGAACAACATTTACTGCAGGAAAACCATTGTCAATTTCTTTTTAAAGTAAGATGAAGAACAAATGAGAAAACACAAAACAGCCAACTCTTCAAAGGTACATGAAATCATCTTGCAGCACATCAATTTGCCCTTTACTAATTCAAAGGCACGGTGTGATAACAATATAACAGAGCACAATGTCCAGTCTCTCATTAAACAATCATAAACTTAAGACTGGTAAACTATTGGAGCTGCTTAGGACAGTAGACAAGCCAAACTTACTGCATTAAAGCCATAAAGCCATCTACCTAACAATGAGGTACCACAGGAAGGGGTAAACTTGGAATTTCCAAATAATGAATTTTGCAATATAATCTTAAAGGAGATACTGTTTTTCACAAAGTAATGTGCAATCCCTGCAGAAAGGAACATACGTACTTGGCTTTTTTTTTTTTTTGGTAAAGAAATGAAACCAAACAGGGGATAAATGGAATAATTTACAAATGTCACAATTTTATTGTTTCCAAATATGTTATTCAGAACTGTGAACTTCTTACCACAGTATTGTGGTGAATTTTGATAAAAGTACAAGCTGAGAACTGCATCTGATAGTCTACTGTAGCATAGTAATACTCTGTTACTTAGGGAATCTGGTTTCATCATAGATATATGACCTAGACTTTACTGCATGTATAATTTTTTTTTTTAAGCTGCGATGTTCCTAAATGAATAACAAACGATTGTTTATGTCGACAGACTTCAGATCTTTTCAATAATGCAAAGAGTGAAAAGAGTATATTGATTTAAAAAATGGCAATGTACAGTATTCTATATACTTAAAAAAAAAGATACAGTAAACTAAGAAAGTACTAAGAATGTACTTCAGTGCTTTTATTTAAATAGTAAAATATTCCAATAAATAACTTTCATGCAGAAATGTATTCCAGCTTCACTTAAAGAGTCCCTATTTCAACATGTTTCTCTCTTATTTTCAGTTTTTTTCTTCCTTGCAGTTCTAAGTTGAAATACCACCCTATTTAACATCCAGAAACTGCAGTAGAACCAGTATACTAACAGTGCTATATTTCAGTCCAAATTCAGACAGATATCAAGGAATGTAACACATAACCAACTGTACAATACAGAAAATGAATACTTAAACATAATATGGGAAAATAAATATTTAAGAGATGCATATAACATTGATATTAAGCGTGTAGAGTAAGTTGTGTGGCAATTTATATGCCAAACAGTGTGCAACTCTGCACTTTCAGAATGAAAAATGGAGAAAGTCTCCAGGAATACAAGCAGGATGAAAGATAAAAATTAATAAAGTCAGGCAATTGAACCTGAAGACACAAGCTAGAGCAGTAACAGCTAGCAGTGCTTGAGTTATTTTACCCAGAATTGATTATCTGTTATACTACATTGAGATATCCAGATTATTGATCTGTAAGATTATGGTACTTGGGTCTCCCCACTTTTCCTCCAGGCACAGGAATGGAGTTGCAACAAATAACACTAAGTAAGGACTAGTTTGTTATTGTTGTCACCCTTCATGTAGAACACAGCAGTTACTTTTTAATTTAAAATCAATGAACATCTGAAAGGCAGTCCTTTCCTTCAGCATAAATGAATCATTTGTCTTTGCAAGGCACAACAATCTGATCACCAGCCAAGGTGAGTTTGGGTATTTCCTTCTTGTTGAGAACTCCGTGTGCCACAAATAAATAGCAATATGCTAGAGTCCCAATTAAGCTTTGTCAAATCTGGTTTTATGGCCACTAACACCAAGTCTCTGGCTCTCAATGCAGAAGTGGAGTTCACTTTCACCAGGTCTTACCATCTGATATGCACTGCCATTCAGATCACAGCAAAACATAAAGCTAAGGGTTTTAAGAGGAATGGACAAGAACCATCACAGTTCTTGAACTAGCAGTTAGATGAAATGAAGCATCGTACTTCAGGAGAACACTACATTTTGAAATGCTTGTAATGGGGGTATTAGAAAGTAGGGAGAACTCTGACCCTCAATCAGGCTAAGTTCAGCATTATGTTCCTTAGCATTAAATCACAAGAGTGAGGATTACAGAAAGGAAGATAGCTATTTGCCTGACTACTCTCTACTTATCCCTAGCTTGCTTCTAGCTATCATTTATAAATAGTGCTCTGCAGGGAAGCCAGGCATTTTATTAGGGAAAAAAATAAAACTTGTTAAGACCACCTTGCCTGAAAACTTGGCTTTTGACGAGCTGGTGACAGGGACTAGAGCAAGCAGTGTCAAATGGAATAATTTTTAAGGAAAGACAACAGGAACTTGTCGCCTCATTGTATGCATTTACAAATAGAGGCTTTCCAGAGTATTAGGCTTAGTTAAAACTGCCCTCTGGATAAAAAGTGTTCCCAAGCAGCCTCAGACAAGCTTGGGAGACAAACAGATGTGACTATGGTCCCTGGCGTTTGGCAAGAACACTCACTGTCAATAAGAAAAATATGAGCATGGACAGGGCATCAGCTGCACCATGGCAGAGCAGGCCTGCAAGTGTCACAGCCGCGGCAAAGTTGTGGCAGGGGGAAAAATCAGAGGGCTGCAAAAGCCAGGCTGGTGTGAACTTGCACTAGCATGCCAGGAATTGTTGTTGTTGTGGCATGCCTCAACATATTAAACAAAAACACTGGATAAACTACAGTCAACTTTTACTTATTTATTAAAAAAATCTTGGGTGCTTCATTAGACACAGTAAATAAGAGCCTCAAAACTGAATATAGAGTATAGAAAGCAGGAACAGCAAAACAATCTACAAAAATCTGTGGAAATAACAACAATGAAAAGCTGTTTTGGTACAGAAATATGTTTATCTTCTGTACAGAAGTAACATCACACAAGACTACTTAGAAGCATGTAGACATTGTGACAAACATTCAGACATATTCTGTTATCTCTTTAAATAGTGGCAGTTTTCCTATCATTTTTTTTTTCCTCAAGAGACTTGCCCTTGTTATCATAACATACAATTTTTGGCATCTTCAAACTCCCCAAACAATTGTACCTATACCTACAGAACAGTCTCCTTTTTTTCCCCCATTATCAAAGTTGAGTAAGTAAGTGATTTTCATGAGTGCCTTTTCTGTTACTCATGTCATCATACAATCATAAAATAGCAGAATGTTTGGGGTTGGAAGGGACCTTAATGACCATCTAGTGTCAACCTGCATACCATGGCAGGGTTGCTACACATCAGATCAGGTTGCCCAAGGCTACATACAGTATGGCCTTGAACACCCTTAGGTGTCCAAGACATTTGTTAGAGGTTATATCAGATTTATATCTGCAAAATCCCTCTGTAGACAATGGGCCATTTGGGAACATCCCCCAAACAAACCATTGTGTGATGGAACCTACAGCTGCATGGCTTACATGGTGACCCACACTGAGAGCACCTGAACACACAGCTCTGCTACTACTGGAGTTAAAAATTCACTAGCTCAATCATTGAGAAGGGTAATATGATGAACTGGTTAGTTGATACTCTCCCAAATGACTTTTAGCTCACTGATTTATTACATGCTACTATAGTCACAACCATTCCAGGTTGTGGAATTCCAAAAAAACAAACAAAACCTCCACACCCCTAAAACAAACAACTACAGCAACAATCCCAAACTCAATGCCCCCCCCAATTAAAAAAAAAACAAACAAATAAAAAAGCACAAAAACCAACTAATCCCATAATTACTCTATAGTATCTTCAGAAAGAAGCAATGAAGGCTGTTATTAATGCAGTTAAGTTCATTGACATTCAGTATATTTACTGTCAAACCATTTACCTTACTACACTGCAACATTGCTAAGATAACTTGTAAGTAATGGAGATTACGGTTTTATGTTCCATGTTAAAAATGCATAAAAGTACTGATGACCAACAAAGTCAGATGTGGGAGAGTGTGCATTTCTTATTTAATAACATATTTTTAACATCTATATTCTTGATTTGGAAAATCCTATGCTGGAGGCTATTACAACAGAATAATGTTTTGAAGAAGCCTGATTTCTGTACTGTAATTAGGTGAACCTGTAATGATCAATACTCGTATATCCATTACATTCTAACCAATGTCTCTCTCTCACCTGAGGAACAAATCCACTGTAAACAGTGCCACATCATTCTGCCACAGTATCAATGAATTCCTGCAGATGGCTGTAGAACTCTTCAATTTTATCATCAGAATGCCTTAGCTACTGTAGAAGCTTGACAAAAGTTTATAAGCAAAATTCTTTAAGAAGAGATTAAAATAAAGCAAGAGTTGACGGGTTTGCAGTCTAGAAAAGACTTGAAAGAATTATTTTCAAGTGGAAATGTAATTGCCATTTCTCAGTCTTAAAATATAGATAAGCAATAGATATGAATATAGATATAATTGAAGACAGAATGTAGTGAGGACCATGATTCACATTACGCTTCAAATGCTTTGACAATTCCTTACAAGCTGAAATTAAGTAGATGGTTTGTGAAATAACATTCACATTATCATAAAGATTAAAAAAAGCAATAGAATTCAAAATTGCATAACAGAAGAAAGTCAATAAAATGAAGTGCATTGTGTAACTCAACTTCATAAAATCAAAGCATAATCTGAGTGATGATGACAATACTGCAGAAAAAGTTCTCAAATTCATACACATACTGGACCTGCACTTAAGATTCTTATTTATTACATGGCACAAAATGCAGTGTTGTATGCAGTAGCCAACGGAAGCACATTCATTAGCACTGCTTAAATAGAAAGCCTGTATGCATTTTTAACTCCTACTGTACCCCTCTAACTCTCCACAAGTGACTAGCAATGGCTTCAAGACCATCTGAGTCCACAGAACAGTTTATGATCACTTTAAATAGAATGAAAAACTACAATGTACGTCTTACTAAACTTCCAATTACATTATGATGAACACGAACTTCTACAGTTTCTTTTGACTGAGTGTCCAAATGTGGGCACAGCCTCTGGTTTCCATGCAAATGGCCAGAGAACTGTAAACCTGTGGTAACATCTATAAACAATTACACACATGGATGGCTTTCTGCCCATTCTCAAGAAGGTTTCTACACTCTCTCACTCTCTAAATATGCACAACACATGTGCAGCTCAAGCAGATGAGCAAGACACTACTCTGAGGTCATCTTGGTGTGTGGACTGCATGACACCAAATAAGAATGAACAGAATAATGGATTTAACAATGAAGATCAAGACCCCAGATCTCAGTATAATGTAATACAGTAATCTTGCAAAAACAATCCAGTAACACCTTGGAAAGAGAAGTTGAGATAAATGTCACTCAGTGCAAATTTACCTTACTTCAAGTCAAATCAATGTCTACAACCTATTTTGTTATTTTTTCACAGAAACATCGTGTGTGTGTGCCTAGTGACAGTCTGAGCATTGTATTAAGCATTAGAGCAGCTCCCACTGTCTACCAAAGCTACTGTGATAGCTGCACTGTTGGTGAGCAATTCTTCACTTAAATTTTCCATGCAGAAAAAAACCAAAACCCTTCAATAACGCGATGCTGCGATCATATACTCAGAGTAGACATGAGGGTCTATCACTATTCCTATCATACTCAGTAAATTAAAAGGATTTCATGGACTTTATAGAAACTGACAATATTTAGCGCTACGAGACTGACTCCTGGAAATTAAAAACTTAAAAATCTCTAGTATGCCTGATTTTCTTTTTAATAGGTGAAATCATTCACAAATTTATACATGTTCCCTCAAGTTAACATTCTGGAGATTGTAGAAAGAATACTGCTCCCCTCCATACCTTCTGAACAATACAGCGTTGACAGTATTAAATGGATTTCCTTCTTAGCTATGAGTGCTAAATGAAGACTGCTGCTAATTAACGTTGTCTACAAAATATGCTAAAAGTTTTTACAGTAACTCTTCATTCAGTGCTAAAGAACTGACAAAATAATAAGGAAATATAATTCATATGTAGCATAAACATGTTTTTTAATGGTTTTGAAAATGAATATAGATTTCTTCTTGGTATCATTTTTCTCAGACACCATTCACATGAAATCAGTTCCACATTTGATTCCTCTACTTCCTTTGCAAACATTGAAGCTTTTCTTTAAACTTGTTTAAAGAATGACATCATCCATACAACAGACTGCAGCATCTGCTTCCACAAGTGTGAAAAAATATTGTATTAACCACAAAAGCTATGCACTTTGTCCTTTCACAAAATTTTAAACAGCTGTGATAAAACAGTGCATGTCTAACTCCTTTCATACGAAGCCAATCTGTTCACAACATAATTTTCAACATAAGGATGACATACCTGTTTTATTGAAAGTCCTATGAAAATACTATCATTAATAAGAAAAATACAGTTTTCCTCCTACCCACGTCAGCTTATCTCATCCAAATACTGTATCCTAATACCTTCCTCTGTGTTACCTGTTCAGCATTTCTAAGGGTCATTCAAAAATAGAAATAGTGCAAGGTCTGAAAGTCTATACAGGTAAAACAAATACTATGAAAAATAAAATTTTGTGCTGCTACAGAGACATCTAAACTCAAGTCACTCATACTACATTTGCAAATCAAGAGTCTCTAAATTTTTTTCTGTATTAGAGGCCTACTGCCCTCAGAAAGGATAATGCATTGTTTTTTCTTGTTTCTAATTAGTAATTTAAGCATATGTTCAGCATTTAACTCTAAATGTTTGTCTTTTCCCCAAGCTCTAAGACAGCTGTCCAAGATGTGAATGCCAGAAAACATTTAAATATCAACATCTGTTGAATTATGTTAATTTAGTGTAATATAATTGGGCATGAGTTGGAATTGATCAAAAGTATATGAATTACACAAAGGCAAATCTAAACCAATATCTTAGTGTACAAACAAGTCACCAAGGAACAGTGATGGAACAGAACTAAAAAATCTACTTCTGTTAAAAATTAAATTGCTAAAACTACAGCTTATTTTCACAGATGACATGATTTCATGTTTTTAAAAATAAGTATTTGTAGCAGAATATTTCAAAATATTTTCAAATACATATTTCCCATTATGATTTTTTAATCACAAAACACCTGATAAAAATAGGTAATGCTCATCTTTGTGTGATTATGTAACATAGACAGAAAAGAGGTTCCATGAATAATACCATTCTCCTATAGGATAATGTTGTTTTACAAATTCTAAAACAAACAAACATTCTTTTGTTCCTTTTTCATCTTTTGACAACATCATTAATACCCACAATATATGGGTCCTCATCTAGTCTGAAATGATTTCAAAAGCATCTTTTTGACTTGAGCAATAACCATGGCCTTGAGCAGCTATTTCCACTGGGCTGGATAGCTTAGTCAGCCACACTGTTCATTACAGATATTTGTGAATACATATTTGTTTACTAAGCATGACATTCACTAAATAGAGTCAGTACAGGACAAATGCAACTTGTTGAAAAGCCTTGCAAGTTCAGTACTGGGTTATACTCACACTTAGATACTTTTAGATTATACTCATGTTGGGACAGGTTAAAATCATTGCAAAAATTAGTCCCACTTCGAAAATTTTCTTTCTGTGCAGGCTGAAAACAAGAAGCAACAGCACAAAAATATATATCACAAATATCTAACATAGTTTAATAACGGAACAAGAGAAATGCTTATAAGGTTGGACTTTGATAAGGTTGGTGAACTTTGATATTGGTTCCCTACTCTATTATGAGAAAATGAGAAAGCACAGCCACATCCACATTTCACTTCCACATTTTTAACAGTGTGCTTGATGAACAATTCTTGAAACAACCTCATTTTCTGGTCAAGATAGCTATAATTCAAATAATAATAATGTTCCAAGAAAATTAGATACAACCACATGTATGAAGAAAGAGAGAGGGAAAAAATTCACCAAAGCCGAGACTGAACATTATGCTGTTATGAAACCTCACTAAGTAGTACAAGGTATCTGCACGTGTAGGAGTTAATGCAAAATTTGAATTTCCGATATCAAAGAAGTGCAGATAAGCAGCAGCTAAAAAGGCACTGACTGATGTCCTCTCTTCTCTATTAACTGATGATACTAACACTTCAAAAAGCCTTGACAACACAAAGTCCCAAATCTAAAACCAGTACACTGATTACTGTCCTTTCTTTTGGCTAGGACAGTTCTTGAATAACATTTTTCCACATAGGCTGAAATGTGTTGTTACAATAAATGACCATAATTTTGAAACATCAAAGAAAATAAAGAAAATTCTACATAATATAAAACAAGCTACTCAAATTTTCTAAAAGAACAGAAAAATGTAATCCCACCTTTCCTCCATACGTAACTATTCATCCTTATGTTCAAGGAGAACAGCTTTCATGTCCCTGTATGGTGTAAAGACAGAGAGGATCTGAATTTTTAGATCACCCTAGTACAAATCACGTCCCCAGTACACGTAATTTTATGACTACACAAAAACTCATGCTGGGACAAACAAGTGCTGAAAAAACAGAAAGCAAAAAGGCCTGTTGTGATTGCAATGTTGTTTAACAACAGACTAAAAAAATTAAGGGAACTCCAGCTCAAGTTCTGGATCACAAACTGGAGTAAGCTTCAATCTGGCAACTACAAAAAAAGCACAGCTAAAAACAGGTGCGAGAAACAAGCATATCATGCTGAAATTCAGTTATATGAAACCGAGTAACTTGCTGTCAATTCATACAGGATAAGATTCAATCTAGACTGCATATATGAGGAAGATCCAGAAGTACACCAGTTCTGGAGGTTCTCTGTCATCCTGTTTATTTATATATTTTTTAAAAATAAGGACTAATTAACTTATTATTAACTTGACAGTACACTCATGTATTGCTGGAATTTTAAAGTTTTTTTTTTTTTTTCCCCACCATTATTTAGTAGCTTATTTATGTACAATATCGTTAACTATATTAGCTTTTAGTACAATAATGAAATTCTGTTTGTGGTTTTTTAGTTAAAATTTAGCTTTACATTGCAGATACAATGAAAGAATGTATTTTTCAAAAGAAAGTTGGAGGAGTTGAGTTAAAAACGATATTACTCTTTAAAGATAGTGACTACAATTAATTTTGTCAATGGATACTTTAATCTATCCAAGAATTAATATGGAATCTTAAATAATATATATTTTTTTTTTCCAAAGCAGAACATGCTAGCTATCCTTAGAAATAACAACCAAACTGCACTACCCTCTTTCCGCATACACAAGTCTTCTTATGACCTTAAAAATAAGGTCATTGTATAGAAAACTAGATCAGGAATTGCCCTCTTTCAAAATGGCACCATCTCTTCTCAAAGAGGAAAAATTGCAAACTGATGAAATAACATTGTCCCTGAGGGTGATGAAAAGGGAAGAAAGCAATGTGTCCTCAAACATTCACATAATTTAATCTGGAACTGCAAATATTATTAAGCACCAATCATAAGTGTAGAGTTAGTGCTTCATGGCACTCCAAAGACGAGATAAAACTGCTTAGTTGTTAATTTCTAATGATGTAAACACATTTGGATTTTAATATTTTATCTGAATCTCCTGCATGATTGATTAGCTCTGGGGTTATAATGTATTAACTTATTACCTTTAATAGTTGTACACTTAAACTAAAATGTTTAAACATTACCTTTTAAAATATTATTGTTAGGAGCATTTCTTTATGTGATGGCAAAAATGAACCAGGCAGTAAACCAGTTATGCGATCCTTAGTTTTACTGCAATGCATCTGTATGCACATTTTCTTGTATAATTTTCAAAAAACTGGCTGAATTTACCTCCTCTGGTATATTGTAATTTCATTCCACAAAAGCCACATTAAACAATTACAGTACTTGTAATTAACCAGTAGTCTAATGTACAGTTTTCTTATCCCAATCTATTAACAGCTGCTCAAAAAATGTAGTAATTAATGGTTTCATTTATTTCTGGCAAACCTGCAAGATGACAAATAGTTTTGTATCTGCTGCAAATTAGGACTCTTTCCCAAACAACAGATGACATGGTGGGAAAAAGGGAGCAGACAGAATACTTGCACTTGCATCTTTATTTCTTCAGAAGATCAAATAAAGAGCAGTTGTAATTCTATTTGTCACATCTGTGAAAAAGAACATAATGTCTTTGTATCAGATCTGTAATCAGATGAAACTGAACAAGTACTATACAAACATACAAATAGGGGTCTCCCTTCCAAACTGGGAAAGGCTGAAATTCATGTTGCTATTCAGAGGAAAAACACACTTTTGAAAAGCTCTCATCAGCTTTGGTGCTACTTTTCTTCTAGAAACTTTTTTTTTTTTTTAAGAGAATACTGTTAGTCATAATAAAGAAATAAGTCACAAACATACATACTTGAGATGACATCTTTTACTAACACAGGGCATAAATTTAATCTGGATATAGAACAACTAAGGCAAAAAAGCGAAGAAGTTGCAGAAAACCCAGGGACACTCATCGTTTAGTATGATCTGACATTTCCTTCACATAACTCTTGAACTATTTCCATAGCCGTCTTCCACTAAGGTCTCTCATGTGGAGAAACCTGTATTTCAGCCTATGTTGTTTGCCACTGCATGAGCATGCTTTGAAGCCTTCTTGACAATTCAGAAGAGAACAGCAACAAGTGGCCATTGGAAGAATGGCACAGTCTTTCTTCCTCATTACAGTAATGGTTAAACAGATGCCTCTGCTGATTTTTAAGTAAATATCACGGTTCTACCTCAAGTTACGATCTACTCTGCAGCCACAAGAAGTGGATAACTAGTTCATCCTAAGCTACATTGACAAGATTGTTAGCACTACATCAGCTACCTCATTTAATCCTAACTTGAATAATTCTATACTGCTTTGAAATCACTTTTGTAAGACTTTGTTCAAGCCAGGACTGAACTGTATAAGAACTACAAACAGGTGTTTTTTTTTTCTTTTTTTTTTTTCTTCTCATTTGAGTGTGGAAGGCCAACATGGAGTCGTCAAGACCAACCAAAGAACCTGCATACAGCAGCAGTTTGGATGCTCTTTTCAGTTTCTCCACCCATGCGTGTGCCATAAATTCTTACAGTACAATAAGAAAAAATAAATATGATTAAAATATAGATATATGATAAAATAAGATAAAATAAAAATATATATTTAACATGGGCACATTGTAAAAAGAAATTATGCACAAGACCACTACGCATAGTAAAGGAAACAATTATGAGCTTAACTTATTTAGTTGCAGTGGTTTCCCAACCTGAAATGTTGTTTCTAGATTACAGCCTAAATAACTAGTTATAGTGTTGACTGTATAACTAAAAGTAAAACTTTTACTTAAGCATTCTGGTTATTCTGTCAAATGGGAATATAGCAGCATGTCCCAGCTTTACAGAATATTGTACAGACAAATACTTAAAAAAAATTAAGACATGAAGATAGTTATGTGACAGAGGTGCCCTAAATACTTAGCAATACATTACTTGTTGAGAACAATAATCACCGAATCACAGAATTGTAGGGGTTGGAAGGGACCTCCAGAGATCATCGAGTCCAACCCCCCTGCCAAAGCAGGTTCCCTACAGCAGGTCGCACAGGTAGGCATCCAGGCAGGTCTTGAACATCTCCAGAGAAGGAGACTCCACCACCTCCCTGGGCAGCCTGTTCCAGTGCTCCATCACCTCACTGTAAAGAAGTTCTTGCGCATGTTTGTGCGGAACTTCCTATGCTGCAATTTCCAGCCGTTTCTCCTTGTCCTGTCTCCACTCACCACTGAAAACAGTCTGGCCTCGCCGTTCTGCCCCCCACACCTTAGATATTTATAGACCTGGATCAGGTCCCCTCTCAGTCTTCTTTTCTCAAGGCTGAACAGACCCAGTTCACTCAGCCTTTCCTCATATACTGTATACATAATACTGTAGTAGTAGATCAGCAAAATATGGTTCTACTCTGTTTCAATAGCCAACCAAACGAATGTTCTTCACACTGTGCAATCTTCCTTAGGTACAACTCCTTTTTCTAAAATTTTACAAAGGTGACTTACGAAAATGCGTGTCACCTCATGCTGGGAGCATGCAAACAAAGAGCACATGCTCAGCTATGGCAGCTCAGCTGCCAAGCAACAACTTGTTAACTTGCCATAACTCAATCATGTTCAATTGTTTGCCCGCAGCCTCAGGCTACAGACAGACATTTGGTCTGCTAACAACTGCACCAGATGAAGACATTACTATCCCAAGCTATTTGTTATCACACATCTGCTAGAGATTATCATCTCCACAGCTCTGCTGGGGGAAGAAATCATGTGAGCACTCCCTAGTACAAACCCAGCCAATTTAATTTAAATAGGTGAGTTGAGCTAACCAGGCTGGTTTTGCCCAAAGCGTACTAAAAAAATAAAAACAAAAAGCCTACTTTACTGGCAAAAGACCATAGCATAAAACAAGCGGCTGGGAAAATTAACACCTTCAAACAGTGTAGTGGGATTTGGGAGCAAACAGTTCCTGTCCTAATACAAAGAGATAATATAAACTTATATAAAAATATTATTTTTTCAAGGCTATGCAGGAGGAATAAATACACAGCTTTAAACCAGAAATAGGTAGCACTGTTGATACAATTTCAGTAATCAGTGACAGAAGAGTTTACTTGTAAAGGTAACATAAATAAACGCGTATTACAAATACACAAACACAGAAGATCACATGTTGAATTGTATCAGAATTGTTTGACTTATCCAGTTTCTATGTTTTGTTGTGCAGGACTATCCCTTCCTAACGTTTTGTTTCTCAATAGCATTATTAACAGTTCACATCAACCAAAAGATCCTTCCAGTAATAAGGCTAGCTATTAATTCACATAAGATTAGCTTATAATTATCGAGTTTGAGAAAAAACTAATACAAGCAATCTATCCACTATGGATAGAAAGTCTTAATCCACTGCAGCGTTTTAGAACTCCACACCTTTTTGATGTATTCACCCAGTAAATTATTCCACAAGTCACCAATCTAACACAATGCAGGTCGTTACGTTTGTCTACTTGCCAAGACAAGAAGCGTCACCGAAAAGGGGTAAGGAACAATCCAAGCATAAAAAACATGCATGTATACAACTATCTTATGTGCATCTTATGTGTTTTTTATATGCATATAAAAAAAGAGTAAATGTTTTCAAGAACAGAAATAAAAAGTTCACCACTAAAAAAAAAGTTGTGTGAAAACTATACAAAGAAATAGATGGAGAAATTAAATCTTGTAATTAGAGAATCAAACTGAACTATTTTCTAGGTAAGTACTATAATTCTAAAGAATTTCCAATCCTTACTTACTGCTGTTATTTCACCACCACATTCAATAGCTGAATAGGAATACAGTGTAAAGTTAGAATACTTGTTGTGTACTCATCCAAATTACATTCAATGCATCAATTAGTTTGAATAGTCTAAAATACAAACTACTTATGTGTCAGTTTTAAAATGCTTCAGACTCAGGTGTGAGTAAACACCTGTTTAACAAAAGAATGCAGATAACTGCATATGAACAGAGAAAGTACAATTGAGAAACATTCACTTCAAGGATACTTGATTCTGAAAGGATCTAAAATTTGTTCTGGTATTATCTCTTGGCACTGGTATCTTGGAGTGGTGTTTTTTTTTGTTATTTTCATTGCTATTGTTTTTGTTTTTTTTTTTTTTTCTTTTGCTTTCTGTTCTAAAGCATCTGTACATACACAAATGACAGATTTCTATTTTAATATTCCACATAATGAAATTGCATATTTATAATAAGGCTGAGATCACCATTTTAATAACTGTACATAATATATGCCATTAAAACAGTAATTTTTATAAGTACTTTGTTAAGTAAAAATGTTTTCTCTGTATTGAGTGATGAAAGTAAGTTTACCCCTTACAGTAGAAAAAACGATTTATAAGTTTTAACACAGGCAATCTTCAATATTAACCTTAAATAAATCTCACATTTCTTGGAATCACAGAATGCCTTGAGTTAGAATGAACCTTAAAGATTGTCTATTTCCAACTCTCACCATGGGCAGGGTTATCACCCACATCACATGACACTATGAATTTAATTTGTAATAGAAGACCAGACAAACAGTCATGAATTGAATGAAGGTAGATACTATGAAGCTCTGAAGACATCAAATATGTATTTGTCACATGCTGTTCCTACATATGTGAAGAAAAATCTATTTTGGTGAGAACTGCTTTTGATAAAAAAAAGTGAAATGTTACAATAAAGAACACTAAGATCTGTAGGAAGAAAGTAGTCCCCAGGACTGTTATTGGCCTAACAGAAAGAGCTTACAAATACTTACTTGATATTCTAAAAGTTGTCACATTGTAAAAAATAATAATAATAATAATCACCAGAGAAGTCTGAGAACTTATTTTCCATTCATTCTCAAGAACTGACAATGAAGGTTCTACAGCAGGCAGAGAAAACTTGCTATTTTTTTGCAAAACCACAAGTAATTATTGTGAAATAACCCAATGACAACCCAGCACACGATCTTGCTATTTTTAAACATGCTATAGTATGATAACATACCCTGGTACCATGTCTATTTGCAATAATAGTTTATGTAAGTCTTAGTTCAATAATACTATAGATATTTTAGAGAAAACAACTGTCTTCAGACCTACATTGCTTTTATGCAATCCTGCCAAGAATTTTTTTGGAAATACAGTCTACCAGCCTACTGCTGAATTGGATGTGAAGAGAGGTTGAAGACCACTCCTTGTATTCAATGTTATTTAAAAAAAGTTAAAAAAAAAAAAAAAAAAAAAATTACCTACAAAAGAAGTTAGAAGAGATCAACCATTTTGAGAGAACTTCAGTGGCCAGAAAAAATGAACATGAAAGTTATAATTCTGAATTCCTCTGACACTGTTCCAGTGTGCTAGGGCATAAAAATGGTCCTTAAAGGACTTCAAATATAATCTGCTTCTTAACATCCACTTGCTCTCAGTTTCAAGTAAATAGCTTGATAGTGTGTACTTACAGTGAAAATTTGTACCTAATGTGGATTCAAACCAATACTCTAAACAAAAATACAATGTGATAAAAATATTTGCTAGAAAATGTATGCAAAACTTTTTAGATATCTTTGCTTAAAAAATAAAAGGTGAAATAGGCAAACCCACCATTTCTGAAGATGAATGAGAAGCATTTTAAATACTGTCTAAGCAAAGTTTGAATACAATGACATAGATTCATATTTAGTATGATATTTTTGAAGAAGTATTGATCCCACTTTCCAGTTATTCATCAAAGCAATTATTTAATAATGGGAAAAACTTGTTTCAGGATGATCACGTATGTACTACAATGTAAATGCTTGAAAGACAGCTGTAGTGTCTCACACAAACCCATTGTATTTTACAATGATACAAATCTATGGTAACTTTTCAATATAATTTCAGAACATGATGTTTACACAGCAACATTACAATTCTGCGTACTTTTCCCATAGTTTGTCAGTTTTGAAAAAATACTAGTTATAAGAATTCCTTTATCAGACCAGATTGATTCAGCAGGTAATGTACAAAGAAACCCCTCTGGGAACAGACTTCTAGACTAACGCCCATCAGTTCAGTATTTAACGTGTTATTTTGAGGGGGAGGAAACAAGCTGGAAGATAGAATTAGATGTGTATGATTAGTTTTCACATTGAGACTCTTGTTGTTGAAACATGACTTAAGAACAATTGAAGTGTTAAGGTATTTATGTTGACTTTTTGATTTCAAAAGTTAGCATGCATAATGGTAATTTCATACATTTTCAACAATTAACTTAGATGCCAGAAGCATAAACCTTGCTTCAGTATCCATTTAATTCTCATGTTTATTAAAGAGATTGAGTTTATTAAGTGTAGTTGGATACAGACACCGATAAAGTCTGTGCCAGCAAAGATTAGGTTATACAAAAGAGACTGTTTAAAGTAAATTACAAGCATGGAAAAACACTGAAAATACCCCGAGATATATATGAAATTGATATTAAAAAAAATAATGAATCAACAACTGCATGAACAGCTGTAAAGATGGCTGCTAACCCGAACTTACCTGCTAGCTGTTTTTACAGAGCTGTTCTTCTTGTGTCCTCTGTCCGACCGGTTGTCTCGCAAGAGCTGAAGATATTCAAAAAATTGCTCAGAATGGTTTCACATGCAATGCCTCTATTTGTCTTTTAGAAATGTTATTCTTTCCTGACTTTTGAGTAATCCTTCAATAATGTTTTCACCCTGGAGTCTAAAACTGATGGATGCCTAATAACATTTTATGGTAATAACTAAGAGTGCAAGATACATTCACAAACACACACCTTATTATAAATTCCCAGTTAATTGAAAATGAAAACATAAGCATTTTAAAGGCACATTACAAAGCCATTCACAATGTTACATTTTAATTATCTTTAGACTTTTCCACAATTTCCATACTCAAATTTTTAAATTTTAAAATCAAAAGTGTCGGGGAGACTTAAATTATGATAAAAAAATATAATCAGGTTGGTGCTTGTAGCTAAGCAAGTATGAAGCAGTTATAAATTTCTCTAAGCCCCAGGAGTTTTTTTTGTTTTTTTTTTTTTTAATAATTTGAGAACTGCAGAAGCAACAAAAACACATTATTAAAGCTTCCCACAATAGTGGTGAAGCAGGGATAATAAAGGAGCTACTTAACAATAGTAATGTCTCAAGTTCTGGAACAAGCTTTAATTAACTCCTTTTTAGACAAACAACACAAGACTTCTCGCTAGGATCATCTCCAAAGTTCAGAATTATATTTCCAGCATTTTAGTATTTGTCGAGATGGGTAAAGTGGCACTTAATAGCAAAGAAATGCTGCTAAAAAGCAATACCAAAACTCAACGGTATGTAAAAAATAGAAACATTTTTCAGAGCTATTCATATATTGAACAAAGCATAAAATAAACTTAAAAGTCCCTGGAAATCCTTGAATATTATGACTTGGTCAACTATACCTTCATCCTGTGCATGAGCATGAATGCAAAAAAATTACACCTATCTAAAAATTATGCTTAATTTTTCCCTGAATTTTTATTGCTTGCTTCTTGCATGAAGACTGCTCCTTATCATTTCAGTTATTAAATTTTCACATGCAGTGAATAAGCGTGATTTTAAAAGGCAATCAAAGGATGTGTAAAGACATCTTATTCTGATACATTATTGCAAGTTAGTTTTTTTCCATTTTCTTATGGTCAGCAAATCACTTGCAAATTGCATTTAAATATGGCCACAATTCTTACTAGTATAATTATTATATACTGTGTATTTATCTCATGCCGAGATAAAGACAACATTTCTATCATTATCAATACTCTGGCTGAAAAGTAAACTGAAATCATATCTTATGAAAATACCAGATCACCAGACAGATTTCAATTACTTATTTTCTAGTGTAACAATTTTAATTTCAGGAATTAAACTAGAAGGTATTTAGCCCGCATAACCTACAGTTATACAGTATGGATCTTCACAACTTCAGCGAGAATTCTATAGACTCTCTCATTTCTTATATTGGTCTAACAACAACAACAACAACAACAACAACAACAACAACAACAACAACAAAAGCCAACAAAAAACAAAAACAAAAACAAACATGATACCCCAGAAGCACATGTATTATTTGACACTAGCTTCAGAATTCATTAACAGTCTAAGTTAAAAACAGAGTGAATTTAAGATAATCTCTGAAACTATAGCCCTTAGGAAATGCAAAATAAACATGTAGAATTTAATTCACAGCTACTGTTATCCGAGAAAAAATTATACTCTGAGACAAACAATATATTAAAAAAAAAAAAAACACTCAAAAATAATTACACAAATTCATTTTAATGTAGTAAATTTTGCTACATACAGCATAAAAATTTCAGGAATAGGACAATGATACCCCAAGGGAATCTTTTATCGTGATTAAGTCTGGATGAGGAGCTGCAAGATATGGTTTACTGCTTGTGGTAGCAATGGTAATAGGAGGACGGTTGGACCAGACGATCTCGCAGGTTGTTTCCAACCTTACAATTCTATGATTCTCTAAGACTAATCATGCTCATTTTTAAAATGCTGTTCCATTGTGATTCTTCTACTAAGAAACACATTTTGAAATGATATGAGTTAAAAGTGAATCATATAAAGCTGCCTGTTTAGATGTCAATAGTCAGTCAGCTTAGTGTGAGATGTCAGAAGTGCTCAATTGATAGTTAAAACTGTACTATGTACTTTTTTCCCACTCCAACAGTTTTAAGCAGGTAAAATAGAGAGACTCAGTTTTGCTGTGGAGTTCAAAAGAAGTGGGGGGCAAAGGAAAAGGAACATGTTGATTTAAACTTTGACTTTCCAGAGTTACAAGTGGTCATGAGGGATCACCCTATGATGAACCTTTCAAAAGATTCTACGCACCTTATTTCTTTCTAATGTCTCAAATTTAGTTAAATTTGTAAGCACACAAGCGACCTGGTACAGATCTAATCACATCTACTGAGTTATAACAATTTTTACTAACTGAAAGTGAACTGTGGAACAGTTGTTGCCTTAAACGCTGATGCATCACTGATTTATTCTTTTTACTTAATATTTCATATTAAGTGTATAAAAGCAGATATATTTTCCTAATTAAAAGTTCTTGGACAGCATGTTCTCTTTGCATCTTATAACAGTCCATAAGGAAAAGTATTCCTCCATGTCTGAAAACAAGCTAAAGTAGTAAGTGTTATTTCTCTAACCAAAAATAAACAGGCCTTCACATTCCCTTGAGCACATTTCTAGGCTTGAGCAAGGAACCTTAGGAACTATACCACAGAGGTAGTACATACACTTACAGTTTATTCTAACCAATATCTGTATTGTGGCACTCTTTGTTTGGCTGGATACAAAGGAAATTTAACAGCTCTCTGCTACTGCTGTGGTCTTTTTAAAAAGTGAAATTAAGAAAAATCAGAATGAAAATCATCCTGCAGAAGCCTGCCCACTCTTGTCACTGTTAGGCTTCGTTGACAAAAATCAGGAAATAAATTTTGTTTTACTGCATTTTAAGAAAAATAACATTTAGAGATTTTACAGTTAACAAAATCTTTCCTCACTAAAACAAAAATGCAACAAGAGATTTTTTCCTTTAACCTGCCAACACTCAAGGAAAATTAACTGAAATTAAATTACTAACTCACAATTTTTAATTAAGGGAAGAATTTTTTTTGAAAGGAGTTGCTGTTCATAAATTTTCTTGCAAGGAAATATGAAATATGAATACGTGCTTTGTCAATCATTTCTTTAAATATTAGCCTGCTGCCTCTGGCACAGAGGTAGTTAAATTCCTTAACACATCTCAAGTAAACTGCTTTTGATCAAAACAGTTCTTACCTGGCTATGTTCCTTCCTAGCCCCAGGGCTAAACCAATGGCTGTGGGAGAAGAAGAAAAGACAGGTTTAACAATATAACTAACAAAGCACATGCTGTCATATGACCAGCCTGTGCGTGCTTTTGGGTATTTTATTATCTGCCAGGAAAATACAGCCGTTGGCTACGCTTTATTTTAATGGGATATTTTTATTGAACTTTCGGTCTGCTACAGTTCTGAAAGAATACACTACAAATTTCACTTCTCAGTAGCTGCTGGATTTATAGGTAATTATATTTTGTCAGAGAAGGTAAAATAATATAAAAAATGATAATATTTTAATAAACTATAATGCACATACTATAAATAAAAGCAATCTGATATTTAATGCTGAAGTGTTATTTTGTAATGATTATAGCTGGAAAGATTTTTAAGTACTGTGGACTATTTGGTAATTGTTACTGTACTACCTCACAAACTGAGGTCTGAGTTTGAATATAAAGTGTAATTCAAAGTCAGCAGAATTAGTGGACTCATCTATACACAATTACACAATTTTGACTATTGGCAGCCTTATTCCAAGGAGTTATTGCAATTATTTGCAATTATAACTGTTGCACTTTTTCTGAACTTATTAAATGTAACAGTTTATTTCCATTTTTTCTGCACAGCACACTGGAGCACCTACATAATGATGCTAAAATGTTAAGTTTAACTAGCATACTTTGAGAGGAAGCAAAGTCTGAGCAATGAAGGATGCTCCAAAAGTAATGCCCCTGATTTTATTATGGTATCACAACATGAGATACAGATGGTGGAGGTACTGCAGTAGAGGTTGAACCATCCCACAAATATTTTCATTGCCACGTGACTGATGGCAGCAGAGGGGCACTCTGATACAACGGCAGTTGACATGCAAGTGCATATGAAATAAAGGTGCATTGCTAAGTTCCTCCACCTGGAAAAAAAGGCACCCACTGACATTCATCAATTCTTGCTGAACAATGATGGAGACCAAACAGTGCATGTGAGCTCAGCGAGTGGTATGTTTCAGCAGTGGTGACAGCAACAGTAGGTCAACTTCCACTGGTGTAGGTGTTGATGAGTGCAGCATGCAGGGTTTTATTACTGGCAAATATGAAAAGCTAATGGCAGTGAAAATGTTGAACACCATGGTACTTTAGCTATAAATTTGTACTACCACATAGCATTACTGTGCTAGTGCGCTCTCTGAATCTGTTATATCTGTGGAAATTAATAGGAGGTATTACTTTCAGAGCAACACATGTAAATTATTAAGTCCCAAATCTGAAAGCTCTTTGCTGATGATCAGTCCATCTTCTCATTCCCATATTATAAGGAATTATCATACAATACCAGTTGTACCTGAAACCTATGTACTGCTAAATTCTTTCTCTTCTTTCCAGATAATTAAAGGATAAGTGTGAAATTTATAAAAAATGAAATGACAGAAAGAAAGCTACAAGTATACTTTGACATACAGATTAGTAGACATTACTATAAACTGGACAGGAAAAGCGTTAAACAGCTGCACTGAACAGTTCAACTTTCAAATGCATGATTTGGAAATTATAGGAAAGTTACCTTATTGTTGTAATCACTCAAAAGAGATTAAGAAAGAATACAACTAATGTTTTCAGCAGGACAGAACAACAGTTCACATTGGTTGCACACTGGAGTAGCTTAATAAGCTGAATGACATTCCTTATTTGTGTATGTCCAAACAATTAATGTATTTTCATAAATATCATGATAATCTTTTTTCCTCACCTGACACTAACGTTTAAGATTCAAGAAAGTGATGCTTTATTTTCAATTATTCAAATGAGGCATTTCTGAAATTGTTTACTTTTGAAAAAAAAAACAAACCCACAGCGTGTCTTTTTAAACATCCTGTTCCATTTGATATCTATCCTATCTTAGAACACTAAAAAGTGTTGCTTTTTAGAAGAGCATATACTTAGCAGGTTAATAAAATTACATTTACAAAATATTGAACTGCATGTTTCATTAAGAAACATAAATTATAAAGGATTATAAATGTTACTATTAAATAAATAATACTATGTAGCTGAGCTGAGCTTCCCTTATCACATTTGTACAGTTGCAAAACGTAGCTTTAAGAAAGAGGTACTACTGTGACAAAAGTAAAAATATTTCTAAGTCCAGTACTGATACTCACTCATGGTGAAGAGAATCCTGGGACAGGTGAATTGTCTTTCTGCTACCACCTGGTCCTGGAGTTATCTATGGTAGAAAAGTGGGAAAAAACATTATTCGAATTATGGAGCAGAATATGAACACAGAGACTGTTTATTAAGGAAGCATACTGCATGTACTGAATGCTGTATCTAGTGTACTGTCTCAATTTTGAAAATGCAATTAGCAATATCTGCATTTTTAAATTAAAAACTGAGTGCAGAAAGGTACTGTACAGGGTTTACTAAAATCCTTTGGGCCTAATTCTGATTGGATGTTAGACATTTATAGATATCTGGGGCCCACATTACTTTTTGAAAGCCTGTGAAATGCTTACTCTGAAAAACTGAAAGTTAGATAGTTAGATGGTTTGAAAATCACATTCAACAGACAATAAAAAAAAAAAAATCTATTCAGCCTTTGAAATCCCGACACACAAATCTTGAAACTCAAGTTGATGCAAGAAAAAAAGCAAAGAAAATCATATATATATATTTTTTTTTACCATACTACGTTGCATTGTTTTTGTCTAGCCGTTTACATTCACTGAAATAAAAATGACTTAACAGACTTAAATTAAGAGTAATCATAAGAATTCATGACAGCACACGTAGAATTTTCCTGTAATGTGCAGATGATAATATTCTGGTACTGTTCAAATATGCAATCAGCTTTATTTTTATAATCTCCTTAATAGAACTAATTTGTCTGCACATGTAGACAGGCAAAAGAAGAATTAGGGACCACCCAATGAAACTGATGCTTGGAAAAAACAAAGCAGAAGGCAAACAATTCCTGCTGGAGGGAATGCAGGAACTGACTTTCAGTTCATTGGAGTTAGCTCTGCAGTCAGAAGTGGGAAAAAGTCAGACATTGTCAGTTTTGAAAGGAGGCAACAAAAGTCACCAATAATATGCTTATCTGGCTAAGACTTGCCAAAAGAAAATAAGCATAAGGTTCACAAATAAAAACAGCCTATGATTAATTTAAAGAATAATGTGTTCAACTTTTAAAGAAAAACATCTCATCTTATGATAGAGAACAACCACAGCACTTGGAGCTCCAAAATCTAGAAAGCTTTGAAAGAACACTTACGAAGTGATTTGAAAGCCCCAAGATTTAAGTACTTGACACTACTCTGTTTCTTTGACCTTAACAGGAATAAGGGGCCTAAAAAAGGGACCCCTGAAATTTGTCAGTCTTCTGGCTGCTGATGCTGAGAAGAAAGTACCGCAAAAAAAAAATCTTCGCATGCATTAAAATCCTCAGAGAAAATGAGGGTGACTACATAATTTTACTATCTCAAGGATTCTCTTCAGCACAGAACACACATGGAGAACAGCACACCCAGTCCTTTATCGGTTTTCGCAGTTTACTGTTTTACTATAACCACATGACAGCACTAAATCAGTGACCAAAGTTCAGACAACTTTTACACTGTTATTCATCTATTAATTGAGAGCAAGAAACACCAGTTCACAAAGGCAGACCTAAAAGTACGATAAAATACTTAAATATATAATTTCTAAATGTTAAGGTTAATAACTAAGCTGTTACTTTAACAAAATAGGTAAACATGTTGCTCGGCTCTCAAGAGTTACATCCTGCATTAATCTCAAAATGAAGTTTTCATGCTATTCCAGTGGGTACCCCTGGAATATAGTAATCCATTTTCTACACTATGGCTATAAGAAAAGCCGACTGTGCCTATGTCATGCTTTGTTAGAGGTTCATGATCACATTATCTCATGGTGGACCTGACACTTTTATTCAGTTTACAGTATGTTCTGTGTACAGGCAACTTATTTCCTTTGCCAGGGCTGCTGACAACCTTTTCCACACTATATTAATCTTGTTTATAGACTTTATCTTGGTACAAATATCAGAAAACTGAACTTTTTATCTCAGGGAGAAAATAAACAACATGTTGACAGAAGCAAAAGCTATTTTCTGGACTAAAATTGGTTGTTTACCCACAGCCATACTTATGGAAACAAGTTTAAGTTTCCAGCTTACTCAAAATACATAATCTGGAATTTAATAAGCATTGAAAATCCAAGAAAAAGCACTTGACGGATTTTCAGTTCTAAAATAATACATAAAAGACAAATACATTTTTCCATTAATTCATATGAGAATATGAACTACATGAACAGATACAACCAGAGTACACCACTCAAGTTTTTTTTACATAACCTAGAAACCTTCAATTTCACTGAGCGGACACACAACATTCATAAAATTAAAATCACGATGCATAATTAGAGATCTTTATATAAAACTGAATGGTGATGACTATAATATTCATAATGGGTAATGCAAAGAAATTTATCTTTGCAAAACTGCCATCTAGGGCAAAAAAAAAGAGCTGTGGCTCATCTTAATCTGCTAAATCACTATTAGCAAAATCAATTGCAATGTTTATGCACAGGGAAACAAACAGCCACTCAACTGTTCACATTCTTTATTCATCTAGAAAAATTGCATGGTTTTCTAGAGTTGGTTTAGAAGTCTTAGTGCACAAAAAGGAGCTGAATTAAGTACCAGGGTTCCTCTAGTAAACGAAAAATGAACAGAACTGAAGGCAAAAGGTTTCTTATTTTTTTTCCCTGCTCACAAAATTGCCTGGACAGCCTGATCTGGTGGATGGCAACCATGCCCACAGCAGGGGGTTGGAACAGGATGGATTTTAAGGTCCCTTCCAACCCAAACCATTCTAAGATTCTACAACTTTATTTTTTTCTATGGAGTGCATTCAAGGGGGTAGGGCCTGAATGTACACACACATATCAAGGAATCATAATTACTGTGATGGGAGTAAGTAGATTGACCAGAGTGTCATTTAAACTTAAAATGAAGTTCATTCACTAACAGCATGCTTCTGGTCAACTCTTATACAATATTAAAGGTCTTCATTCCATGCACAAGACTTTTAGCTTTTAAACACTCATATGTTAAATTAACAGTAAGTATAGAGTATCGCAGAGCTGATGCACAGTAACCTCTCTCAAGCTTTTAACCAGTGTATTTAATGGCCTGCATTTCTCCAAGCCCTATTGTAACTGAGCACACTCAAAGGAAATTAGGTAGCTATAACTAATACAAAAAGTAGAACTATTTCTAACTATTCCCCCCAAATAAGAATAGCAGCTTTTAAAAAAGACAAATGACTAGGAATAATGTCTTAAGGAACGAAGAACAAAACTGATTTTCAAAAATACAGAATGAAACATCACGGGTCTTCACACAGCTCAATTGTGTTGCAATCTGCATTGTAGCTCAGATGCAGAAAGCAGCAAAATATGACGTGTAAAGGGAAAGTAGGGCTGACTTAGAGGTTCTATTAAGCCTTCATGAAGACATAGTCCATTAGCAGAATACCTACATCTGTGCCAGTTTCTTGCTACTCTATAATTATTTAAAATCAAACTCTTACTAACAAAGCATTGCAAAACTCAATGGATCATTGCCATTATGCTTGTGAAACATAAGCAAACGATCGGAAAGAAAAATCTCAAGAAAAATAGGTCAGAAGACTTGGAGTTTAACACTAGAGCTAACACTTTTCTCCCTGAACGTCTTACCATTTTCTCTTCATAAAACAAACAAATAAGCCTCCATGCATCCTAGATAAAATGAGAATCAGAATGTTTCTATGAGTCAAAGAAAATGTGCAAGTTCACCTATCTCTTGAGTGAGTTTCACACTCTACATTTCTTTTTTAAACAACTAATAAAATACATCTCCCTCTTCACACTTGGTTTTCAATTGAATGATTAATGGAAAAACAAAAAGAAAGCAGAGATTTAAAAAACAAGTCCAATATTCAACCTCATTTCTTCAAAGAAAGGATATTTAAATCACCTACAAAAGCCATAGAGTACACTTCATTGTAAACCTATTCTTTTACACAGAATTTCTCAGCTGTTTTTTATCTTAAAAAAAAAACAAACAACAAAAAACAAAAAACAACAACAACAACAAAAAAGACCCTTGCATTTGAAATTAACTGATTATAAAAATTAAAACAAGTGACTTTTGGAAAGAGTTTAAAAATGAGTCAGTATGAGATCATCTTTCAAGATGTCTGATATGTAATATAAAATAGTACTATGATATCTTTGCCCCAACAGCAGCTCGGAGCACAGCAAAAAGGAGACTGACACTATCAAGGATTAAGAATAGACTTCAGAAGAAAACATAAAATACACTTTTTTCTTTAATTTAAACCAGCTCGTGGTATGAGACACATATAAGCTTCAGGATTGCATGAACACCATATAGTATCACAATGTCAATTTTATACAGTGGGAAAAGAAAAATTTTCAGGATAGCAACTTGGAAAGTAGTAAGTATGACAACAAAACGTTGCCAAAATTTTTTGGAAAAACATTTAGAATTCAACTAATTATATTTAAATTTAAAAAAAATTCCCTTAATAGAAAAAGCTACCAGTAAAATGAGGTTCATATTGTGTATGAAAACATCTTTATTACATTTTAGCTATCTATAGACAAAACTTATTCTAGGGTGAAGTCAGCTTCACTAAGCCAGCAGGATTTTGACTTCAGTAGTGCAAGGACTTGATCCTTGTTAGTTACGAATGTTCTAAAATGCTGAAACAACGCGTTTTATGTAAAACTATTATCAGTAAGTGAAGTTACCTGTATGGTGATACAGACAGAAGAAAAGAGCAGAGCACAGCAATTAGGACAGTTGCCTCAGCCTGTGAGATTGGATTCTATTCCTCCATCTGCTACACACTTGCTGTTTTGACCTTTGGTTAGTTTTTACTTCAGCTCAGTTCCTCATTCGAGAGAAACAACAAAAACATACAAACAAGACCTTCCTCCCCCCCAGAAATCTATATTGTGGTAGTTTCTCCTTACTTCATGAGAGTAATGTAATATAATGACAGTAAAAATTGTACCAACAAAAGCTATTAAAAAATGCATTTGCTTTAAGACTGCTTCAAGTACGCTACTGAAGGTGATTTTTATTCTTAATATGCTAAGACTTATTAGAGGAAACAAAAAACTCAATATTACACACAAGCAGAACTACTCATAAGCAGAACCTTTTTCAGGTACAAGTCATGTCACGACAGCTCACGCCAGCGTAAGCTTACTCGGAACAAATTAGAAAACTCAAGCACAAAACAACACCCTATTTTCAAATCACCGTCCAGCTTCAGGAGCAAGCCATGAGTGGCCTCTACTGGCTGACCAAAACTACATAAGTCACTAAGCTTTTGCTATCAGTTACAGCCATGGTATCAAGTGCGTGAAGAAATGCGAGCAGAAATTGCTCATCAGTGCCAGATAACTGACTTACATTCACCTAAACGACTAAAAATAAAAGGCAAGTAATGCATAGATAGGCAGCAGGAAAAAAAATACATTCAGTCTTGGTGCTCTTACGATTTTTCAAATCAAGTACTGTAAATATAGGCATGCAAAAGTTTGTTTTCCCAACACTGATAATGGAATTCAGCAGAATATACTGTCTGCTATAAAGTTGAAAATAAACACAAAAATGAAGTCATTTATAATTTATTTTCCTTATGTAAAAGATGATTAACTACTCCAATTATGATATCACTAATTTGATTTAGGTGTGCAACTAGAAATCAGGTTATTCCACCTGAGGTGACAGGAAAGCAGGGACTACAAAACGCCTCCTTTCAGGAGCAATAGATCTGGCCTTTTCCTTATTTATAAACTTAAAATGTAACATAAAAAACAAAGAAACAACACCCCAACAACCCTAGAAGTATGAAAGTGCATCTATTCTCACACAGCACTGTCACAAAATTTCATCAGCAACATAAAAAAAATTTTACTATCATTAAGAAAAAGAAATATTGAATTTTTTCTGGTTGCTGTTTTGACCAGAAACAAAATAACTGTGGCCAACACAACAGGAAAGAGTAAAGGCAGTCAAAAACAATGGTAAAAAACATTCACTAGGCTATCATTCAATATCAGTATTCCAAGGAAAAACTAGTACGTAATTTGATTTAAAATACAAACACACACACACAAAAATAGCACCTTGATAAAGAAGTCAGTTTCTTTCTTCATCTTTCTTCTGTGCAGGAATATGTACTTGATTTGCCATCTTTCCCCATTTTCACTGCACCCAGTCTTGAGGGACTATTGTCAAACATAAGTCACCATTCATGCCAAAAGGTGACTGCCTTTATAAGCAACAGCACTGCTCACATGTGGCATTGTATATTTCCAGCTCTCGTTCCGAATTGTACCCCATTTCAGAATTCTACCTCATTTCAGAATTCAGTCCTATTATCTTGACTGCTCAAAATGGTTCACAGGGATATCTGGCTGACATATGAGATAACCCTCCATCTCACCAGACACCACTGGGATATGACATGCTGACCTACAGTAAGCCCTAATGATTAGCCTGAAACACAAACCATACAAATGGAACTTCTAGCTAAATAATTTGTTTTAAGGTCTTTTCAGTTTACTTGTTCATTAAAACTCAATTCTGTCATCAGTTCCATTAACCTACACAGCAATGAATATATTTAGACATGCTAATGTAAGATTTCAGATATTATTAAAAAGTAGATTAAAACATTCTGACTAAGGTACAAACTGCAAGTAACATCATCTCTGTTTCAGAAGAGAAACAGATTTTAGTGAAATTTATTACAACTAAATGAAAAACAAATGGCCTACCACTGGAACTGAACAGAAAGCACCACTGCCCATAGCCCACAGTGTTATCTTCGAGTAAAATAATTCAGTCTCTTTCTTCCTTTTGTATAGTTTCTACATCACTGTACTTCCAATAGATGAGAAAGTCATTAAGACTAGCAGTCACAGGTGTAGATCAAACTGAACTGCAGGGATAACTCACCTTCATCTTTCTGCTGCAGAAGGGTTTCCTATTTTAGTACCTCAGTCCTACACAGTCTTTGATCCAGTCAAGCTTCATTCGCACAATTATTATTTTTTAATGTGGTGTTCAATGAGTTGTATTTCAGATTACAAAAGCCAAAAAAACTGGTCAGTTTTCAGGACAACAAGCTAACAGGAAAATTGGGTAGTAAAGAATGTTGACTGCAGCATACTTAAGAGTTGCATACATGAAGAAAAAAATCCAGGTATCGGAAAATTATGATTTATATTTTGATAAGACTGGAATAAAGTAACATTCAAAATGTATACAGACCAATAAGCCACAACAGTTACAAAATTTACACATTTGAACATTCACCTTTTAGATTACGTAGCAATGGAAGAACGAGCCCCCACAAACGAATTCCTATTTTAAGTGAAGGTTGCTCCCACAAATAATAAAACTGGAGAAAAGGTTTAAAAAGAGCCTCAGACACAAACTTGGCTAGTTTCATTGTTGACTTCTGTACGTGGATGACAGGGCTTTTTTGAGCTTGCCTGTCTGTATCTAACTGTTCTGGCCTGCAAGCATGTATGATTGGCCAGTTTTATAAATTTCTCTGTATTAGCCACTTTTTCTGCCGTCTGAACTTGTAACATATAACTGTAACTGTTGTCTCCAATAGTTAATGCCAGATAACAGGAGAAGCAAGTGGGAAGCTCAGAAATCAACATTTCATTGGGCACCTTTAAGGTCAAGCTAAATCCAGGCTTAAAATATGTTTTCTCTATTTCCCCCTAAGCAAAACGATGTAGAAATAAAATGAATTTAAAGTATATCACAATAAACATACATTTTCTTAGTAAGATACTCTCATGGCTTTTCCATCTTCTTGTCTTCAAATATCAAATGTAAATAATTCATGAGTTCCATTATAGAAGAAATGGAAACAAGTAGGTTCTAATAGGGGTGTGTGAGAAATCAGAAGTGGGAATTCTGCTCATACATTTTAAAAGAGACGGTCAAGCATGTTAGATTTAATAGTGGTCCCATATCAGGATATCAACACTAAGAAAAAGTAGTGTTGCACTTCAACATTTTGAACACAATGCAGGTTCCAAAGATGTATCGTACCAAAAGCTCATGAATGTATTGTGCTAAGTCATCAACCACTTAGATTTAAAGAATAAACTGTACTTATCTTACTGTCAAATCTCTCTTTATCAGTATGAATCTTTCAAGGTTCTCTTTGTATGACATTAAACCCTACATAATGGAAAACTACAGTAGACTCTTATTAGATCTAACAGACCTTTATCTTAGGGGGGTTGGACTCAATCTCTAGAGCTCCCTTCCAACCCTTACAATTCTGTGATTCTGAGATATTAATTTAAACTTGTAATACAAAAAAGCTAATTCATAAAAATGGCAAAACCTGTCTTCTAGAAATAGAATGTTGCTTGTGCCTGCTACCCATTAATCTAGCAAGATGACATATCACTGCTGTTTTGTTCGGCGATTTCTGATTATAAAAATGAATATCTCATGGTTTTCATAGCACACAATATGTATCTGCTTTGTAGTTCCAAGGTGTTTTGTCAGAACAATGGATTTTTTATATTCTCTGCTTTGTTTGATGCTCAAAGACATCCTAGTAGTTGTGTAAATAACACAACTTGCTCAATACAGTGCTTGTCCTTCAATTTGGTTATGGTATGATTCCAGGCACAGCTTACCAAGTGAGTTATTAAATTTGCATTTCAGTTGCTGCCAATTCCCATCTGTGGTATTTGCTTACTAAAGTTTCAGCAGTAGCACTGCTGTACATATACCTATGTTTAAATTCTATAGGTGTCAGATATTAGAAACAGGTTTAAAAAGATGTTACAAAAAATAATTTAAGACACTATACTGACATGGACCTATGTTATATGTAAACAAAGCAAGGATATGAGTGTATTATGTGTATTAATAAGCACAGTGGATAAAACTGCAGAGATGCCAAAGGGGGTACTGAATATACACATAGAAAGAACAGTGTAAAACTATTCAGAAATTCAGAAATTAGACAGTCAAAACAAACAGCGAGACTCATTTTTTTTTTAAAATAAAGTATTGGTAACACTTGCATTGATTTAGGGTTTTTTTTTGTTTTTTTTTTTTTTTTTTTTTTAAATAGTCTGTGATTTTAATTAAGTCAATTTACTCAAAATTAAACTTTGGATTTTATTTATCTTTTATCTTTTTATATTTATCTTTTATTTATCTTTTATCTATATTTATCTTTTTTTTTTGTTAAATACATTCTTAAAATCAAATAATAAAATATTTCAGCCTGGCAACCAGTTTTGAAACTTTTCTCCAGGAAATAACTTGTACACATCAGTAACATCTAGTGGCAACCCAAGGTATTTAACCAACTCAAAACAAAATACATTTTGAACTTATTTTTGTATTTTTAAAATTCTAACTATGTAGAGAGATTTATTAGAAGAGATGCTGTTGGCAAGAATTAAATGCTCAATAAAAAGGTGACATAAGCGCCATCAAACATTTGGGAACATTTTTAAGTTCTTCCTGCATCTAAGTATCTTAAGGAAGGTAATCAATTGAAAAGAAAACTTGCATATAATTCCGGGAAGCTGGCACAACATTTCATATTCAAAAAGAATGATTCAGCTTACTATTAAACCAGAGGTCATCTGCCCAATCATAAAAAGTACTAATTGCACCAATCAAGATAGCTCCAATAGGCATGATTTGAGTCTTAATCTTTACAAAAGTCTTCAACTCTGAATGAACTAAGTGATGCAGACCCACTTGCCCTACTAGTTTCCCCTAGCTTATTCCCATCTCTGACTAAACTAGCTTTAGAGGAGGAAAGAACCGTAGGGGTGAAAGAGTTAGCTCTCATCCAAGGTGAAAGTGTACTAGCTACAAAAAATCCCACGTGAAACTACTTACAGCCAGATTTCATTGCTACGAAGGACAACAATGTACTTCAGCTTAAAGTTCCTGAAGTTTCTTTTTACAATGTTCTATGAGCCACTGTTACAACATCCTCGAATCCTGATGAAAGATTCCTCATTCCTATTGTGGGATTTTTCCACGCCACCTGAATTCTTTGAATTGACTCATTTCATCTTTAGGTAAGATATTAGTTTATCACATGCAAATGCATTTCTAGTGGAAGGCACCATAAGCAAACAACATTTGGTGCTATGGATTAATTCAAGAATAAAAATGAACTGTATTTTGAATATGCAATATCAAATATTACAGGCTCTTTTCAATAGTGCAAATAAGTTGCACTTGACAAAACTCTCCCTTCCAGCATTGCACAAGAAAAGGAACAGTACTGCAGAGATACTGGTCTGCATGTTACTTTCGGCTCTCTAAATTCTGATTTTTCTTACCCTTTATTTTTTAAAGGAAGTAGGTTTTCAGTTAGTATAAACACGCACATTAGATGAGCTACATTTAATTGATAAAACTATAATCTCTGTATTAGCTGAGAAGCCAGTTCCAAAATGTACACTCAAATATTTATGGTTCTCGGACAATAAACTTCAAATAGGTTTGAAAGAGCAAATGTTAAGATCCAGAGTATCACATCATCTTCCATAATGCTATACTGTAATATTTATATTTAGAAGCTAATTATCCCACAGTGTAAAAAAGCTCACTGGTTTGCATTTTCAAAATAGTTCTATATATTTAAACTATAAATATCCTTCAGCTCTTCAGCAAGAACAGACTGCTAGCTTTTTGAAAAGGGCAGCTGCCACATTGTTCCCTGGGTGCAACACAATGGCAGGTCAAACTTTTGTTCCTCTTGTCCTACAAACAATTTTCAAGCCCACGCTCAATAAATAAATTTGGTCTCAGCACTCCCAATCAGGGCTGCACAATCCCCTCAGTAGCAGACCTATGATAAATGGACTTATTTTCCCAAATCAAACACTTGAATTTAAATTCAGATGAGTTAATGCAAAGGTCAACATTGTAATCAGTTCTTTTGATCTTTATAGAATTTCTGGAGTAATACATAATAAATCTGAAACAAGGCAATTTGCAGCTCTGTATGTGTGGCTGGTAATAAAAATCTTAACGATTAGAGCCTTTATGTACTTAGGGAACGTTTTATAGTAGTAGCTGTAGTGAGAGCCTCAATGCATGGGGAATGATGGCAATAGATAACACTGAAAGACATGATTGCTTGATTGTTTATATAGTTTATACAGTATGTATAGATTATACATTATAAATTAAAGTGCGATGTTTCTGAAGAGTCTCAATGTTTTTTTTTATAATATTCAACTTATGATTTGTACTCTCTAAAAATATAATCTTGATAAAAACTTCTAAATTTAAAAAGGATCTCACATACTGAGAATTTTATTAGTTCACACGCTAGTATGTTAGTTCAGCAAATTTTAACGAAAGCAAATGTTTAAATCAGTGTGTGTGTTTATCTCATAGCCTTTCTAAAATAGGAAGATTCCTTTTACTGAAAGCATGTATTTAGAAATACACAACACCACATCTCCTATGAATGCAAAGCTGACTGTTAGGTAAAAGGTACCTCAAGTGAAAACTGGAAGGTACAATCCTGGAAGTACACCGAACATCCGGAACCACATGAGGAAAGATAATTTTAAGATAAAGAAAACAAAAGTTGGAAAATACTTTTTTAAAATAAACACTTGATTTCACAGTTATCTTGCCTATCATTTGATAACTAACAAATTGGTCTATAAACCTCTAAAAATATCTTCCTTTTCCAATAATCACACAGGAAACAAGATATTTAAGAATTGGTATCAGAGAGAACACCTTCCACAAACACTCAATTATGCAGGAGAGAATAAAGGCTATAATTTAGAAACAGCAAAAAGAACACTTTCCTAGGAAAACTAAACCTAAGCAACTGTTAGCAACAACTGCAAAGGAAGGACCAGGAGTACATCCATAGAAATTGCAAACCAAGATCCTGTCACCAGGGCATATCACTTAGCCAGCATCTATTTAGTGAAGTTGAGAGACAAAAATTGATTACTTGTATAAGTTTTCTTACTCAAAAGTCTCCTATTTTCATGAAACATACAAACTTCTCTTTGGTAAAACTGTTCTTTATCTCACTCCTAGTGCACTCTGTGTGTTAATTATACAAGCTAGGTAAACACAGCATCACAGATGAGTGTTTGCAAAAAAGTAAGTAATGCGTATCACTTAGTTTTGGTGCAGGACACTATCTCTTTCATAATAAACAGAATACTTGAGTGTGATCCACTTGGCATACCTGGCAAAATGTCTGAAGTCTCGTCAGCCAAAATAACGTTACTGTTTTAAGACGAATGCACATGCTGCATCATGTAAGGGTGATGAAGTGCAAGTGAGCCCTAAGAATTCTCCTAAGAATGAGTTAACACTGCATGACAGACCTATTAAAAGTTATCATTAATCAAAAATCAATACATCAGCTAGTGTACATAGAATGCAATAAAATCATAGCTGAGCATCTTCAGAAATAATTGCATATGGGGAAAATCTTATTTCAATAGACATTCCTTATAATATTCCATAGGAGTTTGATAAGGATAGAAAAAATGAGAAAGTGCAAAACTGGGAAAGAAGTCACAGCACATAATGTGCAATGTAACAGTTGATACTGGGGCAAGTATGCACAAATCAGTTTTGTCATCATTTTGTCATCAAAACAGCTTTGACACTTGAGTAGAAAAAGACTGATGTGTTTTGCTGATTATGGATTAAAACTCTCACCGGCCCTTCTCATAAGATACCAGTTTTCTAAAATACTGGTCAAGGGCATAGAGTGAGATCCAGTCTTTTGCTCTTGTTTCTTGTAAAAAACAAACAAGCAAACATCAAAGATGTATGATACAAAACAGCTCATATTCTCATGAGCAAAACACACGGAACACACTAACAGTGGGGATGGGCCACTAGTTTCTCGCATCTTAACTCACTAATACAGTATAGTGTTTGCTTTGTATGAAGAGAGAAAGCTTGGCATACAACGTTTCAAACACATGAAGTTACTATTAGAGGAAAGTACATGCGTTGCCATCTCTGATTATTGGAGTTAAAAGCTTATGATTGCCAAAAAAAAAAAAAAAAAAAAAAAAAGTAGTTTTGATTAAATTGGTTAAAAATACCAAACAACTCTATCTTACTGATAAAGACCATGGACTTCTGATTGAAATGCATAAGGAGGCACCAAAGACAGATTTTTCCAGCTTTATAGAAAATTGAAGACAGACAAATGTAGCATTTTTAAATTGGAAGGTGGGTGACGAAAAGAAGTAATAAAGACTGAACACCACATCACCACATTCAAAGAACTACTTTTAGAGGTACTTGAACAAATAACAGAAAAGGACTGAGTGAGGTGGGGATGAAAACTAGTTATGATCAATTTGCTGTTACAAAAAAAATGGTCTTATTTGTGCTTTGCAATAATAATTAAAAGCAATATTGTATAGCATACGGAATTTTTTTCTACTACTTCATGTTCTAGTATATTCCTATCCTGTTTTCAGCAACACCATCACGAATATTTCCCAGCTGTTTGCTCAGAACAGAGTTTCTGTTCAAACAGGGACCAAGATGATACTATACTATTATTTTAACACTAAATATTTACTTTAAACAAAACTGATTACAGAATGCTAGCTACAAACTTGCTTTCTGCTGTCACATTAAAGCCTCCCCTCCAATATGCAACTAATTTAGTAATTAAACATTTTGGTAGTATAATTAGTACGAATACATATAACTTGCTAGGTAAGAAATATAATAATTTGAATGTGCAATTACACAACTATCATGTACAATTCCCAAAAATTTAGCTTGACATAACAGAAGACTATTTTAAGAGATTCCACAGCCTTTCACAACTTATCTTGCGGACTATATCCAAATAACCAGATCATACAGCATGTTTAAACAATGGAATGTTTTTTCTCTGCAATACAATTGCTTTCAAAAGTAAACAGCACAGACAGTAGAGTAGCCAAATAATTGAAAATTTCACTAACAATATATACCTTGTTTAAAGATTCCAAACTTTTTTTGTGCAAAAATAATCTTCGTTTTCTAGGTACTTCCTGATATACAGATGCTCATATTATAAAGGTATGTAAGCTTACCATACTAAAGAAAAAATAAGTTGAAATGCAATACATAAGTACAAAATGGGTCTAATGAGGCATCATAACAATAACCATTTTTTATAATTGTTTCTAAATATAAGCACTACTGAGCAAAACAACAACAAAAAAAGAATAAAAATGTTCTTGCATTGGTTTCACATTTTGAAACTGAGCTGCTTTTTTTTTTTTTTTTTTTTTTTTTTTTTTACAATATAAATATCAAGTAGAAAAGAGTTATAAAAAATGGAAATGGTTGTTTCATGTTGAAGTTAGAGATTGTTCAGAATTGTACTGGCTGTACTGAATTACAACATATCTTGTACTACTTACAAAAGACTAAAAGGACTCCTGTCAAAAACCGTATACACCATAATTTTTGTTAAACAACATGTTTGTTCAAATAGAATTGTGAATTTACATACATTTGTATGCTAATTGTTTATATACTAAAAGAGCTATTGTGTAAAAGCAACTAAACAAATTAGAGAGGTACAATGTTGTAGAAGAGAAAAATATTACTGTGCAATAGGTGACAAACACCCTGGTGTAACAGCTGATTGAGAGACTGTGGTCTGACTGTCAGACTATTTGACACTTTACACAAAGGTTTTAAAAAGAATACACTACTGCCAATCCTGCCATATTCCTGAGATAACTGTATCACAAACCATGTGCATTCAGTGATCCTCTCATCCAATAAACAATACATCCTACAGTTTAGATTAAGATTCCAAATTAACCATGAGAATCAGAAGTCAACAAGATAGTTATTGAAGTGTAGTCTGCAGTTGCTCATGTCTTTTGAGACTTGCTTATCCTTTTAGTATTAAATGAGTAATGTATTAATCAATAGAAAAAAATACAGCCATCTTCTGGAAAAACTGCCATTAAAATTCCTTTATCTTCTATATATAGAGTAAATAACATCTAGCTGGTATAGAAAATGAAGACATCAAAGAGAAAAATATATAAATCCAGGAACGAAGAGAATCGTCTTTCTTCAATAACAAATAAATAATGTGCATCAGTTCAGTTGGACACAGATTTTGAGAAGGTATATAGTGAAAGATTTTTCTAATTATTTTGCTTTAAAAGATACTGGTAATTAATGCTGTCTACTCTCATATACTCATGACTTCAGCTGCTAGTTACTGCTACAAAGTACTTAATATTACTCACATACCATTTTTCACATTTGTTGTTGCAGGAAGAAAAAAAAAAAAGCCCTTCTACTTTTGTATTGCTCACTCTAACAATAATTTGGAGCTTTGCAGCTTGTTAGGTGGTTTCATGATGAACTGGTATTTATTTAGCATAGTTCTTTAAAAATATCAAGTTTAATTTGCATGTAGAATGCACAAAGAATATCTTACTACTGCTAAAAAAAAAACCACCATGGAACAACCCCAGCTCTACGCTAAACACAGCGATGAATTCAGATTACACAAAGCTAAATTGCACTCTAAAATACCTGCTTTGGGACCTTGTGTATATGGGTAGCATCTACGTCCAACAGAGGATTTCAGCTGGACAATGATAAAAAGTCCATATGTTACAGTGCCACCGTAAATTATGTTAGAACGTATGGTCAGGCCACAAAGGGGCTCCAAAAATAGGTTAGAAACAGCTCTCTGACTGAAAACAAATTGCCTAAATTCCAATATGAGAAAACAGAGTTCTTGACATATATTTTCATGTGGCTACTGCTGTTTTGAGATAAGCCCATTGAGATGGAATACAATGTGCCAGTACTTTAAATTTGGAAGTTGTTATTCCATCAAGACTCTAAAATGCAGAGAAATCATATGCGTCTGAAGCCTCTAGGCTCAAAGATTTATCAGAAAATAAGGAAAAGAAAAAAAAAAAAGTGATTGTATGCCAGTTTGCCTGGACACTAGCTATAGAAACTGCTGATATGGAAGGACTGAAATCTCGGAAGACTTCTTTTAATCGTCATACACAATAAAATGTTTGTTCAACAACTACTGTCAGACAGCTAAGGCACGTATATGATGTAACACTTTTGAAATACAAACAAAAGAACATACAAACCAGAATATTATTCTCCCATTGCATTTAATACTCTAAAAATTAAAAGAACACCTGACTCTGCATATCTGTAATGCATCAATTCACAACTTTGAATCTTTTAAAGCTGGGATTAAGCCATGTAAGAACCTACCATGAATGTAAAACAAGACAGCTTTACAGAAGAAACTGCTGTTAAGCCGCCTGCAATCCAGATACTATAAAATTCTAGCCTCTAATAAAATCACCTTCACTTTAAAATGATGACATCTGACAGGATTCTTCTTTCATGCCACTAGGTTTTTTAAAACACAAGAACAAAACAAATTTAAAAGAGAGCAATTACATTGACTTCATAAATTAATATTCAATAAACTCAATTGTTTTCTGTTGAAGAACTGGTACACCTAAGGGGGAAAGAAGGGGAAATCAATCTGGGATTCACTGATTAACACGTTATGTTGATTAATCCTATGATCTTATTGAAAAGTCTAAAGATCAAATGAACATTAGATAAGCTGCCATGTTAAACTAAATAGTATTTACTTTTCAAATTTTTATTTCTGGTGTACAGCAATTATTTGAATAATCTTTCATGCTTGCCAGATTGATACACTTGAAAGTTATGCATGCACTGTTAACCCAGAAGAGTTGCATTTAGCAGAAAAAAACATTGAGTTAAGATGCATTAAGGCAATTAGGATTAATAGTAATTACAAGAAACTTGCTGGGGGCTAGCAACTCTACTATTTCTACAGCAGCAGTTATGTCTTCAAATTTTTGCCAATTTCTGTTGTGTTTAGATACTTTCAGGTAATTTAAAGCGTGCTACAGGGAAAACACAAGAATTCCTTGCATTTCAGAATCTTTTTCCATTACCACCCTAATGTGTTCAGTAACTTGCCACTGATCTGTCTAAGTTGATTTCCTGTCTCAAAGAAATGAAAAGCTCCATTAATATAAAAGTTCCTTCTTAGGATCACCTTTGGCTAAGGTAAAACAGAAGCTTGAAGTAAATGAAAAGTTTAGTTATTTTAATTGCCATTGCTGTGCCAAACAGCACAAAGCCATATTGTCCCACAGCATGAAGTGATCAGATATCTGCCCGAAATGATGGACAGCTCTGGTCCAGTGAACAGGCAAAAAAATCCCATTTACTCTCAGCCAGATGGGACCTACTGGACGCTTCAGCGCAAACAACTCATCCTTCTTCAGACCTTCTTGTCCGACTCTTGAGCTAGCTCCAGCTGATAATGATGGATATCAAGGCTACAGTAAAGTGGGTGACAACAGCAGCCTTGTTATAACTGCCAGTCTTTCAGTGTTGTCATTATTACACGCTGAAGATTTATTTGATTTTATTGTTGTGCACTGGATCTAGCCATTTACAATTCATCACTTTCTACAGAAGGTTCAAGATAGTGGCCATAGCTATAATTGCCACCTCCACCTGCTTCTGGAAATTATGAGGTCACTTGCTAGGGCAGCCCAACATCCATAGAGCTCAGCAAGGCCTGAGGGGCATTCACAGAAAATACCACTGATGCTACTCTTCTACATTTGGAACCATTATCTCGGACATTTCAGAGTGACAGTCTTCACCTACAGTTATGGTATATACATGCTTCAGAATGTCTCTGAAGTTCTAATTCTTTAGCAGCATAATAAAATTTTATACCTGCTTCACAATCCAGCGTGTTGGTGTTATAACTCTCCTCCATTTGTAAAAAAAAAAACAAAAAAAAAACAAAAAAAACCATTTTTTTTGTAACTATGAGGAAGTACGATGGCAGCGCACTTTTCAGACAAGATTTCTTAAGACTACAAAATAAGATGATGCACAATTTGTGAAGTTTAAATAAATCAAAAATAATTAAGAAAAATATTTCACTGGAAGAATCATGTACTTTTATTATGAATTACTTTAAAAATTGAATTGGTTACTCAATACTTCAGTTTTTGCCAAAATTGGTACGTACTGAAGTGTATGAATTTTATTTTCCTTGCAAAAAAAGGAAATGCTGACTTGACAGAATACTAGAAGATCAAATCTTCCATTCCTAGAACAAAATATATTCTGTTTCTAGTATAATACTTACTTCTCACTTCACTTTTTTTCATTTTTAGAACAATTAACGTTATCTAAAGCAAAAATCTTGTGAAGTACAGATTTATCTTCTACTAGCTGTCATAAGGTAGTTTTGACAATAATGCCTTCTATCTATTTCCACAGAAAACACAACATGCAAAGAGCACAACACTATTCGATGCAGCAAATACTCAGCTACGAAGCATTACTTTTCAACACAGTCACTACATTAGCTACCTTTTTTCACCAGTGACAAACAAGATCCTGCATGCTGTGCCTGTAAAAATCTGCACTGGTAACTCAGTCATCCACCATCGCTGGGAGATACCACAAATCACCTCACTGTGCTCATATTCATGTCTGGTCCCCAAAAACATTCAGCAAGCTTTGATGAATGTCAATGGCTGCAACTTTTTTCACTTCGAGGAGTTAAATTCCACATCTTTGCTTTATACACTCTTCCATGTCAGATGGCATTTTGTCAGGCTACCCCTTTACTGCCATCTGTCACACAGCAACAACATGTAATGGGATATTGGTGGGAAACTTCATCCTCTACTGCCATACCACAAACATCCAACTCTGACATCAAGAGCCAACATAATAACATAGGAGGCATTACTTTTGGAGTAGCCCTTGCATTATTCAGACAACCTACTGATTTCTCTATTGTCCATAGTATTCTACTAACACTAAAACACAATATAGGGAAACCATGAAGGAAAAGAACTGAAACTCTGTTCAGGAAAGCTAGGCCAGTGAGGAGGGTTAACTAGAATCCCCCAGTACGCGGTAGAAATACTTTTACCTAAAAATTATTATTAAAGGTGCTATTTTAGAAAAATAAAAACAAGCCTGTTCTGGGTCATGGTTATGCATGCCCAGTTAAGTCTCTTCACAAAGCTCTTAAGTTTTCTGGTACTGTTAGATCAGTATCCTCCTAGTTCTTCTGTATACGGACAGAAACATCTTACAAGGAATGGTGTTATTAAAAAAAGAAAAAAAAAGAAAAAAAAGAAAAAAGTAGCTTAGGCTTTAAGTCAGTCATTAAAAAGGTATTTTCCAACAGAGTCTCATACAGAAGTGCAAACATACATGAAATTATTAAATTATTCATAACTCAACATGACCTAACATTATTAAAATATCACTGATGGATTTGCACATTTCACTTTCAAGTAACTCCTTTCATTCAGGAAAAGTTCCGTATTTTTTTTCCTTTTCCCTGACATCACAGAAGCAAGTGACATACAGAATTCTCTTGGAGAATTTATTTTTTTGCTAAAGTAGTCTTATTTAATTTCCAACTACAGAACTATCTAGTACAGCAAAAATGCTTTAAGGTCTCAGTCACTCAGTCATGGCATTTCTAATAAAGGTGACCATCTAAGAAAGACACTACAAGACACAAAAAGTCTGAAAAAGGCTGTCAGCATAAGAAGATACAGAAGTATTTCTCAAGTATTCCACATCAAAGCAAAGCTTCAGTCTGTTGTTCCCTAGTATAAGGTAAAATAGAAGACTTAATTTAGATAGTTTCACATCAGCATTTCACTAGTTTGAAAGAGTAATAAGGGCAGAACTTTATCATAACCAATCAAGACAAAAATCTACATATTTATTAAATACATATTGAAGTTTGACAAAAACATCTGAGAATGAAAATGTATAGTTGCTTTGAATCCTGAGTAAGTATAGGGGTTTAGCAAACATGAAGATCTCATGTTGTTAAACTCTAGTCAGCTAGAAGAATTTTTATTTTTGATATGTATGTAATACCACATAAACTATCTCAGTCTAATCTGGAACTTTACAATTAAAATTATTTTCCTATTTTAAACATAATAAAATATCATTTAGGCTACAAGAAAATCCCTGCTTATTACTAAGTTAAGAGTTTGGAAAGTGAGTCCTCTAAAACAAAATAATCATTTCAAAGTTACCAAACTTTCAAGGTTCCGCTTAAGAGCAAGCTGTATGTGCAAGGAGACAGAGCAGTCAAGGAACTGAGAACATTAAATCATTTTGGAACTTATTCTCTGGCAAATACATTGCATATACTTTATGAATAGTTTTCCCAACTAAAGTAAGATTAAGTGTATTTATTAAAACTGTCTCCTGCACCTCAGGATTAGTGCCAGGTTTTCAAAATGAGATTTCTTTATCTCCCAACATGCTTTTAAGGCTTCTTTCACGTGTTGCTTCTGTAGCTCACAGCTTTGGGGCAAGAATAAGTAAATTCTGACTGCTACATTCCAGTACTAGAATTTAAAAAAATATATAACAAACAAAAAAAATCAGTTTTGTGATTATACCTGGATTCAAAACAAAACAAAACTTAGGGATTTTTAGAAGTGACTGTACTGGGAAAGAAGAGACTGAAGAGGGCAAGAGAAAGCATCACACCAAATGGTTGGCATTTAAGAAGCTCTTTGCTAAAAACATGGAATGGTGTTTTATATAAAGTATTAAAAGCAGCATTCTTGCACCCAGCACTTTCACTGTCCTCGAGCATATGCTTGTGCCTTACACATTCTCTGTTCTGCCTCCACACCAGTTACATGTACCACTGTGTGTGTACACTGTAGCTCAAGAGCGATGACTGATCTTTCATTTCTTAAACTAGAGAAAAGTTTCTTAACCTCCTTCCAAGACATTTTTTCTAGTTGAAGGGAAAACTAGAAAGGATAATACCAACAAGAATGCTAACAAAAAAGTTAAAGAAAACTTCATATAATTTGGACTACAAAGGGTCTTTTAATTCATGACAATCAAAAGACATAAAGCAAACTGGCTACTAATACATGTCTTTATACGCTCCAAATAAAGGGATGGAAAGAAAATGGATATCAAGAATCTTTGAGAAAAAATTAATTGATACTGAAAAGCATAAATAAAATAGAGACAGAAGTGCAATGTTACAGATTACTAAAACAGCTTTAGAAAGTTTTTTTTAATGCCTTAATCTGACGTGATAAAAATCATCACTTAAAAACGATAACATTATTTGCAAATTGAGCAAGAGGACCTGATGATAGCCATATATAATCAGTTGTCACCTTGCAGCTCAATTAGCCCTCATGTAAAAATGAGGCATGTAAGGAGAAATGAGGTTTTGACATTATCTCTGCCAGCAAGATAATTACACAGCCTTCATTTAACAGTAGGGCAACACTACTGTAGCAACAAATTAACTCAGCTCCATTTGCAATTCATGGTGTGTTTTCTCATTTAATACCATTTGTCTTACCCCAAGTGAATGTTTCCATTAGTTTTCTCCATCACAGCAAAATACTCTTCAACTTCATACATTACATCACCAACTACTTTAGTTCCAGTAACTTTCAGAAAGCTGTATAAATTTGATTAAGTGATTCCCCCTCCTTCTTCCCTAGTTTTAACTAAAGCATTCCTTTTTTGGTTTACGGCCAAATATAATACGGCAGGTACTTCTGGATTTGATTTAATGAGCTAAGAACTGATTCCATTCTACGTTTATTTCATTTATTTAGTTGACATCAAAAGCCTCTACACCCTTCACTTTAAGAAAAAAATATATGAATACACTTATATCAGTTTGAGTCCAAACAAAGCTTCACTACTGTTAGGAAGTGACACAATACACACTGCTCAATGGAAACATTATTAAATAGAACAAGTTTGTGTGTAGTGATGATATGCAAAGATTTTATGAAAAGGCAGATTTAACAACCTGGGTTTACACTTAGAAAAGATGCATACAACTTCTTAAAAATAAGAACAAACAAACAAAAACAAACACTAAATAAGAGACCCTCAGCAAGAGCTGCCTTCTCTCAAAGCTGGATGCACGCTAGGTTAAAAGCCCCAGTATTATCTTAAAGCTTGCCTTTCTCACAGCAATAGCATTTGAATAAAGCTCTGAGAGACCCTTAGTGCATGCACTAAACATTCACATACAAAGCTTCAGAATATCTTTATTGGCAGCAATTAACTAGCTCACCTTTAGTTTTTCATTTTTGAATAATGAACAGTCATATCCTGGTGGCTTTATTGCAGTTAAGCAGAAATTACCATAAATGATCAAAAATTACTGTTTTGTGACCTAGGAAATGTTTGCATTCTATTATATACAGTTTTGTATATATTGTAACTACTAGTCATCTTTACAACGTACACAATTGCTAAACCCTCCTCTAAAGCTATCAATAGTTTGAAGCCTCCTAAGTCTTTAAATTCCCTCTCTTCACTGAAATTCTAATTGCACTTGAACTAGCAAATGCACAATGATTCTACCCTGTTATGTGGCAGGTACAGATGAAATGACATCTGTTTTCAAAAGCTGATTTCTCAGCATCTTCATTCTATTCTTCATAGCCACCTGTTTATTCTAACACTTTAAAATGTTACGTAAAACTCTAAGATGAGTCACAATTTCTTGGTCTTCTGAAGAATTATTTCTACAAAATACAACTTTTCCTACAAATTCCTACTATAGAAGTATGACAACTACTTCTATGCTTTTGTCAGCACAATAGAGGTAGTACAGGATCGTCCATCACAGTGACAATCCATCATAAAAATAATCCACTCAGAACATGTAGGCCTGAAAACTTAAAGTTACCAGTGTAGCTAGTATGAACTGAGGCAGGCTGACTGGTCAGTTTTATTAAATGCAAGTTCTCTCTTTGCCTATTTATGAAATACATGGCTATTACTCTCTGCACAAATAAACAAATTTTGAAAAGATACGTATTGGTTTTAATCACATACTGTTAAAGATCAGCCATTTTTTGCACCAGTTGTAGGTCTCTTATCGTTCTCATCATATTGAAAGCTTATCCAACAGATGTCCTCTTCTTACCCTCCAGTGGTTCTTTGTGTGCTCAAGATTAACACACTATCACAATGTTTTTATTCTGTATTAACCAGCACAAGATATTTGGAGGAGTCTTTGTTGCCATAAAATAAGGAAAGTTGCATTAATGGCATTCAAATTGTGTTCCCTTGCAAGGAACAAGAGCAAAATACTATGCCAGCATTTTGTGTAAGGTATTCCATGCAAAAGCTAATTAAAGAGTTTGAAAAACAGCATTATAGGTACTCTTTTGAAACTTTACTTCATTTAAAATCAACTACCAACGATGTGCTGAATGTCACCTTTTTGTAGTGAGAATGAACAACCTCTCTGATAATAATCTAAACCACTTAAAAGAAATGGTTACGTTTTTGAAGCATTTAACAAACATGAACTCTGTGCTTGTCAAAGGAAAGCAACAACTATTTTCCAAATTAATTAAACAGAATAACAGATAGAACTGACACACAGATGATTTATCCAACTAAAGTTCACAAGATATATTTAGCCTATAATAAAAGAAAGGGTGTCACTTTTTGTTACACGATTCCAAGGTGACTGCTTATATTTTGAACTGCTAGGCTAATTCTAGCCTGAGCACAAATCTGTCTTTTATTTCATAATTAATTCTCAGTGTCAAAGCCAGTAATCCAGTAATGTCTTTTTTTTTTTTTTTTTTTTTTTTAAATATCAACCTCCTCTGTCTGCTGATTATACCACCACAAAAATTAGGCTTGGAAACAGAATAACATTGTGACAGTATGAAAGCAGAGAAAACTTTCTGAATTCAGGCTCAGGCAAGCAAATAAGTAAACTTAACTCAGCCAATAAGAGAACTTCACGTTTCTGTGCATTTTTTTTTTTTTTTTTTTTTCCCCCTTAAACACAGTTAGATAACTGGTAAATAGTAAATAGAAGTAGTATTACCATTTTAAATTAGCAAATGTTCTATTTTGCACCATTACCTGAAATTCTTCTTCTTTCTATACGCTATGTGGAAACTCTGCCAATAGAAATGTCTGTTAGGAGTTGAATGCAAAAGAAAGGAAAGGAAATTGATGAAACATACAGCTAAGATTAGTGTTCTGCATCATTCTTTACAAGTCCCACTGTCTACGTAAGTGCTGAAGTTAAAAGCTGAAGCTCCAAAAGTAAACTCTGACTTAAAACTATGGAAATACTTCCATGAAACCAGCTCTTCAACCGCTGTTGTTGATCACCTCCGATATAATTAATAAAACCTGGCTGTGTGAGTCTGCACTTCACTAAGACAAAATTCTTAAGACTCATTCTCCCTGAACTTTCTTCTTTGTAGATATCCTTGGACAAACATTAGATTTCCCACTGCGCTCAGTATACTGGAGCCAGGGTCTGCTTGATTGGAATAGTAAACTACTTTCAGCAATACATTCCAACTAAACAGTTTCAGCTAATTTCAAACAGAGAGTCTCAAAATACTACAGCATCTGCCAGCTCCTCACACGCTTAGCTGTGCACCCTGAAAAAAACAAGACAGGAGGCAGCTGAGATCCTGCAGCACAGAACAGGCTCTCAAGAGTGCTTCCCTTCTATTTCATTTGTTAGCTGAACTCCTTACCTGAAAATGATGTCTCAAGTTCAGTTCAGCCCTAAACAACAATAAAATCAAACTAAAAAAAAAAAAAATCTATACCTCCAATTGAAAGGACTATAAAACCTGTTCCTATTTCCAAAATCTTTTAACAATCCTACAGAACTATGACTAGCAGTAATACCAATGTCTCAGGCTTCCTCCTCCTTAGTTATACTCAATTCAAGCAAAGGTTCAGGTTTCAGACTCATAGATTACAGAGATTATTTGAATTCTACCACCATTATTTGAATTCTACCACCAACAGCACAAAATCTAATTCAAGCTTTTTGTCACTTTTTCATATCCTGCACACATTTTTCTCCTCTTTTGTTTTGTCATCTCCCTCTCCCTTGGCACAGAGAAGTTACTGCAATTTTTTTTTTCTTTAATTTTTAATTTTTTTTTTTTTTTTTAAATTCTTCCAGCATTAGTAGTTCTTTGATTTCTCCTAGTCTCTTGTGCACAGAACATTCTGCATGAACTCATCTATACAGCTTTCACCCTTCCTCCAGTTAATTCCCTTTGGAAGATCCTCATCTGCAATGCTGCCCATGGGAAAACCAGCTGATTTATACTGACAATTTTTATTTTTTTTTAATTATTAACAAAAAGAAACAGCTTATTCTTCAGCAAATCTGTTTTCACCTCCTTGTGGCAGGGACAGAGATTTTTACATCTGAAAGTACCTACTAATTTGTGAGAACAAAAAATAAGTACAAGCATGTAAAACATAAGTCTGCTAGTAATGAAAATCCCAAGCTGTAATCATGTTAGAAGTCATGGATGATCTCCTACCAATTAAAGCAGAAACATACAGTATGAATTTTTACCTCAAGCAGGCATTGTTGTTTTTTAAATACAAATAACATTTTGGCAAGCACATTTAAGATATTTGGAAGAATCACTTTGAGACCTACCCATATTTTAAAGTGGAAGTTAAAGACCCACCTTCGGATGGCTTTGCCCAAGAAACCCAATAAAGAAGATACCTTCTCTGCCAAAAACCAAGTTTTCTATTCCAAGGGGTTTGTTTTTCTCCTCTCCTTTCTCCTTTAGAACTATTACTCACACTGAAACTTTAAGACAATGAGCTAACACATTAGACAGAACTGTCACCAATGGCTCACTTCACTATAACTGGTCAACAGCTTCACAAAGTGAAGGTTTTAGACAGATGATAATAAGAAAGAACTAGGATAAGGCAGTAAGCTAGCTGTAGACTCTGGCTGGTTAATATTCTTTGCTGATTTAACAGTGGTAATTCCCAAGATAAGCATTGCTTCTGATATAGGACTACTAAAGCACTTGAATTTAAATGTTTCCCTGTAAAATTTAAGCACCTGGTCAAGAGCATAAATCAAGAGGCTGCATGCACCCTTTCAATGTTGAATACTATTAAGTTAGCCAAAAGACTAAGTGAGATGAAGTCTGCCAAAATTGGCCTTTAACCACTCAATTAAATCTGACACATTTTAAGAAACAAAAGTGCTTAATCAGTTGTTCCAGGCTTATTTTGCGGGGGGGGGGGGGGGGAGGGAGGGAAAGGAGGGGAGGGGGACAATGTGAGTATATGGAGTTTACTCTGTTCTTACCCAAGTTAATAACAGAACTTCTGCAATGCTACTTCAAGTCCACTAAAGGCAACAGCAGACACACTTTCCATTCCCACAGTGGATATATATTGGTGCCAAAAATGAGTACGAAGCTTCAAGTAATGGAAAAGACAGAGTGTATGGGAATGAGAAAGACTGTCATTAGCCCATCATACCCAGACTGGTCTTAAAGTTCCATGAACATTGGTTTCATTTCTCAATTCTAAGTTACATAAACAAAACCTAAAGGAAAAATCCCACCAAGAAACACAGCCTGTCCTACATGACTCTCTACTGCTGAAAGGAGCTGCCCTACTTTCCCCCCCTTTCCATTCTTCTGTCAACTTCATTTTCCTATCACAGAAATCTAATCTAGAGAGAAAAGTCTGATTTTCCTCCTTCCCCCCCATTCTGCAAAATTGACACAACTCAGAAAATGGCTTTGTGACCCAGAACTGTTGCAAGAGGAAGAACCAACACAGTATGGAAAAGGTATGAGAAGAGCGTAAAAACTAGAATTGAGCTTAAAAAAGAAAAAATACCAAGAGAAAGAAGATTTTTCCTTCTGGTTGCAGGAAACCACTGTATAAACTCAGTCACAAGAAACCCTCCACATCCATGTTTTTTTTAGAAGACATGCTCTTCTTAAACATTAGAAACCCAAAAACACCTGCTTCAATTCCCATTAAATGAAAGACTGAAATAACTGAAAATCATAACAAATAAGCAATATTTTTCTTTCAAGCTTCTGACATAATTCAGATAATGCATTACACCTGGAAAGAAACTTACTGAATTTGTACTTGGACAACATTCAGTAAACAATTCACATGCAGAACCATCTCCCTTTGCATCAAATGAATTGTGTTATAATGGAATGAGTTTGATACTTGAAAGAATTGCTTACAATTGCACATACAAGAAAAAAGATAGCTAAGTCTAAATTAAGATGTTGGCTATGAAGTTTCCAATAGGACCTTGACATGACTGTTGACCTACTCATGACATGATCACACCAGTAAGGATTTGGAATTCTATTAGTATTACCAGAGGAAAAAAGTCAAGGAGTCATCAGGAAAACAAATCTATATCTGCTACTCCATCAGCCAATTACTGTTGTTAAAGTGGAATTAGATGGGTATTGACAATGCAAAGGGGATAAGGATTAAGCAGATGACTGAGTATACAGCTAGCACTGCTGTTCTGTTTTTTTTTTTTTTTTTTTTTTTTTACTAAAAAAGCCTGAAAGATACTCAGATAAGAAATATTTTCATACAGAATATAGTTTTTTAACTCTATAATGTCTTGAAAGTAGCAGTTATATCTATGCAGTATATACATTATTGTTCAAGACAATCACAAAACCAGGTGAAAACCTAGAGTATTGGAGTACACTAAGGCAAGAGTACATGACATGAGATTAAACTGAGAACTCACTTCAATTATCTATATGCCACAAAGTAATATAACTAACTTATGTTGGAGGTATTTTTTAGTTCTTGAGAAATTTAATTAAATAAATAAAACCTTAAAAAATTCTCAGTTAAATATAGCAATCCCCACAAAGTCAGCAAACTCTAGACATTTAGGATTTAACTTATATTTCTACATCTTTTTAAATATCGCAGACTATGGTGAAAAAGGGCAGAGTAAGAATTCTTACCCATCATTTATTGTGACATAATAATTATCAAACCACAACCAGGCATTATCTGAAGCTACTATCATAATTCCTTAACTCCTTGTTAAACACTAAATCTGTGAGTTATGTTGCTATGGAGCTACTATACAAAAAAAATCTTAGCAAACAATTTTCTCTTATGGTCTAGATTTACTGATATACAATTTCCTTTATTATAAGGGACAAAATCAACATAATAATAAAGCTAATCATGAAGCTGTGATGAAGTATGTATGTTTTGCCTGTATTAGCTAACAAAGATGCCAACACTACCAGCAAACATGGCAAAACCAGGAGACAGACTGAGTAAAATTCTCTCCTGAATGTTATTATTTTTCAGTAATACTAAATATTTATTTCCAGCAAAAGTATTGAATGTCTACAGAATTACACAGCTATAGTATGAGTTTTCATCCATGATCAGCAGTACTGAGCCACAAATTGTGCGTCTACACAAACCGAAGAAGAATTTGTTATATTCAAGAAATTTACTATCAGTAATTGTTGAATTTGAATGGCAATTAAAATTCCATGTGAAGGATAAAAAAAGAAAGTATGAAGATACATGTAAAACAGTTACCTTGTTTTACTCGATACTTAATTGATCAAAATAAACATACTTTGTAATCAGTCCAAATTCAAAGAATTCTTATGAATTCTACTATTACCTTTCCCATTATATGTTTCGGCTGACTATAACTAGCTAAAACCTAATTCTTATTCTGTGCTACCAGGAAGCATGTTTGTTTCCTCCTTGACCCATCATTCCTGAAACTCAAGGGACTGAACCTTCTTAAAAATTTGCCAAGAATCTTCTTTATCAGTACCTTAGGGAAATTTAACCTTATACACTAATAAAACAGGAAAACACTATATTTTTAGAATACTCAGACAGAAGTTGAAGTACGAATCATAGGTCACTACAGCCACAGATCTAGACACATCACAAAGAATTCAGTACAGCTTCTATAATTAAAAAAAAATATATTATAATGAACTGAAATATAAATGTCAAAATAATTAAGGGTGAAAGAAGATAGCGTTACTAGAGGTTACTAAACTTCACTGTTTCTGAAGGATTTATACTAGTTATCTCTACTTATTCATGACTCATTTTGAACACAAATACTGTTAACTGGAAGGAGAACAAGCAACTCCACCTAGCTCCTTATGGCTTTACATACATTTAACTGACTTTGAGGTCTAACACAAGAGCAAACACTGATCAAATGTTGAAGCATTTATAAGGTCATTCCCACATGGGTTTCTCTCATGCTAATAACTGAGTTTATGCCACAGCCTTTCATCTGGGGAATTATTAAATCCAGGGTTGTCACCACAGGCTGGCAACTTTTTCCTCAATAAATGTAAGGTATCTAATAATCATTTATTTCTGAAGGACTGTCAAATTGTCTGGGATTTTCTGAAATTATTAGAATAAGGCAGGAATGCTGAGGAAAACTGATGATAGCTTGCCTAATTCCCATAGAATATCCTGTTAAAAACAGCAAGATAACTGAATTTCCATCCAGAGAATGATAACATACCTACCCGCCCTCACACCCTACCAAAACAGATTTATTGTGCTGGAAGAAAGAGGTACCAACATCACTGAAATATACTTTCACAAAGGAGGTTGTATAATTCTAGTTATGTATTGCAATTAATTGTCATTAAGATGCCCATGATAAGATACCATGAAGCTCAATGTAAGTTGGGGAGACAAAGTAAACTGCAGAACTTTTTTTTTTTTTTTTTTTCTAAGTTACAGTGTATACAGGTATGAAATTCTGGGAAAAAACAATTTTTCTCTCACATGTACAGAAAAGATATCACTGAATTCAACAGCATTCTTGAATGACCCAATGGTTGTAAGTCTCTTGCACGCATGGTATTCATGTGATACCACTGCACATGGAAACTATGTACCCAGTTTGCAGAATGCCTGTCATACTCTAGATTTTAAGCAGTTGGAATGACAGTGAACAACAGGAGTTCATCTGTCCCAGAGTGGACTTGCTTTGCATTTGTGAATATTCACGTGGGCTTACTAAGCGTGATTACTAACACTATGCTTACAAACAAAAAGGCTCACATTCACAATATTTGATTCACACCAGATACATTTGCTAGGTTTAGTATGTGTTATGTGCAGTTTTACATTTCACCTGTATTCCAGCTCAGCAATCAGCAGAGCAGGTTGAACAGACACAGATATGGACAAAGATGTTTTAAAAGAACATGTAAGAGGATGCACCTACAGTCCAACAAGTCCTATGTAATTGGTCATATGATTACTTAGAATAAATGAAACAGTTTAACATTCAGGTACCAAAGAATAGAAGTGAGAGAAAAAAGTATTTGCAATGGTAAATCTTGTACATAGCAAGCACCTATCTGATGAAAAGAAGTAGAAAAGCGAACTTTGTTATCAGAAAAAAAAAACAAACACATAGCTTGATAACACAGTACAATTGGTCATTTTGAGAATTTATAATTAATTTTACCACCTCTAAGGTTAGGATTTGTAAAGCTCATTTCAAGAGTTTTTAAATGTTGAACCACCACCAAATACAAATACATAAATTAAAATGCTGACTGAAGTATAATTGCCTTTTAACCATTTGTTTAGAGTTTAAAGCTCAGAAAGCTTAAGTTGGGTCAGATTCGAATTGCCTCAACTTTGTATTAATTCAGAGCACAATCGTCTGCATTGCCAGCGGACATTTCAAATATCTGTAACAGTGATTGAGAATAAAGGGCAAAAGAGCAAAAAACACACAAACAGGTAACATAGAAAGATAAACTTAAACCAACCCACTAAATGTAATCCGCCTTGCCATGTCTTTTTTAACTTATTGGAAAAGTTGCTCTACTTAATATTGACAAAGAGATGTATAAATCAATACATTTGGAACAAGTGATATATTTTAATTTAAAAGTGTTCAAACTGCAGATGCTCTTAGCACATACAAATCAAGAGTTTTCTTCTTGGGTATTCTTGACAAGATACAATGGTTTGAAACACTTAGGCACAAGCACGGAATAACATAAAAAAAACTTTTGAAATAAAAACAGTACTAAAAATAAAAACACATTGAAATTAACTCTATTTAGTATTAGTCTATTTACCTAATGAAGTTTTTTTTTTTTTTTTAATAAAAGCAACCATGCACACTGCATACAAAAAGAAAAAGATTGAAATACTCAACGTTTATTTCTCAGTCTGGTCCAACTATTTGTTGTTGTCAAGAAGTTCAAACTCAGGTAACTATCAGTAAAATGGATATCAGAAAAAGAAGAGGAAACTATCTCTCAAAGGGTAAATAAACATTCTCCACTTGCTTCTACTAATGCACATATTCTTTCTTTACTACTTCAAAATCACTGTTAGCTTTCCTAGTTTTGCAGTCTTAGGCGTATTAATTGCAATAAACTTTTACTGAAAGAGTACAGATTTAAAATCCATTTTCAATTTCACAAATGATATGACATTAAGTCATAGATGCCACACAGAAAAAAAAAAGAAAGTTTTACCCATATGTTTTTAAAAAGTCTCTTTCTGTCAGTACAAGGCACTCAGCAAATTCAGAAACAAAAAGTTGGTATGAAACTATTAATAAAAGGGAGAGTGGGAGATTCCTTAACCGTGTACATAAACATTAATTATTTGAGAAGCAGCAGCAGGCAAGCTGGGACAAACTCAAAAGGATCTCAAGTTAAGGAAGTTTTAATTAACATATGCTATAAAGTTACTTTCTGTGATTCTCAATTTGTATTCTTCATTACTGACAGACTGAAGGATACATAGAGATAATTCATTCTTAAAGGAAGAAAAATCTTTAGAATATACTTCACCAATGAAATTTCTAGTCCTAACTTTATAGTTATAATTGTTTATAAGGTAAGCAATTATGTCACCTTTACATACCACTTTTATAGAGAAATATTTTTCACAGCAACACTACTGCTCTTTTAGCTACTCCCTAGCATATCATCAAATATATGCTGTTTCTGCAAATGAATTCATCAAGTTTATAGTAATTTCAAATTGGTCTACAATTTTGATCATAACAAATTAGTGTTAATAAGGCCAACTGTTCATTCACCATGATGCTATGCTAAATTTGCAATGAATGATAGAGACTGATTATAATTTTACTTGTAAGTTCTGCAATAGACCATTTGAACGGAGAGACTGGATTAAATAACTCAAAATGGAATTCTGCAGTTGGGTTCTTAGAGAGACATTCCTCTCTGTACTTTCGATCCATTTCTAGAGAGCATAAATGTTTTCATTCCTAACAGCTAAGTCGTATTTAAAGCTACCATCAAAACACAAACTCAGAAATGATTGTAGTGGGCTTCTCTGTAGGTTCCGGCTAACGCATTGCCAAGTGGGGGTTGCTGCTGCTTTTCATCTTTGCTGTTGCTACTCTTTAATGGCAAAGCATACTCGGCTTTGCATTAGGCTTAGAGTGATATACACATTTATAAAAACTGAAGTGAAATTATGTGAGAAGCCATAGTAGTTTATTAGAAATGTAGGTGATGCTGATACAACAGTACAAAGCATCAGACTTCTGGAAATGAAAGCCTCAAACACTAAGATTTGACATGGCTGATTTATACTGTTTCACAAGGTAAGTATTTCATTATTTTAATTGTTTCTAGTAAATATGAACATATTTAATAAAACTCTTAAAACAGTTTCAATCTCTTTTTAGCAACAGAATATCATCTTAATAATTTGTCAGCAAGAAATTTTTTTTTTTAAATCATACACCCATTTTAAAATTACTTTATTTAATAAATATGCATCCTCCTGCCACATGCTTTACATCAAACATCTTTCCTTGCTCTTCTTAAAGCCCATGCACTATAAACCCTATTCTGCGTCACCGATTTTAAATTTCATCTATAAAAGTCATTTTACATATATCACAAATAACAATACATGCCCCAGTTTGAATATTAAAGCTGTAATTCAATTTCAAGGTTCTTCTGACAGTATTCCAGAATCACTGTGGTTTTTTTTTCTTCCATCCAAGATGCAACCGGAATCCTTTTCAGTACATTCACAAACTACTACAAATCAATAGCTTAGAAGTGGATGCATTTAATCAAAAAACTAAATTAGGCTTTGTTGCTATACATTCAATCAGAACTGAGAAGTTGGTCCTATAGTGCAATTACAGAAATTAACAAATAAAAATAGTTATACGTTCATAATCCATAGTCCCCCTCCCCTGTGACTTGATATGTATTCTTCCATTCCTATTAAATAGAAGTGAAGGTATTACCAGCTATCAGAGAGAGGTGAAAACCCACATAAATGGAAACTCAGATTTACAGAGTCTAAATTCCACCCAAGTCTCCGTTCCTCAGAATTTATTAAATTTAAGTGCTCAGAAATACTAAACTAGTTGAAAATACCAAGTTAGAACTGGATGAAATGATTGGAATTTAGTCTCCACGAATTGAGATTGCAGAACCAAAGAGAATTATTCTTTCCTCTGCAAAGCACGAGATTATATTTTACATCATTATCAAAGCCGGGATCATATTAATATGATCATATCAGGTGTGGTGAACATAGTTACAGTGAAATATTGGCTTCTTGAGAAGTTAACCACTGTGTTATGTGTATTTATTTCTACTTGCTAAGCAGCAAGCTAGTCCTATAGAATTAATTTGGACTACTTTTTTGAAATATGGTTGGCATTAATAAGCTATATACAAATGGATATCCAGGCACATAGGAGAATATTTTTTGCCATGGCTACATACTCAAGTTTTCAGTCCTAAATTTCTTGTAACCGAAGCAAATTGTTTGCATAAGTAACCTTACTGATAGACAAATGAAAAAATAACACTTCTGAAAATAACTTTCCCCTGAATTCTGTTCTCCTCAAGTTTCCCTTCATATTGCTGTAAACATCTACACATCCAAACCCAGCCAAAGCTATCTATCTTGCATTGGGCATAGGTGGTAGGGTTTTGGCAGTGAAAGAAGCTGCAGGTGAGACCTGTATAGGACACATCCAGGGACTGATGTCTGGCAGTTGGTATTAATCAGCTCAACAACAGACCCATCATGCACCAAGATGGAGTTAGATGTGTTCCCATTAGCTTTCCAAAATGCTTAAGAACTGAGGAGACAAGAGATGACAGCAGGATGGGAATAACACATAAGAAAGAGCAAGTGACAACAAGGTAAGTGACAACAAGCAGTGCAGAAGACATAGCAGAGCAGGAGAACTGCTGAAGCAAATAAACTACCTGAGGAAGGACTGGAAACGAGACTGAGAAGGAGGTATTACTCCAGAGGTCCATGGCTGATGAAGAAACCCATGCAAGAGCAATCCTGCTCTGGATTACCACTTTGAGTGCTTGAAATTTCCCTGCCTTCCCCAAATTGTTCTTCAGAGAAGAGTTCTTAGGCACAAAGGTGCTGCAGCTCAAAGAAATAACAGTAAGCAATTCTGTTTTGTCAGGCCACACAAAATCTGGTTGATGCTAAGCAACACTGTGCACATGGATCCGAAGGAGTTATCTATACAAAGCACACAGCCTTTCAAAGTCATAGAATTACCTACAAACCTACACAAGAACCATCAACTTCCTCAGAATGCTGAAACTTAAACAATGTGAGTTAAGGAATGCATGTAAAGCTTTAAAAAAGTCTGTTCTGAAAGAATTTGTCAGGCGTTCTGCCAAGGAATAGATCATTAATGGTTTCAATGATCTCCCCTTGGAGAGGGGGCTGCCAAGACAAATCCTCTTAGCTATACTGGAAAGGTTAAGTGAGGTCAAAAAGTCCCACCTCTCCCCAGCTGTGGGCACTTAATCAGTTTGATAATTTTGATAAAGAAATAAATGAATGCTTTAGGTGTTTATGTTTAATTAGTCTGATGCCAGCAGAGTTTCTAGTAACTAGTATTATACTTAGGCTTGTGTCTGCTTTGATTAGTTCTCTTAACAGCCGACCAGCTCTGTCATCCTACTGGAATAATCTATTTTGTGCAAGTCAATGCCATTTGAGACCTCTGGGCTACATGTATGCTGACAGCATGGCTGGCCACTTACAGCTCCTCCAGCAAGGCAGAGTAAAATAAAGGGAATGCCAGATGTACCTGAATCTCCAGGCAGTTTTATTTCTCCCTTTAGGTTAAGGTAGACAAGAGAGCCTGTTTATTTTCTTTTGAAGGCATAAGAAATAACTGCAATTAGGAACATGCTTTGAAAGGTACAGACAGCATCATGGACAATGCCTCAAGGATAGTATTTTCCTTTTACAGCAAACTGTTTAAACATCAACCTCTTCCCTTAATACTTCTACGCAGAGGAGGCAACGTTAACCTTCTTTCCAAAATAGTACTTCCACAGTAAATCATCATAGCAACTGAAAGCTGACTGAAAATAATTGTAACGTTTACTATCCTAGCAAGATAGCCACAACGAACACTGAGACCTATTAATTCTAACACGTTCTTCACAGATTTGTGTGTCACTTAAACTATTTTGAGGCTTCATTTCTTTACCTTACTGCACAACACTAACTGAAACACAACAGCACTAACTGGAAGACTACCATCTTTCTCAAAGAATCAGTAACAAGCAGCACATCAATTGTATGTGATAATCTTAGCTTTTACTGAAATGATAGCAAAATAATCGATGATTATCAGGTCACTATAAGACAAGCTCCTTAATTTGAAGGAAACACACGCACTGAGAAGTTGCAAGAAATTTCTTCCATGCAAGATATGCATTTTCTGGAAAAAAAAAACCAAAAAACCAAAAAACCCACACTGCTGGAAAACAGTGCGATCTGAACAAAAAAAAAATGTTGAGAATATAATGTTTTGAATGAATTTGAAATAATGAATTTAAAGATGTTTAAATTATAATTGTGTTTTTCTAGTATCACAGTTATTGGATCTCACAGTTCATTTGTAGCTCAGTATTGGTGTACTCCATTAAATATTTATTTTACCAACTACGTTTAGTGATGCCTTGTTTGTTTCCTTCCATTTGGTGCTTTTACCAAGCATGTGTCCATCAGTCTTTCTGCATATGCATTATAAGGCTGCTGCTTACCAATGCTGCTTTCAAAAGGTAATTTCTCACTAGATTGTTTTAATTACCAGTGCCAGTTAGGTCATCTCCGCCACCCCATGGTAGTGAAAAATACATATTTAAAGCATTCAGAACCAACAACATTTAAAACAGTTTGCTAAAGGTCAAAACCAAGCTCACAATTCTAAGGTAGTTTCTACAGAGTACGTATCTTTGAATAAGAGCCCTAAGGAGAGAGACTCTGCATTCATATAGATTCACATAATTGCTAGAAACTCATCCTTTCCAGAATCATAAATTGAAAGTTTCAGCTGTTTTGAGTATTTTTGTAACATGTATTTTATAACAAGAAATAGATTAAGTGGATAGTATCAATTTTGACATTTTATATAAGTAATACCTAACCAACATGCTCTTAAAGATTTTTCTAAATAGATACATTATGACATACAAATACTGTCATAAATACTTTTTGTATCAGATTTATGTTTGCATACAATTAAACTTCATTAAAGTAAGGTCTAACAAACGTGTAACAGAATGGCATTCCAACAGAAATATAAAAAATTAACTTTGAGAGACATTAACATATTGACACTATTTTTAGATGAGTAGCTAAGACCTGTAATTAAAGCCTGATCTTTGCCTAAGAAAACATCTGTTTTCTTCACTGAGCAATTAGTAAAATTAATGAATTCCAATTCATCCACACAAATTTTTTTTTTTTTTTTAAACAACTTTGGAATCAATCACTTCAAGATCCAAGATGCTTTCACCTAAGCAAATTTACCAATAAATGATGCTACAGATCAAGTTCAAATTACCAATGTCATCTTCCCACACATACACTTGAAACACTTCCTTGCCCTCTCCCCCCTTTCTGCCAGCATTTATATTACAAAACAAAACAAACTTGTAGATTAAGTAACTTGATGCGCTTACATACTATATCAACCTTATTTGATGTGCCTACACAGTAGATCAAGCTTCTCATACGAAATTCTTGACAGAAAAGTAAGTAAAAGATCACACCACATCACTGAGTGAGAACTGCAAATACGCCTATTAGGAGAGTTAGAAAAAAATTAAGACTATTCCTCTCTGACACATTATATAGAGAGCAGGAAACTGCTGAACAGTGAACACAATTGCACTGATGAGATTGGCAGATCAATCATTAGGGAAAGCAAAAAGAAGTTTATTCTGAAATATTTTCTTCTTAAAAAAAGTTACGTCTAAGAACATTTTTAAGAACAAGATGACCATACCTTCAGAGGTTAATACTGGATAATTACAGAAACAATGCAGAATGCTTTAATTATTTCCAGAAGTATCACTGTCTTGCTGCTATAAAGAGACAACAAAAGGAGGCTTATATCATACTCTTCATTGTTACAGCTGGCTTTTAATTCCAAGGTAGCAATTCTGATCACCTGTACTAAAAATCTTATGCATCTGTTCATCTGATACAATTCTTTCCGCCCTCCTCTTTGAAACAGGAAGAAGCACAGCAGAAAAGCAGTGAACAATCTCCTAAGTACTTGTTTTATGAATCTGGCCCTCAGTCAAGAAGTTGCAGTGAAAAAGTCTTTTAATCGCCTTCTGATCAGAATTTACTGGATTGTAAGTTCAAGGGTATTAAAATGTGCAAAGGAGACTATGAAAAAATGGCTAGGTTATAGATTTTAACTTCTTAACTAGAAAATTGACTCAAAATAGATTTTCTAATTTACAATGAATCAAAAGAAAAAACATTAGACCATAGCAAAAGTGGCACAAATGTATCAAAAAGCAAATGAATAAACATTTGAAAAGATTTATTATTAGAAATTGTAATAAATTTTGGGAAGATGAATCGATTTTAGTTAAAAGGTATAACTGACAATTTATTGGGCGGGAAGATGCATTATTTTCCAATTGTTATCCACCTACAGTAAAACTGATTTGTGTCCTATTGTATTTTATGGAAAAGGAGAGAGCAACTTTCAGTGATTTAGATTAAATGTATTAATCATAACCAAGCACTGTGAACTATATATCTACTATTAAAGAAGATTTTTGACATCTAATTCTGTAGCAATATTTTGGCTCTGTACCACTCTTCCTAAATCCAATTCCTGCTACAGTTGGCAGATTTCTCCCTTTTAATTTTATGGGGCTTAAAGTAGCATTTAACCACCCATGCGGTAAATAATGCAGGATTAGAAATATTTAGTGTTTTGTTTCCCTTTGAAGAGTACTAATCCATCAACCTCCAAATATTTTTAGAACATTTTCCACATTCTAGTAATATTGAATACAAGATTCAGTAAAACACTATGCAAATGAAGTTGAATTTGTCTTCCTACAAAAAAAATTACATTAAAGCTTTAAGAAAATATGCATATACGTCACTGATATAAGGGAATTAACTTAATAAAGATATCAGTTTGTGTACAAAAGAAGCTCTAATGAAGCCCTCATAATTATTAAGTATTAAATATGTTGTGCCTATTACATGCTTTTTTGACAATCTGGCCAAATGCAGATAGGCATGCTGTTCTTCTGAGCAAGAGATAACAAGTTTTAAAATGTTTATGACCACCTTAACAATGAAATACTGACTTTTCAGAAAGTTCAGCTTTTCTGCAGGTCTGCAGGTTTTTTTTTTTTTTGTTTTGTTTTTTTTTTTAAATCTTTTGCTTACATGCTACATCCCAGTGCACAGGAAAGCTGCCTTATGGTAACTTTCAACAGGCAATGCTCTCATTCTAGGGACTGTAAATTGTCTTAAATTGCCTTAGATTTACATCAGTGATTTGATCCTAGATTTATAAAAAGAAAAGACAGAAGTTCGACAACAAAATGCCAATCACTGTATGCATGCATTTTCAAAAAGTAACAGTATGGAACAAAAAAAGAAAAAAAGATCTCCTTTCTCTAGTTGGACTCTTTTACAGAGATTAAAAAAAACAAAATTACAGTAAATCCACTATATCTTTTTTTTTTTCTTTTTAAGTCTTTGCATACTAATTCTTTTAGAACTCAGCAATGTAACAGGAGTGCATCAAAGAAGAAAAGAAAATGGGACAGATTTTGTGTAACATTTAATAAAGTGAATTTTAGGTGTGTTTAAAAATACACATTTAAAACAAATCAGTTAAAATAGTTTCCTCATCAGCTGGCAGTAAATATGACCACATAAATAAGACAATTTTTAGTTCTTAGAACTGAGGATAAAATTTCCTGACCTTTAAAACTACTATCTGCAGGACTGCTAAGTTGAAGTTGAGAAACAACAAAACAAAAGTTATTTTAATACTTAAGAATGCAGGTTTTAAAAGCATCTGTCAAATTAGGCACTGCAGTTAATACAAAGAAAAGAAGTTGAAGTTGGAATTTGCTAAATGAAATTGCAAGGGACCAACAGGAACATATTTTCAGCAGTTATCAGAAGTGAGATGGATGAAGCAATCAGTTGTAATGGTTTACAGGGATCTCTTGATTCACTTAGAAATAAACTAAAAAAAAAACCAACAACAAAACACAACACAGCTACTGTGCCCTAAGCAAAGGGACAGTAACTTAACTGCAAGGACCAATAAATACTGAACCACTCCAATTCATTTGGATGTAATATACGCCAGCAACCCTTTTTATTGTCCTGGTGGTAAACCTAATCCAGTTTACTGCTTATATATTCAAGATCTGCTCCAAAAATATTGGCTCCTAATTTTATCTTACTATATTGGTCCACAATGTCGTAGGTGGGAAGATTGAACCTTCCCATCAATATTCCATTATATGGTGCTGTATGAGCAGTCCAACAAAAAGGTGTCTCACGCAGAAGAATACACGAAGCAAAAGAGCATTACTGAATTCTTCCATGCAAGAAGAAACAGCACCCACAACATTCACTGATGCTTACTGAATGTTTGCAGAGACCAAAGCTCTTCTTTCTGAAGATCTTAGAAAAACATAGAAAATAAATCCTACAGCTTCATTTAGAAGAGGATCCATGTCTTCAGATACATGTACACTTGCTGTAAAAACAAGACTCTTACTGTAAACATCACGAGATACCAACTACCAGCAGTCAGCTCCGAGAAATTTATAGCTTCACTTCCTCCTTGAAACCATGCTCAGATATACCCATTTGATTTTCTTATTTCAAGAAACACAATGGTAGCAAACTTTTTGCAGACCATTCTCAAAATTTCACATTACATTCTTGTTAGGCTTTTTAATTCTAGAATTAAGCATTTCTTTGCAAAATTATAAAGAACTACCCCTAACAACAATCCATTCCTCTTCTAGTTTCTAGACTGGAGAGAGTTCAGTGAAGTCACACCTACCAGAACTGTGGTTGTCTCCTCGTCTCCATTGTTATTTTTAACAGGTTATGCAAAATTTTCCTTACAACTGACTAACTAGAGCCACAGTAACAAAACAACGGTAGAGAAATACCTCCTTACTTCTGCATTTTATCTCACTTTACAAAAGCAACAGAATGACATTCCTAGGGGATTCAATTTTAGTACAATGCACCACATGTTTGCTGCTTTATTTTTCAGGCTGTATCTTGAAGATATTTGATATGACAAATTGCTGGAGAGGATTTGCGAGATCCAGTTTAATTCACTGTTTTCAAACAGGGTACAAGGCATACATACTCATAATGTAGAAAACAAATATATATATATATTAAGTTGCAGTTTGTACTTTTGCTTCTGTTATTAATCTAGTGTATGGGAACTGCTGAATCATGGCCTGAACCTCTGATTGACCACCTGAGGAGAGCAATGAGTCAGCCATGGGAGAACAGGTGAAGGTAACTCATCTGTGCTGCTGGAAGGGGTGGAGCCTGGCTTCACCTCTCCTAGACCCCATTTAAGAGCTGACCACCAGTGGGGAAGGATTTCTTCCTGGAGATTGCTTCTCGTGGAGAATATTGCAAGCCTACAACATCAATAAGTGTTTTCCATTATCCTCCTGTTTCCCTCCTACTGGAGGGAAACTTTCATAGAAATGGGATGCATTATCAACCCTGTACTAGAAGTGAGAGTCCAAGGATCAAGTCAGTACAATTACAATACATATTAAAAATACTTTCACTTTGTAGGATCGGAGAGTTGAAGAATGAAACTAAAACAAGTTTCAAGGCTACCTATACTTTAATTAACAATTTAAATGATATACCATAACGCTTTTCATGTATTATCCTTTCATTATGAGTTATAATCACATTTTATTTTCCAACTCATTGCAAAATCATAGTTCAACCACAGTTTGAGATAAAACAAAAAAATGGAGTGCTGGAAATTTTAGACATACAAAGAACATATGAACAGCATTAGTAGTAAAGGCAAGAAAGACATCTGTTAAGGAACATGACTTTTTTTTTTTTTTTTTTTTTTTTTTTAAGAGTTTCTCTTTCAAGGACTGTTGGAACAAGCCATTACAGTTTACTTGTATTTTTAGTTTTCAACTAGAGATTTTTGGATTTTCTAAATATTTGCCTTCTGTACTGATGCAGGAAGAGACAAGAAAGAAGCAGTAGCTAGGCTACCAGTTGCTTCAGCTCCTTCTTACTTATGAAGGCTTAGAAGACAGATTGTAAGTATCAAGGATGGTTTATAGTTAAAGATTAAGAAGTACACTTTTTCCACGCATGTTGAGAAATCTAATTATTGATTTGTTAAAAAAATGTCATTCCAACTAACAGTCTGAAAGAAATCTAAGAAAAGATGAAAAGAAACAGATGCTCACCATCACTGGTTGGCGCCCTTCGAACTATTTCAAGCTAGCTGAGGATTTCTGTTTATCTTAATTATGGTAGAAGGGGATACATGCTTAAGCAACAGAAATAGCAACAAAACTGACTCTCCACTGTTTGGTTGAAATCTATACATCTGGTATTTGAACTCATGTTTGGCTAATGAACTGCAGCAGCTTTGAAGGAGACAAGAGCTGAGCTGCAGCACAGCCTTCATGAAGAGGCTTATGAATGATACTGTAACAACAGTGCTCAGTTCCCTCTTTAAAGAAGATATCTGTAAAAAAGTTTTTTTGTCATATAACACCACTTCATTCAATTTCCAAAATAATATGTTAAGAAAAAGCACCTGAATACATCTAGCTGTTTCTTCAATTATTCAGTACTTAGAAATTGAATTTCTAATCTTGAAAGCAGGAAGAATTCTCCATATGTCTTCTCTTCAAATTAAGATGGTAGTAGTTACCTGAATTCTGTATGCGAAGCACATGTGTGTGAGAGAAACAAAGTTGCAGGATTTGACAGAAATAACCCAAAATCAGACCTTGAATAACAGGTCTATAGATGATAGCTTTCATGCCTTATGTAATTTTTAATAATTGCAACTACATTTTGTTAAGCTCAATAGTACAACTGTGCTAAAAGAAAAAGAGACATCCCTAAGAACAAAAGACTCAAGAGGAGGTTTTCTTATGAATCATGAAAATCAAAACTCATAGTAAGTAATAGATGGAAAAATTTGTGCAGTTGAGAGAAAGCATTTTTATTGATTATGCTTTTTACACTGTAACCCAGAGAAATCACTTCCCAGGTTTTTGCCTACATAAAGAATCAAAGCTGCAAAAAAGAAACATGTAAGAGACCTTAAACAAAGCCCTGCAGCATCTTTGCCCATTTTTGGTAAAGGAACTGTGTAAACCAGATCATACACAACTGCAGAATTCAAGCAAACAATGTAATTTCACACAATACAATGTTGTTAAGAGTTTGTTAAATATTAGTATGGTATAAAAGTACTCTTACCACTGTAAGGGAACAGTTGAATCACAGCCTGAATCACTGATTGAGCACTTGGGGAAAGGACCGGGTCAGCCCTCAGAGCACAGGTGAAGGCAATTCAGCTGTGTGACCAAAAGGGGTGGAATTGGCTGCACCTCTCCTAGAACCCATTTTAGAGCTGATTGCCACAGGGGAAGGATCTCTGACTGGAAATCCATCCCTTGTGGAGTTTTTCCCTGCAAGCCTAGATCTTCAGAGACAAGCAAGCATTCTTTTCATTTGTCCTTTTTTCCATTTCACTCTTGTATCACCTTCCCATTACACTAATCTTTCCAACTGCAACAACCATGCTTCTGATTAGAACTATAAAACCGCTACAAGAAATATGACACAGGCAGGATCAAAAGTATAGTGCATTACACAAGTAACACTTTTCCTTTTTTTTTCAAAGAAAGTTCTGTTAAAAATGCCATAATGCAAAGCAATAGAGATGTGAAATCTCAGTATCATAAATACATGCCAAAATATATGCCTGATAAATTATTTAATTTATGGATTCCATTAAGAATTGTACCTTTCTTTGGTAAGTACAATGAACAATCCAAGGGAAATAAGTATTTCTTACGAATATATAGATTTTAAATTTTTGTGCTCATGTTTTTACCTGCCTGCTACCTGCTTGCTCAACCTGCACATTACATTAAGTAGAGATTTCTACAGTATTTGTCCTGGTTACACTGTTCTGTGTTTTACTTCCGATGTTTGTGCAATGCTGCACAGTTATTAAAAAAGTGTTTTGATTCAAAGGCAGTAAACTGGTGATAGAAAGTTTCTATGAGTGTGCTTAAAGAACTAGTCATTGAATGAAATGCAGGAAAAATATCTGGACAGAATCTGAACATCAGATGTGGATACTTCATATTAAAGATCACTACCTGACCTGCAAAGAGGTAATTTCCTCTGACTCCGTATTCCCGCTACTTCTAGAAATAAGGGTGAGAAAATTAAGTTGTCATCTTCCTTGGGACATAGCGAATCGTCATGAAGACATTTAGCCTGATGTTTCTCTCACAGCATGTAAACAGTTGAGCATTTAAAATCTTTCCTAGAGGGTGACGATCTGTCAAAGTATTATCTGACCTCTGCATTTTGCATTCTCAAAGCCAGTAATCTTTTCAAGCTGCTACATGCACAAACCTTTAACTAAATCATGCAAAAAAAAAAAAGTTCTAAACACATACTGTCTCACAAAGCACTAACTCTATGCTCACATTCCACAGATACAGACAACACATCTTTAGACTGAATATAAACTGTGTACTTTAGGAAACGTATCTTCGCAGGAAAATACATTTTCTTCTGTGTGTCCCTTAAAGTCTGTGTAAAAGCAGCAATAGAGACATGAGATTACAAAAAGGGATACCATTATTAAAAAAAAAATAATGAAAGAAGTCACATCACAACTCTGTTCAATGAGTTGAGTATGCAGTGTTCTTTCCTCAGGATATTAATCTCTCTAAAAGCATTGCTGCTCTTCTTCACTGTTACCATCTAATAGCAGTAATTACCTCTTGTTCTGTTTTATCACATGTCATAGGTATTAAATTACTTTTTGTCATTGAAGTATCTAAAAATATTTTCTTTAAGAAGCAATCACTGCCTAAAAGGAAGTACATGAGCTCTTGCAAAGACAGATGCATCAGATGTGCCTACAAACATAAATAGTTGCTAGGGAGGTCAGAAAACTCTGCATCTGAAGAGGCAACTGCACATCCATTCTATCTATGCTATCCTGTCTAAACATAGTGGTTTAGAATGTACATTCAGATGTCAACCTTGTTTCACAACACTATGTAACTGATATATTTAATAACTGAAACTGAATTATCAGTCTTTAGTAGATCAGCTTTTGAATTTGTTATAAAGCAGACTATGATACTATCTTTATATATGAGATATCACGGCAGGAAGACAAAATGGGCTAAGGATAACCTAGAAAGCATAGAAGAAAATAAACATTAGGGGCTTTTATCATATATATACATTCACAGTATATCTTCAATTGAAACTTAATCACCTTTTTACAATTTAGAGGAAAAGGCAGTTTTTAGGGTAGTTAAGCCATGTATCATCAATACCATGAAGCTAACCTATCAGTTATAATAGCTCCTATAAAGTATCAGAGTGAAATTGCAATAAGCTTAGAAAATGGGCTACAAATCCTAGATATGCTCAAGCAAGCACTGAACCAAAAATAAAAATAGGTAGATAGGAAACCAAGAACTAGATAACATTCATCTAATTCATGACCACTAACAGCAGAGATCACAGGCCAAGGTTTTAAGGCATCTTATTCTGCTTCAAATGGCAATTATTGGATAGAGGTTTCAATGGCTATAAAAACCTTCTCTTTTAAAAAGTTACATTTCTAACAGTTCCATCTTATTCTTTGCATATGCAATGGAACTTACATTTCCCAGAACTATCTTTTTTTGTTAAAACAAATTAGAATTTGAAAACATGTACTGTTCCCAAATAACAAAGAAAGTCAATGCTGCAGTATTTACCAGTGAATAATAAACATAGCCCGATATGATAGTCTTTCACATCTCTCCCTGTCTTCCAATCACTTTTCTGATAAGAAAGGAGTAGACTGTGCTACAGTAAACATACTTAAACATTTTAAGTTAAGAAGTCAACTCCTTCTCTTCATGACTTCCACCAAAGAAAGAAATTGTAAAAAACTCGTTAGAATCTTAGTTTAGAAAAAAGCTAGCTAATAGTACTATGCATCAGCAAGTGAGGACTTGCTCAAATGCAACAGTCATGAGCAGAGACACGAAGGAAAGAATCTGCTCACCTTCACAAGATCTCAGGTACACAGGGACCTCCAGCAAGATACTCTTGCCTCTACTGCCAACCCTTAAATGAAGGGGTTTCTAGCTTCATCTCTTCCTGTCACTCAGGTGTATTGTATGCACCTGAGCTCCCCTGGGTTGGCCCTGCCTTCCCACCAGGTGCTCAACCACTGATTCAAGCCGTGACTTAACATTTCTGCTACTATCACATACCCATCCTAGAACGCCATCAGTATTAGATAAAATTGAAATGAATTGGGTTTGATTTTCTTAGAGGAGAGAAACATATTTTCATACACACTTAAGATATATATACTAAAAATTTTGTTAATTATAAGAAAACCAAAATACCTTTTCCTACACAAAGCGCAAAATAAGCACTGAGGGACAATCTTGGATTGTTTTTGCCATTTTAGCACTCAGATATAATATATTAAAATAGAACTGTAGTAGAGAGAGTCTAAAGCACAGAAACAGCAGTGACACAGAAGTCTTACCTTTCCATTACCTATTCACAACATTAGGAAACAAGAATGAGAGGAGTATGCTCTTACAAACAAAAAGGCAATAAGAATGGCTTGTAGAAATGTTAGTATCAATGAAAGGACATACCAATGCATTTTGGTTTCCTGGAGCCTTTTTTGTGTTTCTTGCTGGCATTCCATGAAGATGACTAAACCTGCTCTGGAAACCTTCAAATAAAAAGTACAGATTCATTTATGCATATTTCCTATACCATATAATGAAGAATATTTACCTTTATATAATAATCTATTGATTTACCTTTAGTTAAACAAAAATACATTTAATACAGCCAGAGTATTAACAGGAAAAAAAAAAGAACACAGAAGAGGAAGCGGTTAAAAAAGGCTAAGCTGTAATGAAAATGAAGTCTTTCTGTAGGTGCTATCCTGGTTCTGTGCCCAACTGACTAAATAAGCAAAACATATCAAACTACAGGAAACCGATTTTGCACTGCTTACAACATTGTTGGTACTACAAAGCATTAAATCCTGTGAATATGTAGAGACCAAGACCACTGAAAAAATTGCAAGCATCAGGAAAATAAATCTCATAAGATTTCAGTTTGTTCAATGTGTAGAGAAATAGTTTGAAGGTAACTACCATTCATAAGAAAGATCTATATTTGGGTGTGAAAGAAGGTAAGGTAAGATAAAACTGTGGCAGCAAAGTGAGGTCTGACAACTTCAGTCCTGAAAGAGTGGATCTATACATAAAGGTAATCAAGCACTGCAACAATGTGGCCATGAGAATAGATCCACAGTTGTTTAAAATATTTTAAAGTAAAAATGAAACAAGTACATAAATTTCAATCCTTGCTCTAAGTGAACACTTAATTCTTCTTTACAAACAACAAAGCCTTCCAAAAAGCAAAGCAAATGGTCAAAGAACTCTACTAAGGATTCCTTGAAGCAATACTTACTAATTCTCAGTGCAAACATCAAGACAACAACAAAAAGGCTATGAAAATGAGCCAAGTTCTACACTGACTTTTCTAACCATTGACTGTTTTCTGATTATTTCTGAGATCTCAAAAGTGACATAATTCAAAAAGCAAACTGGCATCTCCAAAATGTTCTCAATATTTAACATACTCCCTTTACAGACATTTTTCTATTGCATCCAAACGATTCTACAGTTTGCATATGATTGTCACTTACCTCTCCTCCCTGAATGGGACATGAGGGGGAAAGTACCAGTTAAGATACTTTCAAAGACTGGGTCGGGCAATTCTCTGTCCAGTTCTGTAGAGTCTTCTTGTTCCCACCAAGGAATGATTCCTGTTATTCCACATGCTCCACCAGATTCATTTTCATGAAACCAATCACTCTGCTCATCATCACCTGTGTAGGGACATACACCCAAGCCCCCCAAAAAACAGGGAGGAGCAGAGAAGATAAAAATCAGATGTTATAATCCATAAAAACTGTCAGGACAATTCTTTCTTTTGCTTTATAGCTGTACAACAATTACTTGTGTATGGCAATTCTATTTGGAAAATGTTTCTCAATAGCATGACAAGTGCTGCCATCAATGAAAGCACATAAAATGTAATGTTTTAAAACCAATTTACAATAGTGAAAAACAATAATAAACTAGTTAATCCTTTGGCAATAACTGCAGGGAAATCCATTTAAGTTACTGCACTTTACATATTAACAAAAAACAAGCTTTAATCTCCTGCAGGGAATTAAAAGGTATAAAACTGTGAAACTAGTTCTTTGCAGCTGATAATGGTATATAATTAGCTTAATTTCATGATTTGTATGGCTAGTAAGAAGGGAAAACAATCATGAACAGATGTGACTAAATGAAGTTAATCTGATTAAGTTCATTTAGAAATAAGTTTTGAAAAAGTTGATTTTAAATGAAAACTGACAATACCACGTGATTGAGCATTACACTGCATTCTAGTACAAAGCTGGTCACTTTACTATTTAAATGTATTTAGATGTAGTATTTAAATACTTGGAGTCAAAGGCAAAAGCGAGATGACTGAAAACCTGATCTTACATATACCTCGTATACAATACCAGCAATTAAAATAAATTGCTGTTTGTTTTTAAAACATGCTCTATTAAACTGGGTAGCTGACGGAACACCAGAAAATATCTTCAAAGACAAGAAAAAAAACTTGCCGTATATCCCAAAGTTAGATTTTGAAGGGTGTGCTATGTATTTTATGTATTTTAACTCTTCCATGAAGTAACAAACTTTCTGCATATCATTTTTCAATTTTTTTTTTTTTTTTAATTAGGCAGGACTATGAAAGACATAGGGCACAAAGGCAAGATTTTATGCACAAATTTAAGAACAAAAAGCATTCGTGTGAAATGACATTACCACTCCTTCCTATAATGGGAAAATACAAGTAATGAGAACGTAAGTCTGGGGAAAAATAAAATTCAACACACTTTCTCTAAATAAGAATTTGTTGAATGGAAAAGAATCCTTCTCCAAACACAGAAAATGCATGCAAATGATTGTCAGGACAAACATATCAAGAAAACAGAAAATTAAGTCCTTTACTGGTATCTTGCAGATGACCTATGATCTCTTCTAGCAGTAAATGTAATGATCTCTACTAGCAGTAAAATTAGTAAAGGCTAGAGAACAGAAGATTTTAGATGGAGGAAGGGAAAAACAAGAGATAGAAAGGGATTCACAGGACCAAATAGTAGTTATGTTTGAAGACTTTTCAGGTAGAATTCAGGTTATTCAGAGTATCTATTTTGATGACACCAAGCTGTGGGGTGTGGTCAACACACCAGAAAAATAGGATGTCATCTGGAGGGACCTAGACAGGTTTGAGCAGTAGGCCCAGATGAACAAATCCAAATGCAAAATCTTGCACCTGGTCAAAGCAACCCCTATTACCAATACAAACTGGGGGATGAAAGGACTGAGCACAGCACTGCTGAAAAAGACCTGGGGGTACCAATGGATGGGAAGCTACTACAAAGCACTACCACAGAATATGCCAGCTTTTATTTTCTTGCACAAAATCAAGTAGTCTGCAGAAGAACACAAGAAAACATATAGGTCACTCCAGAAGTAATGCTTCCTATTTATTTCCATGGAAACTACAACATATATGAAGAACACAATAACACTACTTGATAGAGCTACAAAACACTGTTTTTCAGCACAGACACCACCACCAAGAGCCTGCATGCTGTGCTTGTAAAAATCTGCGTGACCATCCAGAACATAGCTTATATTTCATGTCGCTGTCACCACTGCTCAGATGTACCACCCACCGCCTCAGTGTGCTCACATTCACTGTTCGGTCTTCATTCAGCAAATATTGATGAATGTCAATGGATGCAATATTTTCTGCATGGAAGAATTCAATTCCACCTCTTTGCTTCATTTGCACTTCCATGTCAGACACCATTTTGTCAGATTGCCCCTCTACTGCCATCCGTCTCACGGCAACAACATAAAATGGGATACTGGTGGGAAGGTTCAAATTCTATTGCCACACCACCAACATCCACCTCTGGCATTGTGGGCTAATGTAACAAAACAAGAGGCAGACCCAGTAGTTTCCAATACCATCCACTTAGAATCAATAACACAGCAAGTCTTCGTTACCTGAGCGACTCTTTTTGCTTTATCTTTTTATATTGTCAAAAACTGCAGGCTCCTAAACTGTGAGTTTGGCAAATATGCTAGCACTGTGAAGGTTAAATGAGTCACACTTAGAATAGCGCAGGGAAAACTGAACTTGAAAACTTGAACAAAAAACCAAAATATTCGACCATTATCCTCAATAGTTATATCAGATAATAACGTGATCATGTATATTAAAAGAAATTTTAAATCTTTACTGCATTTTAATTTAAATGCAAGTTCTTCAGAGAGGAGAGGCTTAAAACAGGGTACATCTGTTGTCAGTCAGACTGATAAAATTGAGTGGTGGTTTAGTAATTGTCATCTCTAGAACAAAACACAAACATGAACATGGGGAAAAAAAGAATAAGCCACATCAAAAACAGCCTGAAAGGCAGTATTATGATCACATTGTCTTGTCAGAAAAGTGGAGCGCTGAAAGAACTAAAAAATAGTTTAGATAATTAGAATATCTTCAAAATATTTTTATGTTATCTATATTTTTGATATTTCAATTCTTTAAAATTAAGTCATGGGTTTGGGATGCCCTCTCATAACATTTCAAAATCCCTGAACGAAAGCTCTATTTCAGCTCATTAATACAGTAATAGCAATTCAAACAGTAATTAACTCATGAATAACTTGTAACACTTAATGGAATTTCAACTGAGGTTGTTTGAGGGGTGAAAGGAAAGATTGTTTCAATACCTTGTCTTCCCTCATCATTGGTAAACAAACCAGCATCACTGCTGCTCAGACTGCTGGATTCACTGTAATAAGAGAAAGAAAGAAAAAGATCAAAAGAACAATTGATCTTTCAGTCGTAAAACGTTAAGGAGACAAGGCTGTGCTCAGATGGAAATTAAGCACAACAAAGATCAGAAAGAAAATAGGATTTTATTATTATTATTTTTAATCAAACTGCAAATATCCTAGTTCCATTAACTACAGAGTATTATTTTTGGCACATAAAACCACAGGAATCTAATGGTACCCTGACAGTAGGCCAGATGTGACTGCTATGAGGTGCTGACACAATTGATGCATTTTATTATGTGCTTCCATCAAATGTTCACTGCTTCTTTCTTATGCTACGCAATTCAGCTTGATTCTGGAAAACCACTGCTCAATAAAATAGGAAAAATCTCAATCAAAAGCAACCTACGCCTTCCTTCAGCATGTGAACTGCAGGAATCTGAAAAAATACAAATTATCTTTCTAAATATCACTGGCAAATCATCTGAAAAATGCATTGCTTAGGGATTCACAATATATTATTGTCTCACTGAGAAAGAAAAAAAATTGACAGCACCAGTAGCAAAATATATAAAAATAAAAGTTATCTTGAGAAAGTACGGTCAATGGTTGTAACACCACCAAATGTTCACAAGGAAAAAACACAAAAGGAAACAAGGTACAGATGACTCCTCCACAATTTCTGTCAGAACATTAAAATCAGAATGCCTGCATACAACACGCATGCAAGTTCTCTCTCTAAAAAAAACAAAAAACAAACAAACAAAAAAAAAACACCCAAAACCAACAGAAGCAATGTACTTCATACTTTACTGTACACATATTGCAAAAAAAAAAAAAAAAAAAAAAAAAATCTCTAAAAACTTAAAATATTCTTTCCTTTTAATAATACAGATTACGATTTGTTGAGTTTCACCTACAAGGGATTTCTCTAAATCACTTATTTACTTTCTGTTGACTAGAGCAGGAAGTAATCTCAGCAAATGTTAATGATGTTTTACTTACAGTGAAACATAAAGCAATTTGGGCAAAACAAATAATCAATTTACCATATATTCCAATTAAAGCTGCAAATACTGCAGTTACTCAACACTACACACAGGCTGTGTGTGTAAACAAAGCACAAGTTCTTTTTACACCTCTACTCACCAGAAAACATTCCAACAATGTGAAATAATATGGTATCAGGAGCCAATAAGCAATATGAAGTTTCTTGTTCTCATGTACGTAACTTTGAAGATGGAAGTTCTCCTAATCATTGCTGCATATTCTGCTTACATATATTCTTACTACATTAGCAAAACTTACACATACATCTTTTATATAATATACACAAAAGAGACTCAAGTGCTTAATTTGCACAGTTGTCCTAAGCAGAAGAAAGGTGACATTACAAGTGTTGATACTGTAACTATCTTTCATGAAGGAGATCAAGACTTAAGCCTTCTGATGCTGTGAGTGCTAGTAACTTTTCTCTAACAATCATAACCAATTTAATCACTGCACAGACAGCTTGAATAGCCTTACACTTAGTGTGTACAGTTTTACATCACACATCTCTCTAAAGAAAAAACACTTCCTTTACACAGATCCTTCCAGTCCACTTACTACAGTTACAACGAAAGGTAGGAAATCCTTGCAGCCTCAGTATTTCTTTCATTTTTCCCCACCAAATTTTCCTGTTATTCCCTGCTCTGGGAACAGTTCATTCGTTTGTTTTAATACAACATTTTCATTGTGCAATTATTCTTACTGAAGGGCCAGCCGGTTTACTTTTTCCCTCTCGTTTGTTTAAAAATAAATAGAAACAAAAACCATCAAATCACAAACAATCCAACAGTAACATATCCAGCAGCAAACAGTGTTCATTATTCTCATGCCGCAGTTAGACAGGGCAGGAACTCCACCTGAGAAAATTGCAACGTAGCAGTCGATGAACAAAAAGTTACAGATTCCCTTCAGCAATGAAAAATAGCAAGCAAAAACTTTGCAGGAACACTTTTGATGCTGAAGAAGCTTTCACAGCTTTATCTACACATATGTGGAAATAAAGAAAAGGAAACAATTTTCTTAATAGCAAACTGTCCCCTTGCCTAGTGGTTACTAATTAATCCTGCCCCCATAACTGAGCAGTCACAGGGCACCAACTGGCATGCTGCTGGGTAAGCATCTCCTGCATTAAAGGACTCAGTTGAACTGCTCTCATTTTCAAAAGCAACATTCAGACTTCTTCTTTTTTCAGTGACTTAAATAGCAAAAAACCCCCAGAAACAAAAACAAAACAACCAAAAAACCAAAACCACCAAAAGCTTAATTAGAATTAAAATATCTTCCAGAACTCCATCTATCACCGAATTTGTCTGAAATTGACATTAACGATAAAGGGAAAAGGAAGACAGGCTCTGATCAGAAATTTCATTCCTAGTGCTCAGAACCAACTGCACAGGATTCATCTCCAGAATCACTCAGATACCGGCATTGAGAGCCAGAAAATTGAGCCCTGAACTTCAAAGAAAAAGAAGTAGGAATCAACAGTAAGAAAATACTTTAAAAATAAAATTTAAAAGATGTGACATATGCACATAGGATGAAACATGCAACGGTTCCCAGCTCCTAGGAAGATTTCTAATCATTGGTCTTCAGGTGCTGACCCTGAGGGAGGCAAATTCCCTGTATCAGAGAGGGAATTGTTATAAAGGCTCCCTGATGAGGCAATACCTCTGACTTCAATGTAGAAGTGAGATGTCTGAAGCTAAACTGGCTGCCAAGTAGTACTGCTTCTGTTCTAATAACTGAGACATAAGGAACACTATCTAGAAGTAAAGATTCACATTACTTTTTCAACTGCTTATGATCTGCTGGTGTGAGACTACGCCAGCATGTATAAGCAATTCAAATAACTTTTCAGACAATAATTGGAATTAGACACTTATCAATACTGCCATTATACTGTAACCAAGCTGTTCAACATTTTGTAAACAAAATGCCCAGAGGAAAAAAAAAAAAAAAAAAAAAAAAAGCAACAAAAACACAACCAGAGACAGTAGTTCTGTCACACATTAGATCAAAGTTATGCGTTCTAATAGGAGTCTTTCTTGTTGACAGTTCTGTACTGAGAAGCAGACACACAGGATGAACATAATCAGGCTTATCAGGCCCTGCAGGTAAAGTCCCTTGTGTAAGGTGGAAAAATGACACACACCTTACTGTGTTGTCAAAATAGTACTTCCAAAACAATTACCATTGTAGTATGCCTGCTGTCTGGAATGGATGGATGAGGAGTACTGTCAAAGGGTCATCATTCCCCCATTTTTCTAATGGCAAGCTCAGGTGTTTCTGAACTGTAAATTGGTTTATGCATTTCATAAATGATGTATATCCTTAGCAAGAAGCTGCAGACTTTTTATGCCCGTGACACAGAAGAACATACTGTCTAAAAGATAAACCTAAATACTGACAGCCTTTCTGAAGAAGAGACAGCCAAAGCAAAAGTGTCTAGAAATTAGGAAAATCTTAATTTTTGCCTGTGAGAGTGTATGAGAACTTTTTCCAGTTGAAATACTCTGGAAAAAAGCCCACAACAAACAGGATTGTTTCTATATTCTGTCATTCTTACCCTTGAAACAATTATGACGTACTATTACTTTGTTACTCCTCTGCTACCTGACTATTTTATGCTGGATTCCATTAACCTGATCAATTCAGCTTAGTTTGTATTAAAGAACTGCAAACTTATGTCAAAAAAACAAGAAAACAAAAAACATCAGCAATCCTAGAAGATTGTTAAACAGATGCCACTTGTACTAGCAATTTAACTCTGAAACGAAAGGAAAAAAGCACAAATATTTCCAATATTAGTAATAGAAACATAAGCAAACAAATATTATCTAAAGTTTCTGTAAAAAGAAAAAAAATAACCTGTCACTCATGTTCTCATCTGAGCCCTTTTGCTCCTCATACTCCATTTTGTCCTTATTTGCTTGGTTCATTTCTTCATTTTCTATTACTACTCCTTCATCCAAGATTTCCGGTCCTTGTCGAACTGCAGCTACTTTTCTCTTTTTCACTTTGCTCTTCGAAAACTCCTGATGTTGGTGTGATTTATTGTCATTGTCCATTTCTTGATCTCTGTTATCCTGCTGTTGAGTTATTGTCAGTGCATTAGAAACTTCTGATGGCAGATCAATTGCCATCCGTTTCACTTTTCTTCTCCTGCGCAAAGTTCTGTTTCCTAAATTGTCCACAGCCAGATCTGGCTCATGCCATAGAGGTCTTTTGCCTCTAATGTTATTTAAGTTTGAGGAAGGCCTGCGTTTAGCAATCAACAACTGGTCATCAGAGTCACTGTGGTCTTTCTTGTTAGTATGATTCTCCCTGTAATCTTTGCTTGATTCTTCTAAACTGGAATCTGAACCTTCACTTAAACAGTGACCAGTCTCCCAGGGATGATGGGTGGTAAACGAACGCCTTTTTCGTCCCCTCCTTTTTCTTGCCTGCCGCTTCAGAAGACAAGAGACACTTCGAGAATGATCTCCAGTATCAGCAAAACCTCCTCTGGCTTGCTCTGAACTTTCTTCCAGTGCTGAGACTAAATCATGAACCAGCTCCTCCATAGTCCTACTGAAATGCCTGTATTTTCCAAGAGGAAAAAAAACAAAACAAAAACAACAACAAATGAATCTTAAAAAAAAAAAACTATTAACAATCTTACGTAAGATCATTTAAGTCATTTAGGCAATGTACTCTGATTGTCTATTCTACAAATGCTGTTGTATTTCTGCTGAGATCCAAATCCTTGCCAGTCCGCCCTACAGAACTTCCATCAGTAGGCTCTCCTTTGGAAAGACACCAGTAAGATGGCAATGGATTAACATGCAGGACTGCCTGTAAGTTTTATACAGGATGTTTAAAAGCAAGATTCTTGATTTTTGAAATGCAACTTAATGACAGAATTAATAAGTAGTTACCTATGCACATCAACAGAGTTGAAGATATTGAGAAACACTGTATGCATAGCATATAAGTTCCTTCATTCACCACAAACTCCAAAGTTAAAGATGCTTAGACAGTAATAGTGAATAGTTAGGAACACAAAAGCATACAAACGCTAAATATTAACAGATGGACTGGTGAGTACACTTAAAAACAAATCCAAGTCAGTAATGAAAGCATTTACCTAAAGAAATGATACATTTTCCTTTTACACAGTTTTCACATATACTTAAAAATTCACTAGCAAGCTGACGAAAAGCAGTGCTAAAAACACAAAGTCCTTTTGAACTCCTGAAACTACTCTGTCAATTGCATTTATTCTTTGTATCTTTTTCTAACCTGCTATAATCTCTAGTCCCGTTATTCTCACTTAACCTAACATTTTATTTGTCTCTTAGTACAAGAGAATCTTTGCTTTATCTTGTAAGAAATGAAAAAGCTCTGGAAGACTGCTACAACTGTTTTTAATCCTTGTGTTCCCAAGAATCAAACTCTCTACAACTGTCCTTAACCCATTTGGTTCCCAAGAATCAAAATCTCCGTAATCATACAGAAACACTCTCAAAAGCAAGAGAAACATCAACATAGCAGAACAAGTGTTTCAAATGAAGCAATAATTATCAAGATTCAGGGAGAGAAATGAGTCAATCTAGAATTGACTTGCAGGTATGCAGCATTACATTGATTTTATACTAATTCTTGCTTTTGGTTCCTGAAGCTTCTCTCTTACTGCTTGGGGTGGGTTTGCTTTTTTCTTTTGTAGTAGGAGTCCTTACCACAATGCATTGTACTTAAGCTTCTTAACCTCACTGCACTTTCAATGTGACAGTGGCTCACATTAAAACTTTATTTCTGAAGAAAAAAAGAAATCTCTCTAATTTTACTGGAGCTCCCCTTTCTCTTGCTATGATCTTGCTTGGCAATCAGATGTTTGTCTGGAAACCGTTTTTTTGTTCAACTGCTCTAAAATTAAAGAGCATATGGCTACTTCTGCACTATTTATCAGGCAAACCAAGTTTTGCAGCTTTCTGCATTGATCACAACCAGCTGTCAAGGCTGCATTCCAACCCCACGCAGTAAACCTTAATCATTGCTGTAACAAAAATATTTGTGTTTGAAATAGGTTGAGAAACAACTGTGATAATGGGAGTCAGACAAAAAAAGTATTAAAGACATTACCCGTGAGTTGCAACTGTATTCTCTAAGACAAGACATTTCAAAGACTGCAATAAGGAACACAGAACAACATACTGTGATAGATAAAATATTAAGTTGAGCTGTAGTTTAGCATGACTCACAGCAGGCTATAAAAACGATGTTACAGCAACAGCCCATAGCTAGCAATAAACGGTAATGTCCTCACTAGGAGAAGATTCTATTTCACTATAAGAAAATATACCTTGCCTACACTGACCTTTACAATTATCTGAAGCAATTTCCTCATAGTTCACTCAAGGCTGACCTGTTTCTTCTCTACTCTTATCAGAACAGACCATAAAAGTTCTGGTTTCAGGAAACAACATAACAGTTTTTACCTACTCCAAACCAGTTAACACAGATCACCTATAGCATTAACATTCAGTATAGAAACTACTAACGGAAGTAGCAGTGATTCCATTAAGTACTAAATAGTAGCATTAATCCCTGTTAGCACTACTACTTAAGCACTTGTTTTTGTACTGCAAATCAACTATACTTTCTGTTCACTTCCCACCTAACACACACAATGTAGAGCTCTGGCTGCTCATGGAACATGTAACAAATGTTTAACACACTGACAAGAGAGCTAATACAGTTTCACAATTCTTAAGAAGAGGTAATATCTTCTACTGACAGCTGTATTTACATTTACCGTCTAGTTCTATAGATTTTCCTGCTAAATAGACAAAGTGTTCCTTGCAGCAGAAGTTATGCCATATCTGTCTCATCAAGTGTGAAAAGTAACCATTGATAACAAATCCAAAGAAAAGCAGTTTCCTCAGATCCATGATTTATCCTTCCTTCACAATCAGCCTTGATCACAAGCTAAATGAACATAAAAATCAAGTGCTCCCTTGCACACTGGGATTATAAAACCACTTATATAATCTCGTCTCATATGGATTCCTTTATGTCTTGTAACATGCTTGCACTCACACTGCTCCTTTATCTGCAAACAGGTATCAATTCAAGCCTTTTTTCACCTCAATTTATTTTCTAAAAACAATAGTTTTAAGACCTCCACTACTTCAACAAACTGGGCTTGTTTAGCCTGGAGAAAAAGGCTGCGGGGTGACCTCATTGCAGCCTTTCAGTACCTAAAGGGAGCCTACAAACAGGAGGGAAGTCAACTCTTAGAAAGGGTAGATAAAACCATTTCCCCTTGTTCTGCAGTTAAGTTGAGGGAGGGGAGATTAGGTTGGTTGTCGGGGGAATTCTTTATGCAGAGAGTGGTGAGGTGCTGGAACAGGCTGCCCAGAGAGGTTGTGGATGCCCCGTCCATTCCCAGAGGTGTTCAAGGCCAGGTTGTACGGGGCCCTGGGCAGCCTGATCTAGTATTAAACACTGGTGGCCCTGTATGTGGCAGGGGGGTTGGAGATTCATGATCCTTGAGGTCCCTTCCAACCCAGACCATTCTCTGATATTTCAATGCTGCATAAAGCTGAAATTTGAACAGATGTAAGCACTTGGGAGGATGCCGTAAATGAAAAATCTCACTGCCCTGTCAAGAGAATTTACTGATTCTGAAGAACTATCACTGTTCTAGGGATAAGCATGAAGCAGAAATCATATCAGAGCAACATAACTAAGTTTAAAATAGTAAACAGCTAATAAGATACTGTAGCAGGCAAGGAAATAACTGACTTTTTTTTTTTATTAAATATATTATGGTAAATACACTTACTGTATATAGAAGAAACAGAAGTCAGGCTTCCATTATTTAAACCCATCAGCCACCAAGTGGCCATCCCTAAGAGGAGGACCCAGAGCATACAGTCCATATCTGCGTCTAGCTACGTCTTTATGTGCTCTCCACAGCACACACAGGTTTGCCAAAGCTACACAATGACCCAAATGCACCCCACTCTTGTAGCAACAACCATCACAGTCAGAGCAGCTAGCAGTCAAGCAACAGAGAATCCTCCACTTCTAAGAATCTGGCCCAGTGCTTCCTGTGAAGACTAAGAGCCAGGAAATTCAGAGTAAAATTGATGTGCAGACCAAAGAAACTCAAATGTAACTTTCATTTTAGTAAATTTTTTAAAATCTGAAAACATCAAAACAAGCTTACAAAAATTATGCCTCAGAAAACAATTATTCTGAGTTTCGCATAAGAAATTGTGAACAGGTACAAAATCAAGGATGCTTGAGACAAGTCAGGACACTGCACTGATGCACACCTATGTCTAAAAAAAGAAAAACAAGCCCCAAATCCCTGGCTACAGTTCATCTTTGAGGTACAGAAACTCTCTTTCTGTAGGAAGATGTGTGTTTGCATTATATAAATCAGTTTCACAATCAGAAGTGCAGAAGGGCCTCAAAAAAAATGAAATTTTACTTAAGTCATAGTTCTACATTTACAGCTGGACACTTACTACACTCGCTGGAATTTTCAGTGAACTAGTTTTGATATCAAATACATGGCTTCTAGATGGTTATCTGTACAAACAACATTTTATTCCCCAAGTTACACATTAAAAGTCAATTCTCAGTCCTGACTTTGCATTTGAGAAAATACTTTAGATGTAGTTTAGGAATTCCCCTACATTTGACCTACACAAGAGAAAGTTATTAGCATATGAGTAACGATGGAATTTCATCAGCTGATTATGCCGCTGGTCCCCCTAAAAATTAAGGCCAGGCAAACCTGTATCTAGTTCCTCTGGCTTTCCTACAATTGCTACTTACCTAAGAAAAGCAACAACAAATACTCTCAAGCCTTTTTAACAACATTCTCCACTCATATCTAACAGTGAAGAAGTATTCAGTACTGAGCAATGGTATACAGTCAGAAAGATGCTGACATTTAATAACACTCTAACACAAATGAATTGGTCAGCCAGAAATGAGATTTGGGGCAATTTATCATGAGAGGTAGCAATTCTTGCAATACTATTGCTGCCATTTACTGATATGCTTGCCCTTTTCAGATGTATGACTTCATTAATTAATTGTCAAGGTGGAGAATCACATGAACTGTCAAATGGTGATAATACACTGCACCATCAAAGTCATTGCTGGAAGAATCAGAGTGCCCAGTAAGTATCCAAATTGCAAACTATTCCTGAGTTGTCATAGGTGCTTGTAGGAAAAAATGAAAAACCTTTGGCTTCAAAGTAGATATGAACAATTCTACTCTCCGGCAGTTCAGAAATTGTCAGCTTTTTTAGTGCCTTAACATTTTTACTAAGATCAAGTTCTTTATTTTCTACATTAAGTATTATGCGTTGAAAAATACCTCGCTACATTTCAATCAAACAGGCTTCTTTTAAATGACAGCTTACAGAACAAGGATAAGAAAAGTGCAACTCCGAGGGACTGTTAGAATTTTTAAATGGATCTCCCTTCAGAACTACTAAACTAACAGTCCTATAAATTACAAGGCATCAATAACTCTCTCAGTACTGAATTTCTCTGGGCAGTGTATTTGGACAAGCAAAGTCATTGCTGTCTGAGGATAACTACAGGAGTATATGTCAAAATCCCATAGCCTGTTTTGCTGAACATTGATTTTAAAGCCTCAGGAACTAAATTACTTTACATGGACAGAAAAGAATAAAACTTAAAGACAAATGACAGGTTGACTTTATAATGAAAACTTTTTCATAGTAAAGATACAAGTTAGGAAGGTCTTAAGCCATGTTTCTGCTACATACAGCTTTAGTATAGAATAAATATAGTTTTGCCATAAAAACACACCCCATTTTCTGAAGTGTTACACACTATATCAACAGAAGTTAGAGTAGGCAAATACATATACTAACATCACTAGTCTTAAGTTTTCTAGAACTATATGCTATCCAGGCAAGTACAATCCTAATTAGAAAGCCTTCTCTCCTATAAAAATGTGAGAGGCATGAAAATACTCCCAGGAAAAAAACAGTGATGCTATCACATGAAGTGGTGGAGTTTGCTACATTAAAAAAATTAAGTGCTAAACCAATCTTTCCCTTCTTCCCCATGCCCATATAAGAAACAAAGACAATGATAAGGGCAAATTTGTTGAACCTCTGGGAACTCTAACTGCAGATGTTTGTATACAGAAACTCTCTCTAGAAAAAGTAGCCAAGACTCAAGCCAGGCCTGGAGTCATCATCAACATTCAAGAAAAACAAAACTAACAAACCAAATAACAAAACCAAAACTCATCACACACCTCTCCACTCCCATTAGTGAAAATGAAATCAACTGTAAGATCCCCTTGAGTTGTACATAAAACACTAAAAATACTGTGCAAGAGATTAAAACAAGCTGGTTGTGAAGGAAACGGAACCTGGTTTCCAAAACTGTGATCCTTCATCAGGGCTCCCCTCAAACAGCCTTTTAATTTCCATTGCCTGTTAACAAAACTCACCCTTCCATCTTCTGCTACAGAGTTACCACTGTACTACTAGAGATGTAATAATAGAGATGTAGTCACTGCGCTAATAAAGATTCGGAGAATCATTAAGCTGGAAAGATCACTAAGGTCACCTACGCCAACCATCCCGACCATGCCCACTAACCATGTTCCTCAGTGCTAAATCCACACATTTCTTCAACACCTCCAGGGACGGTGACTCCACCACCTCCTGGGCAGCTGCGTCAGTGCTTTATTACTCTTTTTTGAGAAGAAATATTTCCTAATATTCAACCTGATCCTCCCCTGGTGCAACCTGAGGCCATTCCCTCTCATCCAGTAGCTGCTACCCAGCAGGAAAGGCCAACCCGCACCTCACCACAATCTCCTTTCAGGCAGTTGTAGATAGCAAAGTCTTCCCCAGACTGAACAATTGCAGTTTCTTCAGTCACTCCCCAAAAGATTTGTGCTCTAAACCCTTCACAGCTTTGTTGCTTGTTGCCCTGTGCTGCCCTAGCATCTAGAAACAAACAACCCGTGAACCACACCGTAGCTTCACCTGCTGTGGTTGGCCATTGGCCAAAGCCATACTTGTTGATTCTCGGTTTGAATCAAGACGGCCCCAGAAGAGCATCCGCACCTCGATGGACGAGACGTCTCGGCAGCCTACACTGAGAGGTGAGGCGTTCGGCAGGCGTGCCACGGTGAAAAACAAATCCCCGCTTAGGCTGGACATAGGCCGAGCCCGGGGCACCCCAGTCCCGGCGCTGAGCCCCATACCCGGCATACCCGACGGCTCTCCCTCGGCGCTTCCCCTCCCACCCAAGCGGCGACCCCGCCGCCCGCGGCCCGGCCTCACCAGCTCTTCCTCGCTGCCGGAGCTCGGGTCGGGTTGGGCTCGGCGACCCGGAACATGAACCCGGCGCCTGCCCCGGCCGCTCCCCAGGGAGGCTGGCGCCGCTTCGCAGAGACTGAGCCGAGGGGAGCCGCCACGGGGTCGGGGGCTGGCGGCGAGGGCCGGACGGGGAGGACGCGGGCGACCGGCGCTGCTCCTCAGTCCCCCATGATGAGAGCCCGGAAGCGGCCGCGGCTGCGGCAGGAAGGCGGCCACGACCATCTCGTCTCTCCCCCTCTCCGTCCGCACCGCCGCACGCGCCCTCCCGCAGCCCGCACCGTGCTTACGGTCCCTCACGGCTCCAGCGCCGCGGCGCTCCCGCCGTCCTCGCGTCCTCCGCTCCTGGCCAGCAGCGCCGCGGGATACGCCGCTCCTCCCCGCGGGCTTGCAGAGTGGTGCGGCCCCGTTGCCATGGCGGCTGTGGCGTCGGAAGGGCGGGGGGAGCATGGCCGCGCTGGTTCGGCTGGAGGCGAGGCTCTCGCGGCTGCGAGAGGAGTATTTCCTCAAGAACAGGTAACACCAGCGGGATGGGACGCGCATCCTGGCGCTGGGTTGGGGCCGCCTGTACCGTTGCCAGCCCCGGCTGTGAGATGGCGGCTGTTCCTGCCCAAAGCGGCGGGCGTTACCGTCCCCCTCAGTGCTGCCGGCCGGTCCGAAGGAAGAGAGCAGCAGGTTCCCTGAAGGGTCCGGTTATTTGTTTACCTATCTATTTATTTACTCACTTTAAGCGTCTGAAAGTCGTTGAGAGAGCTGATGCTTAAGATCCACAGATGCTTAAGTGTTTGAAACTTTGCCTTGTTGCTATGTCAGATCATGGAGTTTGACTTCGGCCCTTGTTCTTTTGGTTCTGGACGTCGGTCCTCTGCAGCACCCATGACAAGTTTTATGTTTCTCCATCAAAGGAGAGAGACACCTGTTCTGGGCAGCACCGTCTGCCTAGGCCACCTGTTGCCATTTCCTTGGTGCAGGGATTCTAAGGGGTTTTATGACAGCAAAGGCAGCAGACAACTTGTAACATGTCACATTTTAGGAAATGTTTTAGGAAATGAGGTGTTTAAAGACCTATTTTATTTAAAACCTACTTTATTACTTATGTGAATTTACTGTAAAGCCAAATGCACTGTACTTATTAGTGCACGGTTAACACTAAAACTCACATATTTAGGATAGTTGTTTTTCTTCACTATTTAATGCAGCTTTTCTTTCAGAAACTAATTACAGCACCAATAGCATCAATAACACAACAGTAACATTACTAAAAGTTAAGAGTTGAAGTTAATATATGAAGTGTTGTGTTACTTGTTCTTTTGCTGAACCCCAGTTCATAGTGTTGCAGCAGTACAGCAGTTGGCTATATGACCTTCTCTTATCATGGAATCAGAATGGTTTGGGTTGGAAGGGATCTTACAGACCAAGGTCCAGTCCCCCTACCATGAGCAGAGTTGCCAACCACTAAATCAGGCTACCCAGGACCTCATCCCAGGACCTGGCCTTGAGCATCTCCAGACTTCTCTAGGATTTCATACATTTCAGGTTAGAAGGAGTAGGCTGAGCCAGACATGGAAATCCATTAGCGGGCAGCATGCTTGATGTCTGGTGGTTTTTGTTTGTTTGTTTTTGGTGTTTGTTTTTGGCACATCTTCTTGAAAATAAGCTTTTAAGAATGGGCTATAATCCATCAGCTTCCTAAAACTCAGACATTTTCATCTGAGAATTTAAATGAGAGGCTTCAAACAGTCCTGCTGAGCTAAAGGGTTGACCAGTGATCTGATCTCTGTTCTTTAGTGTGCAAATCTTGAACTTCTTCAACAAGGCTGTCAGTAAAAGCTTGAAAGAAATCAGAAGAATTTGTTTAGAGATTTTGATAGAATCACAGAATCATTAAGTTTGGTAAAGATCGCTAAGATTGCCTAGTCAAACTGCCAACCCATCACCACCATGCCCACTAAACCATGTCCCTAAAACGCTGCATCTGATTTCATGTCTGTTTAAAGTGTTAATAGTCCAGTTCCATATTCATTGCTTTTGTGAAGTGGCAGAAATTGTAAAACCCCTTGTAATGTTTAGGCAATGATGAGACAAAGTGCTCTCAGAGGTGCATTCCTCTGTAGACAGCACAGCCCCATTAAATCATTGGACATACTCTGCATTTTCGGAATAAAAATGATGATGAAATTATTTATGACATATTTTTAAATGTTCCTCTCAGCATTTTGCTTCATTATACATAAACACAGTTGAAAATGGTTGTTCAGCTGAGCCCAATGAATGAAGGACATAAAGATGTGAATGCTACATAAATGTGAAGATCTTTTGCTTAACTTTTAAATTTAACAAGTAAACTGTGGGCATTGAAGTGTGTCAGTTTTGCAGTAGTCTGAAGTATTTTGTTCAAAGTGAGACAACAGCTTTCATTTCTGCTGCAGAACTATTCTACTTACAGTAATGGATCTGTTAAAATTGCCAAATCTGGGAAGCTCTGAGTACCAGTGTGGGTAATCTGTTCATTCATTAGCCACATGGTTAAATGGTATTCATACAGAAATCAGTGGTATTTTTAAAAAGCACTTTTTGAAGTCAGTTTTGAAGTATTCTGCCATGAAATATCAGGTTTCCCAAAGACTTAACTTTCTCTGAAGCATCAGAAAGTGCAGAAGAGCAGAGATTGCAAAGTACTTGGTTTTGTTATTTTTTGGGTGTTTGGGTTTTTTTGTTGTTGTTGTTTGTTTTTTTTTTTGTTTTTTTTGTTTTTTTTTTTTTTTGTTTTGGGGTTTTTTTTTGTATTAACTATGCTGTTTCCAAGTACCTCCAGGAGTAAAGCTTGAATGGTTTAGGTCTACGTGTACCAAACAGATTAAAAAAACAAAAACAAAACAAATAAATATACATGTCTTTCTTTACTTATCTGTCAAAACCTAAAAGCAGAACTTTGTAGAACATGTAGAAACTCCAGAGCAACTCGACTTAATGGGACCCTGGTGAAAACTAAGTATTCTTGCTAGAAATTGCTGCTGCAGGCAGAGTGCAGTAATTGAAGTGCCTGAAAGTAAATCCCAAATTAGAAAAACTTTATCTTTCAGAATGCATTTCCTGTTTGAGGACTCTACAGCTGTTCCATTAAAGATCAGGGCAGGCCGATGGCTGTAATGTCCCACCTGTTGATTGTGGTTAGACCAGCAATCGATTTAACCTGGCTGTTCTGCTGATCTTAATCGTGTTCCTGTCATTCTTTATGCAGAACTTCATTTTATGTCAGAGTATGGGGTCTCCTAAACTGTCTGTCTTCTTAGGGAAAGTACCTTTCTAGGGAAGGTCTTGTCCAATTATAACACAATGCACAGAGGCATTAGGCCTGCCCTTTGTCACGATAAACATTAGAATATACAAGATCTGTGAGCACACTTATTTTGTCAACAACTTACTTTATGTCCTGTAATATCTATATGTCAGATTTTGACCATTAATATATCTTTAAAAAAAAAAAAAGTATTTGAAAAGTGTTTTTGACTCTTCAAGGCTAGTTGAATGTCTTGCAACTGTGCAATCTGATCAGGACGGTAGATATAATATTGCACAACTTATGCTCCAAACCTCTTATTTGCTGACAAGGCCAGTTGAAAGTGGAAACTAAACTGCAAGAAAAGTTCTGTTCTGGACCTGCTTAAATAAAAATGATTCAGCCCTTCAGCACTGGAACTTGTAATAAACTCTCCGAAAACTCTCATCTTTAGTCTCTTTTAGATTCCTAAGTTTCCTTATGTGCCTTTTTGCTTTGTCACAATCACTATTCTCCTAATAGAGCAAGTCACAGGAAGAAGACAAGCAGGGACTATCTCTTGGGATTACTTAGTAACTTTATGATGAGGCTCTTTTGCTTGTGTTTCTTGCCCCATTTCTGCACATGCTTTTCGCTTGCACTACCTAATTTAACATAAGTCTTCGACAGGTAATAGTTCTTGAAGATCACTTCAAGGTCATCAGTTCTCCACCCAAGTCTACCTTGCATCTTCATCTGCCTGACCAGTATCTCTGTAGATCACCTTTCTTCTCAAGTAACTTAAAAACAAATTCTTTCTCTATATCCTCACTTCATCATCAGTTCCTTTAGCATCTACACTAGTCAATGCTGCAGTCCCAGCATGTTTTCTACTTCGTTTCCTTTTGCTCCCTCCTTTCTGGCCTGCAGCACACACCAATTTCATTTTTACATTATCTCCAAAATCCACATCTTTGAATTCCCATTGTGCAAAGTCCTGTCAAGACTCAATAAGCTGTTGTATTGAGTACTATAATTCTGTGTAAAAAGATCCCCATGATCATCTCTTTGGAATCTGTCCAAATTACTTACAAGATTTGTTTCTAACTCCTGGCTTCCTTTTCCTATTAGGCTACATTCAGATTTCATATCCTGATATTACAAGCCTTCCAAAATTTGGAAATTTCTGCATCTAATTTCTTTCCTATGAATATTTTTCTCTTATATTAATCTCTCACCCTTTCTTAGTCATTTATTCCTCTTTTCAGTATTTCTCTTTTTTTAATTCCTTCCTAAGATAGCAGCTAAAAGGTCTAAATCTTCTGCATTTGTACTGTAATATAAGCTCATATTCATTAAAAAAGTCTGTGACAAGATATCTGTCACCATGGATTCCATCATTGTTCAGGCAATATACAAATAAAACTTCTAGTATTGTTCATAAAAAAATGTATTAAAATTAGATCTCCTTAATAAAATTTTTATCCTTAATAAACACTCAGTATTTACAATGATGACATTGACTGTAGTTAATTTATTTAATATCTCTGTAGCTACCCAATTGCATACACAGCTGTGGGGGCTTTGTAATAATTCAGGCCTAATTATTAATAAAGAATTATCTGTATTTTTCAGCTACAACTGAGGAGGCCCATAATATAACATGGGTATTCAGTACTGTATGAGAATAAGGCTTGCATTCTTGCAAATCTTATGTCATCTAGATGTTCTAGTGCTTTAAGGTTGCAGTAGCATACAGTGATGTTTAGTTTTTACATCCTTTTAAAATCATTTTAATTCTGTACTAAGTTGTAGCATAATTTGGGCTCATTCATGCATTGATCTAATGCAGTTTCTTCTGTTTTTCCATTATATTCCAATCCTAATAAAGTTCTTTTTTTTTTATATGTCGATTTTATTTAGTCTTCTTTCTGTACTGATTTTAAAATCTTTAAAATTGGGTACAGCCTATCACTGAGTCACTAATTCTCTTCCAGAGACTTAACTCCGTTATCTTGATGTTATACAGCTAAACTAAATTATTTTTTTCTGCAGTAATATTGAAGTATGTGGAAATATAATTGTAGTTGTGGATGCAAAAATCCAGTGAAAAAGATCACAAGCTACAGTAAGGAATAATTAGAAAGAATTTTCTGTTTTGGTAGTGAATTGTTATGTTAACAAGTATTATTACTTCTTATATTTTCTGTGATTACTATAACTAACTACTCCTTCTTATATTATCAGATCTGTGGATGAAGACAGAAAAACAGTGTACAAAGCTGCTGTCAAAATTCAGAGCTGGTTTCGAGGATGCAGAGTCCGAGCCTATCTGAGGTAGTGTGTTAGACATATTTTAATCTGTGTTTCATTTCTGAATTTCTTTCTAAAATTTCAATAAAATGAGAATGTTTTTAAAAGTAAAAAATCTATCAAATGAATAAAACGTATGTTCTACTCTAAAAAGTTTTTGATTTTCAGAACAAATGTGATTAAAATGTCAAGATTCTAATAAGTAGCACAGTCACAGTTTTTTGCAGAAACAGTCCATCTTCAGAAATAGAATCATAGAATGCTCCAAGTTGGAAGGGATTCACAAGGACCATTAAGTCCAACTCCTGGTTCCACATAGCACTGCCTGAAATTCTAACCCTATGTCTGAGGGCACTGTCCAAATGATCCTTGATCTCTGGAAGCTCGGGGCCATGACCACTGGGCAGCCTGATCCATGCCCATCACCTTCTGGTGAAGAACCGTTTCCTAATTAATCCCCAACCTGGCCATGCCTGGACATGTCTCCATGCCATTGCCTTGGGTCCTATTTCTGTCACCTGCCCCACCACTGCAAGTAGTACTCACTTCTCAACCTCACATATTGAAAAGGTTGTAGTAATTGTTTTGGATACACATGCTACAGAGACCCATTTGTGATGACTACACATCAGGACGCATTTGCCAGTCTTTCCCGTTATCTGTGACTAACTTCAATTTGTTTTGATACCAATTAATAATCAAACTTTTAGAATAGAATTAGCAGTCCCACCAACACTATACTAATAGGTCCTAATAGATAGAAAGTATTAATTATGAGATCTTGGTGTGACTGGGGAGATGAGGATGTTCCTCAGATATGCTTTTTGCAGTGACTTTTCATCTCTCAGTTACTGTGGACCTTAAAAAAATTGCCTAGTGAGCATTTGGTGACTGAATTCATATTGTAGAAAATTAAATTCCACTGCTCAATTTGGCTAAGTCATTTTTTGAATTGTTTCATTACATATTTTTCTCCATTTGTAAAACAGAAATCATAAACAATTACTTTGGTCTGTAAAATGCCACATATGACATTTAGATAAGTTTTTTGGAAGTGTTGTTGATTCCTCTCCCAGGAGACTCCTCCATTTTTCATGGATGTAAGCCCAATTGGTCCAACTCATTTACTTGAATTTCACTATCCTTATAAAGCTTAAGACTGTGAGGGATAGAGCTTATTAGATATTTCAGTTTGACCCCTTACTTATCACAAATTATTATGTATCACCCAGACATATTATGTCAATCCTAAATTACTGTTAGGCTGAATAGCATTAATCACTTAAAGACCAATATTTTTCCCAAGAATAGCCATTATTTGCACTTATTTAAAAACAACAACAACAAACACTAGTAATCTGTTGTCCATTGTCATGTGTGTTGTCACAGGATGCAGCCATCATATGCATGTATTTAGCAGGGAAACAAGGTATTTTGGCCCTTCACAGAATATCAGCTGTACCATCCATGTCAAAAGCCCCTCCAAAGACAGACAAGAGTAGTTGGTGCCCCTCTCTTTCTGAGATGAGTGACAACAGCATGGTGCATAAGAAAGTGAAAACTCAAGTGTCTCTACTGATGTATTCTATAGGAAAATGCTCTTCTAAACACACATCTGTACTACCTAATGGCACATATGGCTTTTGTAACATAAGAAAAAGCAACGTAATTGTTATGAGCATGCAAGTAAAAGTAAATCAGTAAGTGGAGAAGAGGATTTACTCTGCCTCTGTGTACAGAGTGATCCTGCTCAGTGAATGCCCTCTTTCCGAAGATGGATGGACTTAGGAGCACAATTTCAATATATTCAGTTGTGAGCATTTTGATTAACCCTCCTGAATTACCCCCATGCTTTGAATCATGTACTGGGAAGGCCTACCTCCAATAAGTGACTGTAGCTGTACTGAGTGGTTTCTGTGTTAGATGTTCGTAGGTAAGTAGTACAAAAGGTTCCCAGTACAGGTTCTGAAGTGGTTGGATATGTTGGTTAAAAAAGCTCACGGAACCAGCTGTCTTGCAAATTACATTCTTACAACCAGTTCATAAATCTTTTGTAATGATAATGGAAGTAGTATGTGTGTTTATACATGTGGAAGATTGCAGTAACAGATTTTTTCCAAAAGTAAAGTGAATGTGTGTGAATGTATGTATATAAGTTGAAAGGTGTGTAAAGCATGTGCGTGCACGTATATATATGTCTGCCTGCATTCATGCACAAATATGTATGAAGTAGGTCTGCAGTGGCCTTCAGTTTGAAGTATGTATAGGTAAAGCACTATGCATTATTTTTAATATTAGGAATTAATGCATCTGCAGTTGTAATCTTTCAAAATAACATATTATTAAATATGTTTAATTTTAGATATCTGACCAAAATGGCGATTTCTATACAGAAATGGTGGAGAGGTTATCAAAGCAGAAGATACTTCAGAAAAATGATTAAGGTAGAAAACCGGGTTTATAAAAATTATTTGCATATTTATGGAAAAAGTACAGAGTAATTCATTTCCTTGCCTTGAAATTTAGGAGCTGAAACTTTGATTCTTGATGCACGCAGTTATGTACTGAACAGTTACTATAATGAAAAACACCGTACATTTTTGTAAACCTGTTCATGGTAGACAAGTTAGTTCTAAAGTGTTTGCAGCTCTGCAGTATCAATTCCCAATCTAGCAATGAGATCTGCTCATGTAGAAGCCTGCCTGCATGATGCTAATGGCAGGACTGGAGTGTTTCAAGATGATTTTTTGTTTGTTTGTTCTTGCTGGTAGAAACTCTAATTCTGAAAATAATATAAACTCATATCTCTACATAGCACTGTTCTATATTTTAGTGGCTTAAATTTCTTACTTAATGAACCTTGAAGTATTTGAGGTTTTGCCTTAAGGCACACAGCGGATCACAGTCAATCTAATTCCCTTGAAAGAGCGGAAGATGGCACAAATATATGACAGCATACGAGCTGAAACCTTTTTAGCAGGTTTAGGAGATTAAGAAGGAGCTAATTTATCTTTAACTTAAAATAGTAAAGTTTTTAATGTGTAGTTAACTTCTGTAATTTGTCAATTTGTGTGAATATTTTACAGTAATTTTGGCTTGTTAGTCATTTACTATTGATGGATATTTTTAATAGTTGTATTTAGTCAAAACTGACAAGTAAAGCAGAAGGAAAAAGCTGAGGCATTATAACTCATATCTTAAAGGCTAATGTCCATGCCTCCTACTAAACTATGTTTTTATGCTTGCAGACTTGTATGCCTAGAACTTCTCTATTCCTCCCCTACAATTATCAGTCATTTAATTAAAATTTTACCTCTTCCAGTAAAATTTAAGCCAGCTTACCTGGCTTAACTTAATTATATCATCCTTCCTGGCTGTGATTCTCAGTCCATCTTCCGAAACACTTCTATTATTGTTAATTTAATTAAGTAAAGGCTAATTTAATTAATTTAAAGCTAGATAGCTGTGTAGTTGGACTGGATTCTGCTTTAAAATAAATTAAAAAAAAAAAATAATAATAATAAAAAACTTCACTGAATGTTGTCCTTGAATTTAGGGAAGTTTGGTTTCTGTGCTGTAATCTATGACAAAGCCTTAAGCACACCCACTTAAAACATATTCAAAATTATACAACAAATCCATCCAGTTTCTGGCATTTGTCCAATATTAGCCAGAAGTTTAGAGAAACAGAATCACGACAGCGAGTGATATAGAGCAATCAGCATAGAAAACCATAATTTCCCTCAAATGCCTCCAATTGTGCTTCCTGACTTTTTGGAGAGGACTGAATAGCCCAGCCTGATTGGAAGCCAACCTGTAAACTACACAAGTAGCAGATAATTTTGTCCCTTTAGTCTGCTATATTCTATGTTGTCTGTTCTCAAACTGTATTTAGACACAAAGTTCAAGTTCATTCCCTGTATTCACCCTTATTTTTGCAAACTCAGTGACTGGGTGAATTTGGAAAATTTTAAAATGAAACAAAAATCCTACCAGCAGTTAAATGCAATTTTTCAGTTAAAAGATCACTTGATGTTCACTCTGAACTCTTGCTAACAGTAGTTGTAATGACTCACGATAATGCAATGTGTGGTAATATGTTTGACATGATTGTTTCTTAAACACAAAAAAATTTGGTCACTTCAAAATTTCTCTGCTGATAATGACTGTATTGGTATCTGCTGCCAGCAAACAAGGCAAACCATATGCACAAAATACCCATGATTCATAGATAGTAAATCATTTTAATGATTATATTCAAAATTGTGAAATGTGAGTGGTACTGATGCGGAAAATAACAAAGGCTGAGGCTCATCAGATTGGCTGTCCATATGTGCATCACTACTAGTATTTCATTTGTTATTCCTCTAGTGCCTCTTCTGTTGATTTTTAACATTCATTAACTTAATAAAAAAAAATCTATTTATGTTTATTTTAGTTTATGTGACCAAAGCTATGGAGCTTTCTATATTCTAATTATAGCAGCTTTGGTAAAAATGTTTCTTTCTTTAGTTTAGATTAAGAACTGAGCTACTAGAAGTTTCTTAATGCCTTTGTTAGATTGGTAGTACTAGGTTTTGAAAGTCTTTAAGTACCTGCAGGAAAGGATGAGTTTTCAAACCAGGCTAACACCAAAACAAGAATCAGTCTATATCTCTGTGCTCCATTTTATGGTACTTCCCAAAGACAAGAAATCGCCTATTGAGGCAAATGGAATTCTAACATTTCGTTATTAAATGAAGTTGGTATGCACGATGGGCTTGTTTTCAGCTCCCTTTGGAAGAATATGTATATGTAAAAAGTTTTTTATGGTACATAGTTTGAAACCATCTTAAATAGTTTAGCTTCAACTCAGTAGCCAGTTTTGAATTCCCAGATCAACAGGAATTAGTCAAACGCTTATTTCTTCTATTAAAAAAGTATATTGACTCAGACCAAATGATTTTTCCTTCTCTGTATCTGTTTGCAACCACAATTCTGGTTCTTTGAAATTGTCACCTCGCATTATCTATATAAATGCAACGAAAACACTGATCACTAATCAGAAAATATTTGTAAGTGATCAGCATGTTTTTAAATAGCAAAAAAGGAGAAAGATTAAGCGTAGCGCAGCAGTTTACACACAAAAAGATTCAATTTTGGAATCGTAGCCTTTACAGTAAACTGTTAGGGAGATCTGTTCATGAACCTCAAGATAGATACAAAGACTACGTAGTGGAAGTGGTGGTGGTTGTTCATGTGGATGGGATAGTGAGATAGTTTTTCTCAGAGAGTCAGCATGAAAATGTAGCCTTGGAATTGGTGTCCAATGATGTGATGAGAGGCAGTGATCACAAACAGAAATGCAGGAAATTGCACTTAAGCATGAGAAAAGTAGACATAAGCAGGTGTCTTCTGGATAAGAGAGGACCTTGGATTCAAAGATAATATTTTGTTTACTAGAAAGAATGTAAATACAGACTTGAATTGAAGCACGAAATAATGCTTATGTTTTTGTGAAAAGGGATGAACACATCTGTCACTTGTAAAAGCAGAGTTTACTGTGTCGTATTCTAATCAAGATTAGATTAGAATTCACAAGAGAAGCAAACTGTGAAACGAAGTGATATGAGCACTTCTCCATTTGACTGACTTGTGATTTAGAGCAGAGCTGAGTAAAAGCAGGAATGTGTAATTCCCATCCTGTTATGAGTGATTTTGTTGAGTAGTGGTAGTGTAAGGTACAGATTTGTCATGTCTGTGTGAGGTGTGTATTTGCAGTCTAGATGACTGTAAGTAGACTGTCATAGGGAGGTGCTTTTGCCAAGCTCTTCAGTACTTCTCTAAGTTCAGGGGAAAAGGGAAAGTTACTACCAGTGACATAAAGAGCACACTGACGATAAGTTAGGTTCTGCAGTGAATTGGAATCATTCAAACCAAAGCGCTCAAGGCCTTCAAGTGTGAGGAAAACAAAAAAGTGTGAGATTGGTTAATTTAATCACTGATGGAGAGAAACCCTTTATCATATTTAAGCTATTTGGTGGTACTGCAACTCTTATATCTTCCAAAGAAAGAAAAGATGAGCTGAAAAGCAAACTTATACCAATTTAATTAAAGAATTTAAGAACATGCTTAGATATCTACAGTTAGCAGCACTTAGAAAGTAGTTACATAGAGAAAAGTGAAGATAAGGCCTGCTATTTATTCTAATTCATACATTTGGAACTGTGAATCCCTCAAATATATAAAATATACATCAACGTACTTGTGTATATGCTTATACATATATAAGGGAAACGTTTTTTTTTGAGATTTAGCAGTTTTGCATTTTTCTTTCATTTAGGAAATATATTTACTCCTGTATCTATTACTAGTAGATTGGTATGATATTAAAGCGAGCATTTAAAATGCACCTTAATTAAACTGCAGGAATTATGCCTTGCTTAATGTAATGAAGAAAGAGAATTTAAAATGAAGTAGCATCATTGTGTTCATTTGTAAATAACATATTGCAGCCAACTGTTTCTTAATTGCCCAGACTGTTGATAAATAATCCAGTCCTGCTGCTCTCCACAGACAATTTGCTTTGGATCAGACTAGGCAATTCAAATAACACTAATTACGGTGAAACCCTTTTATAGTGAATTCCTGTTTGCCATGGGGGAGAAAATCACAATATCAGGGGAAAGCACTTTTGCCTTTGATTTGTGTCTAAAACATGAGAAAAACATAAAAGCTGCATGTTGTGCTAAATAAAGGACATACTCTTGCATTCAAAGTACTTATATTTTACTTTTTATGATACAATTGTGAATTATGTTCATTTTGCATTTGTAATTAGAGGGCGGAACAGATGTGAAAGCTTAGTTTAAAGTGATGTATCCATTAAAATAACCTATGCTGCCAAGTGATTGCTTAGTATAATAGGGGATTCGTTCACTATGAAAGGAATTCTACTTTATTGGAAGGAAACCAGGACTTCAGGAAATGTTTTCTATATCAGGGGATTCACTGTAACATGGTATCATTGTATTTATGATTTTATGATGTTAAAATGAATATTAAATGAAACAAAATTCCCAAGGATTACTCGGGAGACAGCTAAGTACATAACATTTAGTACAGATGGTTGGAAGGTACAATTTTGCTCCATCACTGCATCCGTATCCTTGAACGATTTCGACTGAAGACAGCATTTCTTTGAATTTTTCATTAAACCAGACGTCTTGAAATATGAATTCCTTTTATGTTTCTGTGAGTTTTGGCTAAAAGAACCCCAGTGAATAAATCATACAATACTATGTGTCACCAGCACTTGTGAATATTTCTGCTTTGTTATTCTACTCTCAGTAGAGCACCATTGATTATCAAACTCAGCGGAGAGCATTTTATGATCATATATCTCCATTAGCTCCTAGTTTGACTACCATAGATTTTTCTGGTTAAGCCTGCATTATGTATTAGGAAGCCTATCTCTTCAATACAAAGTTTGATTTTATTCTCTCTAAGCCTAGGACTCTTATTATGTATTATGTATAAAGATTCTTATCTTTTATATGTAAAAATAGGAGCACTGTCTTTGTGTTAACTGAAATATATGCCATCTTTTTTTTCCTTGATTCACAGACAGCATATTTTATTATGAAGATGAATTTCTACAATGAAATGGCTGTCAGGGTAAATATTTCTTCACTTGTTAAACAAATGAAAAGTCAATTGTGCTCCGAATTTGCTTTTAATAAAATGAGCAAACCAGAATAATATACACTTGATTGATATGCTGATGGCAACAGTGGGAAATAGTACGTAGTTAAAAATTAAAGTTACTCTCAGTAGCCTGAGTTATATTTGAGAACAGTAGCTGAATTGAAGGTATTTGTGTGTGCCTTGCCCCATTAAATGTTCGTTGTACTTTACCATATATGATGATATAACAAACACTTTGTTTGGGAGTATTCTTACAAATGTAGACATTTACTTAAAATTCTGACAAACAATAGAAGTTTAATGTTCATTAAAATAGCTGTGCTTATTCTTTCATTACTATTCTACAAATGATGCATTGAATGTCAGAAGAGTTACTTTGTACTGGATGAGTTCACTGCCAGGCATAGGTTAGAGCTGCTCTGATCTCATTGATGATATTTTGAGTGATTTGTGATTGATGAAGAAGTGAGTAAACAGTCCTTGAAGTTTAATAAATATACAGTTGTCATGGGAAAGCTTCAAAATATATTAAACAAAAATTAGCATTTTTTTTTTCCTGGACTCTGGAACTGTATTTGAACAAATAAAGCAAACAAGATAAGGAGTAAGGACATGAGATAATCCTTGAGATGAAATCTTTTTGCCTCCTTTACTTCTTTTATACTGGGGGAAAAAACAACAAAATGTGCTTTACTTTAAAGGCCTAGGCAAGACCAGGCAAGGCATATTACATTTTGGATTCTACCAAACGAAGGGATATGATGGGTTTGGAGAGTAAGCCAGGGAGATTCTTATGAAGTAGAAAGACTCCCAGAACTGTGGCCTTTCTTGTCTCCCAGATAAGTCAGAATCAAAAGCTGTGGCATTAGATTTCCATTAGGTTTTTGAGTTGGTGGTGTTTCTCCCAAAAGCACAAGAATCTTTCATTTAGTGTATTTTAGAGAGCTAAAGATGTTTTACAGCAATCTAATTGTTCAAAAATGCACTAATTTGCTTTAGTTTATTCTTTAGTTAGCTGGCTTGCAATTATTCTATAGAGGGTAAATGCTATGTATTCATGCAGTTAAAATCAGTGGGAAAAAATATGGTGTAAGTCCTCGCTCAAAAGTTAGCTATGTACTTTTGGAAGGCACTTGAAGACCAAATTTCAAAGGTAATTACATATTCTAGTCAACTAGTGTTTTGCATTTGGTCTTTCATTTTTGAAATTGAATGTGTTCTCATTCATTTGTAATGGAAATATAATGTTGAATCATTAGGTGATATAAATCTTCAAAGTAGCATTTTTTCAGTCGTCCTTTTCCTTAATGGAAATTTAAATCAGTAGAAAACAAGAGAACAGACCATTATTTCATTGGAAATATCAGAATCCAGTTCTCACCTCTCTTTATCTTTTGCAACCATATCTACAGAGCAGATTTAAAATGCTACAATTCTGAAACACTGAATGTGTTTTTTTGCCATTATCCGGTTATTGAAAAACTAACAGAAATACAGAACAACAACAACTAAGGCCTGTTGAGTTTGTTCAAGGAAATTGTATGGCCAGAATTCGAATTTCCTAAGCCAACAGTGCCTTGTATTCACACATAATGGAGTGGATTCACAATTAAAATGCTTTAGTGTTTTGAAAATATAGCATTAACTGTGTATATTTTTTGTATTAGATGATTAACTTTTGCTTCGTAATATTATTAAATGATTTATTTTGGTTTCCAGTCACTGGTCGAAAAGACATTTTTGATTTTGATATTAGAATTATTACACATGCTCACAGTTTTGAAGACAGTTACATCTCTGTCTCCCTGTATTGCATTTACTTGTAACCAGAACTGTCAGTTTCATCCTTGTGAGTTAAAAGAAAGAACTTGTTTTAATTAATTTTACTTTTGAGCACTACTTTGCAACATGATTCTGCCTCCTAAAAGATTTAAGATGCTATAAATTTTCAGCTGCAAAAATAATCCCTGGGAAAAAAAATATTTTCATGAGCAGATGGCTTTTGATATATCAAGGTTTTGCCATTTGTTTTAGTGCTTAAAATAAACGTTATTTATAAGACCACTTACATTTTGATGTTACTTAATGAGGAATATGCATCATTGATTTGACTAGCTTAAGAGGTCATTTAGAACTTGCCCGTTAACAAGCTGTAATCTGCTGAGCACACAATGACTTTGTTTAAAATTATCTGTTCAGTGCTGATCAATGACAATAATTGTTTTGTACCAATCACTGTTGAAACTTGCTAATTACTTTGAAGGGCATACACACTTGCCTCTTTTTTTCCAAGAAATTTTCAAACATTCACCTTGGAATTATAAAGAAATATAGTTGTAATACATTATAAGTCACTCCGAAAATAATGCCTCTTGTTTATTTCCCTGGAAATGACAACAGGTACAAATAGCACCGTAACACAGTTTGATAGCACAAATTCTTGGCTACAAAATTATTTTTCAACAGTTACCACCATTAGGTTTGTATATTTGCTAGTGATGAACAAGAGCCTGCACCCCATGCTCATAAAAATCTGCATTGGATGAGGTGAGCCGCTGTTTCAAAGCTGCTATGATGGCGTCATTGTTTGGAACATGTTGCCCACACTGCCCATGTTTCATCAGACCAAACAGGTGCAAGACAAAAGGCACCAAATTAAGATGTCACGTTACTACAAAAATAACACTTGCCCATTATTTAGCATTTATTAAGCATTCATTTAGAATGTTCACATTACAAGAGCCTCATTAACATAGCTGTGTAAAGTGCTCTTTTCCAAAGAGATTAGGCTTCAGTCTTCTGATTTCTGACACATATAATTAGTGAAGTAGAAATCAACAAGTGCTACTCCTAAAGTAATTTTATTATGTTAGCCCAGGACAGCAGAGGTGGGTGTTGGTGGTATGGCAGTAGCAGTTGAGCCTTCCTACCAGTATTTCATTACGTTTTGTTGCCGCAAGATGGCAGCCAAGGGGCAGCCTGACAAAATGGCGTCTGACATGGAAGTGCATATGAAGCCAAATAAGTGGAATTGAATTACTCCATGTGGAAAAAATGGCATCCATTGACATTCATCAATGCTTGCCAAACATTTATGGAGACCAAACGGCAGTGGTTGTGAGCACAATGAATGGTGGATACTGAGTCCCAGCAGTGGTGACAGTGATATGAAACACAAGCTGCTTACCAAATGGCTGAGCAAATATTAACAAGCACAGCATGCAGGCTCTTGTTCATTACTGGTGAAAACACTTAGTTAATGATAGTGATTATGTTGAAAAAATGTGTTTTCTAGCTGTGAATTTGCTCTATCAAATAGTTTTATTGTGCTTTTTGTAACTGTTGTAGTTTCCATGACAATAGATAGGAGGCATAATTTTCAGAGCAACTTATGCAGCATAAAATAATCTGTGATATAATGCAATGTTTCTTTCCTATGATTCATTCAGTGAGGCCATTCTAGACTGGAAGTGGTGTAAATAAAGTTAGAATGTGATGTTTAATTGGTACACTGAGCCTATTGGAGTTAATTATAGGTTTATGCAATTTTACTCTTTTTGGGTTTTGATCCTTTAACCAACAAATATCCAGTTCTGCATTTATAGCTGGAAGGTGAAGACTGTCAGAAATAGTTTCAAAGGGACCATAATCCTGCATTAATGAGCACACAGCTATATGGGAGCCAAGTTACTCTTGTTGAGAAATATTGAAGCCAAACAGAGAAACAAAGCTAAGATCCTTATTCACATGCAAAGGATTTTGCTTAATCCCACATCTCTGAAGGCATGCTCATGCTTTCCTCTTCCTATATCCCTTTTTAACCTGATGCACTTGTGCATGAGAAAGGGAGTTGTAAAGACTATGAAATTTACTACAATTTTTGTGCAAAGAAAGCATGTTTAGTGTGAACCTTTCTTGCTCCTGTGTTCAGCTGATTGCATGACATTTATTTCTATCAATGTCTAGAGATTGAACTCTTATTATTTATTTATTAAAAACAAAGAAACAACACATAGGTAAAAGAAAACACCAGCTTCTTATATTAGTTTTGAGTCTCATTTAAGAAGAGAGGAAAAGCATGGTAGTGCACAAAGGGAATGCTAACTCTAAAAGTAAATATTTTTCCTCATACCTTTAGTGAATCATTTTACTTTTTTGTGACATATCACTCACAGAGTTAGTGCAAGCTTTCCTGTCATACTTACTATATCTTACATAAAGAGATAATAATAACTGTACCACTAGGTGTTATCAGGTTAGATTAAATGCCTGTTTTTACCTTAAACAATAGTTTTGTGCTTGAAGAATGATACCAGAGGCAATGTTTAAAATTATGCAGTTGTTAATTAATCTTCATATAGATGGTTCCAGTACGTTATTGTTTTCACACAGAAAGTGGTGGCAGTTGCAAAATTACAGTAACTTTTGTTACCACAGTTAGCGATACACAGTTCGACTGCAAAGGAACTGGAAGGAGTAGAGACAGTTCTGCCTGTTTCCTAAGAGCTCTGCCCAAACTTGAAGTCACTCTGATCAGAGTCTGATTTGTGATTTGAGCAAGTGGCAGCCTTTTTCCCCCTTGCTTTCTTTCCTAAATCAAGCACAGTTTGTGATTCTCTTTCTGCCTCTTCTGCGTTATGCAACTTTGGAATAGAAGTTAGGGAAAGAAAGCAGTCAACAGCAGCAATAACAAAGTAGCAAAAAAAGGATTCACTCCACTTAAAAAGTTGTAGCTTGCTTCTGAGATTCTGGAAGGAGAAGAATTGATGCAAAAGGAAAACAAGAAAAACGTTCTTTGTAGACGCAGTGAAGAGTTGCATTTCTTATAACATTTATAGGCCAGAGGCCTACAGGAAAAGGAGAGCTCTTGGCAAATCTGAATCTTCTTTTTTTTTTTTTTTTCAATACATCTCGTTGAGATGGATAGCTTCTAACCATGAAGTTGCTCCTCCATAGCAAGACCTCAGACTTTTTTTTTTTAATTTATTTAGTAGATTTTGTTGTTCTGCTCTTATGTCTCATAAGATTTCAAAGCTACAAAGATCATGAGGTGTGAACTGGAACAGAAATAAAGTAAGGCAGAACTAAAGATGGAAATTGAGAAATTAATTTTGAAATACATTTGAAAGCAAGAGAAACAATACAAAGAAGAAACTAAATAATAATTTAGGTGGATAAATTCAAGGGTGGAAGAATGTAAATAAAGAGAAATTCAGACACTGAGCACAAGAAGTTTGTGAATCTATTTTTGAGATTTACTGATACAAAGTACACTGATCTGTTACAGTGTAGATAATGAAGTCTGAAAACAGCCCTCAGCATGACTGAAAAGAAGTTACGTTTTCCAGCAGCATCAGTATATGTGATGCAGTACAGAGGGATAGATATGACTAGCAAATGGTGGTTGTGATAATTAATGCTTCCCTTGCCTTTCCACAAAATATATAGCCAGTAAATCGTTTGAGAAACGTCATAATTAGTATTTTCACATATTGAGGGAATGTTTAAACTGTTTTGTTAAACTAAATACTCGGGGAGAGCCAGTACTTGGGGAGAGACTGAACTGTCTTTTTTTGAAACTGATGCATTTTAAAATGCATTAAGCTGAATCCTTTCTCATGAAGGACACTACATAATTTCTATTTTACCACAATGTCAGAATTAACTACAGATAAAGAGGTTTCCTTTTCTGGCTTAAGCTTCATCTGTTAGGCAGAAGGAATAACGTTTTGTTAGAAGACTGTAATTAATGTGTAACAAACAGACATGCATCATCTTATATGGGAAAGACTAACAGTTTGTAAATGATATTTTCAGAAATCCTCATTCACTGAGTTACTGGGAGTCTTTCTTTCAGTTTATAACATATCCAGAGCACAAAAGAGTGTACAGATCCTGTAATTTCAAAAAAAGGCACCTCTTCTTTTTACCATTCTGACATGAAGCAATGCCACTAGCAGCATTGTTAATAATAGCAGATGTTTCTTAACAACATAAACAGATGCAACATAAACAGTTACTTAAAATTTGATATTAGTTGATAATGTTGGCATTTAATAGTAAATTCATATCACCATTTAACTACAATATGTTACATCTTACCTGCATTTTCTTCACTTAAAGGTAGTGGTGCCTCTTCTTGATAGTGCTTTTAAGGACATCCTATTCTTTGGGAAATATAACAGTTATTTCATACACATAAAAACTTTCAATTTAAAATGTACTAAACAAGTCTTTATTTCTTGTAGATTCAGAAGAGATGGAGAGGGTATTATGTCCGAAAATATACCCATAATTACTATGCACTGAAGAAGTACCTGGGAGCCATTTCTCTGAATAATGAGATTGTCAGGTAAAGATAAAAACTTCATGTGATAGAATCTTAATTATCCCTTCCATTATCAAATATATGTGTATGTTTCAGTCATTGTTCTCTTTAATTCTAGTCCTATGCATGTTGTGCTACGTTCTCTTCTCATTTTGACCGTTATGAATTCTCATTTCTTTGAATTAACTGGAAATTCCTGCTTGTACCAGGTTAATAACAGAGGATTTGCCTCTTCACCTATATTCAAAAACTAATAGATCATTATGCTATAAATGTGATCTGTTGAACTGGATTTTTTTGTTGTTATTTTGTTTTGAAAATTGATTATTGACAAAGTATGAAAGTTGTATGTTTGAGTCTAAGATACATTCATGAGCCATTGTGTGAATATTAATTGACTTTAATTGGTATTTACCTATACTCAAGTTCTTATAATCATTTGGGAAAAAAATTAAAGCCCTGGTGTACCAGTATCCCAGCTTCTCATTCTGGTTCATTGGTGACTGTACACTATAGAAGGAAGATCAAAGTCTATTTAAGAAAACAAAGAAACTTGTGTTGAGAAGAGCAGGCCTATAAAACAAAGGCTCACATGGATTCTGTACACATTGGTTTAAGTACCAGAACATTCACAGTACATCAGAACCTCATTAGGCCTAAAGACCCTCAACTGTGGATGTGTGGGCAGACCTCAGGCCTTAAGAAAGACACTAGGTCTTTAGAATTCATATTCTGGAAGTCCCATGTAGGACACATGACAGAGACAGTTCAATCAGAATTCTGTTACAGAAAACAGCATATGCAATTTCTGTATGTAAAACACAAATTATCCAACTTTCTTAAATGCTACATATTAATTTATATTATTTTTCCCCAATTATTGTTGGTATTGTTGGTGTCCTCTTTGTCATAGCACTGAAATAACTCTTGCATTATATTGTTAGATGTAGTGAAATGTACTGATAACTGTCTATCCATGGTGTATTTAAATGTATGTTTGCACAGAATGTTTGATTACAACTCTGCAAAACTAAATTTAAAAAATCTTTTCAAGTGTATCTTCAAAACATCTGTCGTGTCTTCTTGTTCAGAATTCCCTAATATTTCTTTCAGTTCATTAAAAAAAACACAAACCACACAACAGTGCCTATAATTGTATAGATATTTTAATCAATATGTTTCTTGTCTTTAACAGGTAAGATGAATGGTGTAATTTTAGGTACTAGAAACTGTGTCAAAGTTGGCGTGTATGAGCTCTTGCTTGGCTATTGGTATATTGATATTCTGCTAATTTGAATTCTGCCTTCTGAAATTCAGAGAATAATTTCTAACTATCAGATTAAAAAATAAAATCAAATCTGTCTTTCAGATATAAAAAAAAAACCCAAAAAGATAAAAATGAGTTTTCTGGAAAATTTGGTCAAATAGACCATATCCTCTCAGTTTTAAAAATTCTTCACTTCTCAAGTCCACCCAAGAATTGCTGCAGTAATCTTTTGCTCAGGTATATTTGAAACTAATATGTATATTATCTTCAACATTATTTTGATTAAATCTAACAGATGCTTAGTGAAGATCAGGTGTAGGCCCTCAGCCAAACAGATTATTCCTGTCATTGGGCTAAGTTGCTGCCAACTGCTTTGGCCCCAAGGTGGCATGGTGTGTTTCCTACTAGGAATACTGAACAAGGTGGAGGAGGGATTCTCTGCATATTTCCATCCCCTAGTACATCAAAAGGGAGAGAACAACTTCATTGCTAATAGGTATCTCTGTATATATCAAATACAGCAACTTACATTGTTTGAAAGGAGCGCATTTATGAACTGGTTTTATTTCAGCTTCAGCATTATAGAAATGTATGTGTTTATGGACAGAGCCCCTTATTATACTTGTGCATTCAGATTAAACTACCTTTGAGTGTTTCACACCTCAAGAACACCAAGAAACAACAGAACCATGGTAATTGAGGCAATGCAATTATTTTATCATTTCTTATAGCCACATTCATCAGACTATATGCACTAGTGCTGTGACCGTGAAAGTAAAGAACTGAGTTTCTCCACAAATAGTACTGCAACCACAGTAAAAAAATAAACTGATTTTTAGAACTTCCATAGTATAAAAAAACGATCAACTAACCAAAAACCACACACTCTAAGTTTGTCATTTCAAAAATTTGTTTAAGCTCAAGGTATGCTGTAGTCCTAAACTGTACTGCAATATGTTTCTTAGTCTTCTATAAAAATGCTAATAGGTTTTTTATTTATCAACAACTACCTGGAATTAGATTGCAGGTTCTTTCAAGGTACCTCGTGGTCACCGGAACCAGAGGTTGTGCTTTGTTTTCTCTCCTTTCATTAGGGAGAAGCCTGTACCCACTTCACAGGAAGCTACTGTAGAATTTTGGACATTCTGTTAGATTGCAGCCTGGTATCTTAAAGGAATTGCTGACCGAAGTTTGTTGCCTTCTCTCTCATCTTTCCCCAGTTGTTTTTTTTTTTTTCCCATACAAGGCATTTCTTTTACCAGGAGGTAATCTCATCTGGTATCTACATCTTTACCTTCCAGCTTTAATACAAGCCGGCCTTATTTAATAGCTGCCCTCATTTAGTAACTGGACCTTTATCATTTGTCTTTACTGTGAAAGTCCCAGGAGAAAGTAAACTTAATAGAAGCTGCCCCAGTTTAAAGCCATAGAGGGATGTAATTAAGTTTAACAGAAATTGATTTAACAGAAATTGACCTAAAATATAATTAAATAATAATAGTCATATTATATGTGAGTTTGCGCACCTTAACAGGCTGCTTATCCTAACCTAAGGTGCTGTTTTTGTAAGAACTGGAGATAGCTGTCTGTGTTAGCTCCAAGACTGGCTGAAGAATAAAGGGCAGAACCAATAAGTTTAATGGCTGTAAAGTCTTCATACAGTCCTTAGTTGAGAAGTGATTCAAAGAATCCCTTGAGAGACAGCAAAAGAATGAATTTGTACACTGAGTTCTATCTTCATAAGGGCGTACTCAAATTTTTTCTTTGAATTTGTATTGTTTAGCTTCAGCATAACTTTGTAGTGAGTTTCTTAGTCCTAAATTCTGAAATTTGTGCAATTTGTGCTAGATTTTTGTAATAATTCTTCATATGTTGCACCCATTTGTATTTGAATAAATGCCGATGCAGACTGTATTCTGCCTGAATATAGACTAATTGGATGGTTGCATACATAAATGTATTAAAATTAATTTGATTATTTCTCATTAAAATTACTGTATTTCATGTTGAGGAAAAATACTTTGTTTTGAAACATTCTCAAAGCTACATTTAGCACCTCTGAGACTTGGCAAAATTGTTACAAAGGGAAATATGCCAAAAGCAATTAGCATAGACTATAAGCTAAGTCCATATGATATGTTAGAATTTTGTTTTATGTGAAGGTGTTTCCAATCCATGATAAGAAAATGGACATCACATAAATTAGCATGCTAGTGCCATTGTATCAAAATAACTTATGGATAACGTCAGTTGTCCAACTGTGTGATTAACTTAGACTTCTCTGTCTAAGGTTATCTGCACACTGGCCTTTAAGCTACCGTAAAGCAACTTTGCTGTATGTCAGGTGTGCAACTGGAGATAAGATTTTGGGATGTCGTGCTCCTTTTGCTGATGAATGGCACCATTCAGTTTTTCCTAGGTATACAACTCAATAAGATAGCACTATCAGAAAACTAGCAAAGCGTTGGCCGAGTGCTGGTGTAGGGGGTTCCTTTATAATCAAGGCAGGTAGTTTAGTCTTTGCTTTTGAATAAACACTGACTTACATATAGCAGACTAAGACCAAGTCTAGTTTTAGCACGTATTATAGTGTATGTAAGCACTGTTAACTCATGAATTTCACACACTGAGAAGATTGACACCAATTTTTTTCTCTTTTCTTGTTGGCTCTTGTAATAAAAGGGTCTTGAGTGTAGCCCTTGTGTTTGACTTTCATCGAAGTTAGACTAGATGTTCTATCAGCAGATTTATAATCACAGTCATCATTAAATCTTCTTCAGATAATCATAGAATCATAGAATCATAGAATCACCAAGGTTGGAAAAGACCTAAAAGATCACCCAGTCCAACCATTCACCTATTCCCAATAGCTCCCACTAAATAATGCCAAGGAAACAGATAATGCTAAATGATAAAAATCACTTACTTGGTAATACATATATTTACAAATCCTTTATGCAGTCTAATTATTTTATAATCTTATTGAACAGTGAAATATGGTACTGTTGTATGTTGCTGGTTATCTAATCCAGTGTTTGGCTTTTCTGCAAATATGCTTGATCTTGTAGCATGGAGAAAAAGTAAGAGTATTGGGTTTATTCTTGATTGCTTCTTGGAGCATTTCTCAGTTTTATTTACTTTTAACATGAGAAGCACTTTGCTTCTTAAAACTTTTGAGGTATTGCTGTTTCCTACAAGAGGGTTTGAAATAAATCATCTGTTGTCATACTAATATGAGGAGAACTTGTTCAGCGTCCATCTGTCTGATTCTTTCTGTTAAAGATAAGTCCAGGTGCTGGCTATTTTCTCAAGTGTCAAAGTATTTTGAAGAATGCATATATTTTCTTATAATTCAATTAAAACGTTCCTCCTCATTGACTGCAGAAGCAATTGATTCTATAGTCTATTTTCAATTAGTGCCAAAGCCTTTCAGACAGCTCCTTGGAGTTCTTAAAACAATAAAAAGCTCATTTTTGTAATGTTGTCTTTCGCTTTATGCTTAATTATCTAATTTATCTTTAACCCATCTTCCTTTTCTTGTCTTCAAAGATGTCTAAAGGAAACAGATTAGAGTTTTTAAGTTATTTGCCTGTAATTAGAATTTTCTGAATGTAAACATATCCTGTCAGCTTTCTCTGGGAGCCATAGAAACAGAGATAAGTGCCAAATATGCTTTCTTTCATTTGAATATTAATCTTGAGTGATAGTTTCTGTAACTTGAGCTATCTATGCCTTTTCTAGAGAATTTTAGCTGTAACTGCTAGATGTGGTAAGAAACACGGAACTAGAATCACTGAAGTTCTTCTTTGTGATTTGATCTAGTTTACTGTGAACGGTATCAAATGTGTGCACTAACGTAAGTGGGAATTAGATCAAAGAAAAGCTTTAAGAGAATCATTTTAAAGTTTTAAATCTAGTTAGATTATCTAGAGTCATGTATATTGTTATTGCTGTTCCTTCTTAAATGTGTTGTCCGTAAGTCTATCTTTCAGCATGGTTTCAGAGCATTAAAAAAATCCATGAGAAGTTAGCCCATTTTCAGGTCTTCCCTTTACCTACCTTTATAGATATTAACACAGTTGCACCTACACATATGATTTTATACAGCATATGTGCTTGTATTCCTATAGGCTTTCAATAATACATTTTGCAAACCAAGACTTTTTAGATGAAGTTTTTTCTTTTTAGTTTGGTCATGAAATTGAAATAAACTGGCTAAAGCTATAAAACAAGCAATATCTTGTTTTATCTGCATAGGAAAATAATTTCTGATTGCACTGAGAATAAGATAGGAACCAATATGATTACACAGAAAGCTAAATAGCTAAATTTCTAGTGCGGATTCAGCTACGTACACCTCAGGCTTATTCTATATAAGTCTTATTCTATATAAGTCTCTCTTGAGGAAGTGATATGTTAGCCAGTTCTGTGTAATATAGAACAACTTCTTCAGATAAACCTGAATAACCTAGGTAATGTAAGTAATTGGTTTGACTATACTCTTTAAAAATATGAAGGCTGTTTTTTCTTATGTATTTTTGTATAGCAGTAAGCTCACCATTTGGATTAAGAGGTTAAATATTAAGCTTTATTTCACCTATATCCAAAGCAAAGTTTTTAATTAGAGTTTGTAGAAAGAAATTTTAGGTCCTGACATTCAGTCATTGAACTGCATTTATTTTGATCTAGGTGTCTTAAAATTACTGAGATCTTATAAAACATTTTCTATATAGACTGACTAATCCTAGAATTTCATATTGTCCTACAAAGAGAGGCTTCATGGTTTTATGTTTTGGCTGAAGCAGTATCTTTGCTGTAAAATAAGTAGAAAAGGGGAAGAGGCACAGTTTCATTAAGCTCTAACATATCATTGACTGTCAGGTAGGTCTTGTTATGCTGTCCATCCTCATTTAACTATCCCACAAGATCTCTTAATGAAGTTAAGCCCCAAGTTCACTCCAGTAATTCTGTGGCAAGAGTTTGTGCAATGTAACAATTCATCACTTGTCAGGAAGGCACTTTTAGTTTATACATTTAATAAGGGCATCCTCTAGCTTGGTTAATTAGAAGTGAACAGTTTGCATATTTACTAAATGCGGAGTGTCATTGCCACCACGGCCTATTGCCTACATGAATTATTTCTCTATCTGCAATAAACAGCTGGGTAATTATTACTGCCATAATCAGATAAATTCCCTCTGTAAGGCTTTTCTTACATGGCAATTCTTTGAACTCATCCAAAGCTGAACAAAATTTATGAACTCCAGCAGCTAGGCCACTTTTTCATAGTCTAGTGTCCCTGTTCCCTATTTCAAGGACATGTAGAATACTATAAATATTGTGTAAATTAGGAGCATAAATATGATTACCTAAAGATTACATATTAATAAACTTGATTTTCAAAATACAATTTTCAGTTTGTAACTGATTAAATTATAGCAGTTCTGGTTTTATCTAATTGTAGAGACATGACAGGCCATCTATATACAGGCTATACTCAGTTATCAGGGAAGAGCTCTACCACTTGAAGACTAAGGACTGTTGAGAAAGTATATCGATATTTTTTCATGCACATTTTGGAGAACTAGAAATGTCATACGTTTATGAAACTAGAAAAATGACATTTTATATGCCATTTACTGAACTTATGTAAGGCAGTACATTTGTCACTAAAAAAAAGGTGGTTCTTTTGGTTTGCAACTTTCAGCTTAATAATGAAGCGTAAAATATAAATGTGTGAATTTGGTACCTTAGAAAATCACATATTTTGTTTACTAAAGCAATCTGTATGCAAATGGCTAAGTAACTAATCTTGTTCTACATTGTCCAAGTAGTCCATTTTGTTCTACTGATGGTCAAGTTTGATTTTTTTTTCTTCTAATGATGCTCAGAACACTCTTCTACTCTGAATCACATGGTCTAGTCTAAATTCAGATCCATCAACTTCATATCCATCAACAACACTTTTATAACAATACTTCTTTTAGTTCAGTAACCTTTGGTTAAACACCAACAGTCTAGTTTGATTTGATATCTCCAAAAAATGGAAAATACCATCTGTATGCTACTGCAGAAGTTAATTTTCTTATGTCCCATATTTCTCTGCTGAATTGCTTTAATTTCTTCTTCAAACCATTGCTTCTTTTTATATCCTCCTTTGGTAGACTGAAAACTCATTTAATATCAAAAATTCATACATTAATATAGCCACTTTTTTGATTTCTGTTTGATAAAGAAATAAAAATATCCAACATTTTTATTCTGATGGATTGTCAGTTTGTATATTAATTTATATACCTTTTCATCACAGGATCATAGAAAAGCTTCAGTTCTGTGAGTCCTATTCGTAATACCCCTCTACAAGACATAGTATACTTCGTCATACTGTGAGCATGATTTTTTTTAAGCTGTGTAAACCATTTCCCTATTGTTATCCTCCTTTCAAATTCTTCATACTCTTCACCTTGTAGGGATAATTACATGAATCCATTAAGCTGTTTATCCTTGACAGTGAAGCTAAATCCCAGTTCTTTTACCTTGAACTTCACGGTTCCTGCTGTCTTCAAAACAAAGCAGCACAGGAGAGTTTAAGAAAAGCAAGATTTTCAACTTTTATTTCTCCAATTAGGCTTTTCTTTTATTGTCCAATTTACTGGCTTATTGAAAACATTCACAGCTTCTTCTGTCAGACTAATCTGATCTTCCAGGTGCATGATGCCCAAAGTGATCCAGTACTCATTAGCCTGCTTGTACTTAGTGGTTGGAGGCCTCACCACCATTCTGCACCTTTGGACTTATTTACTCAAGGAAGGATGTAGTACTCCAAGTAACAAATTATATGCTTAAGTATAGACAATAAAATCTAAACATCAGCTGTACTACTTAGGCATGAATAATTAGATGCCTAAATCTGTAATGGACTATACTGTTTTATATAGAAGAAACAAAATTTCAGATAATAGAACTTTAATTTTGATTGTCTCATAACCTAAAAAATGTCTGATTTTTGAGATCTTGATTACATAACATTTTCAATATATTCTAGCATTTCTGAATAATTGAGATCTAGCTGATAATAGTGGCCAATTAGCCACTGCCTTGAATTGTACTGCATATGAGTAGTACTGCAGTACTTCAAAATATTAGATCTCTCCTAAAATGACTGCATTTTTTATTTAAAAGATATAGTTCTCTGTGTTATTTTTCATAGTGTTTGTGACATCACAGATGCTCAGGTGGCCACACAAACTCTATACACAAATTTATTTGGGAATTTGAGAAAGCCATCAGGTACAGTAAAAATCATTAGAGTGTTGTGAGATTTGGCATTAGTGCTGTGCTCTACATAATGGGTTAGTATATAAAAGCTCTGTCTGCCTTGCCATTGTAAGACATATTTAATGTGAAAAATGTATACCAAACATATGCAGACTTTAAATATCAAAATAAATAAAAAATGTGAGTCAGTCAGTAAGCTTTTAAGTCTAATTGTTGCTTAAAACTTTGAGAAGGAAAATCAACTTAGCTGATGACTTTTAGTCATCACCTAGTGATTTAAAATCAACCTATATGTTGCCAGGTATCATATGTTAAGGTAAAAGAAATATATACCTGTATATATTGTCCTGCACTGCAGCAGAAAGGTAACAGCTTAAAAGGGTGTATTGTATCAGGAACAACTTACTACAACTGCATAGAATAGCAACGTGCTTTCCCGTTGCTATTACTGTGCAGATGGTAGCGTGCACAGTCTGCTGGAAATTGCAGTGCCAAAAAACAACAGATACTTTCACATTATATTCACTGAGAACTTTCATTGGTAGCTGGCTATCTTTAGACATCTTCATTCGTGTGTTGCAGGAAAAATTAAGAACTTGACAGCTCTGTTAGCAGCTTAGCCCTGACGCTGTGCTAGAAATGACCACTTCTGCTGCACTGCCATTAGAATAATTGTGTGTCAGGGCTGTGTAATCCATTCAGGACCAAATCAGCTTTGTTACCCCTAATTACTAATTTCACTATTTAGACTAATCAGGCTGATTTATCGTGACAAGCACCCACTTGAAAAAAGCCTGCCCATAGCTTGCTTCTACCTGTTAGAGTTAGCTGTATTAGCATAAAACTGAGCAGAAATAAAGTTGAAACAGGATACTTGGATACAGTTCCTCAACCAGTGGAAACTTCAGTACTGTCAATATTCTTATGCCACATCCATAACGGGTGAGTTTATAACTTTAAATCAAAATAGTTAAGCTAACAAAACTTCAGTGTTTAAATCATGCCTTTTTTATTTAGACCAGTATGTTAATTTTACGTATTTCCAGAAAGTTAAATAATTTAGTAGCTTTTAAATATGTGTATGGAAAAACCCTATATGAGTTGAAACCTTACTTAGAAAATTCTGTGTAACGAATTAAGGAAAACATTCCCTTTTTATTTATAAAGTGGCTATGTTACCCATGACTTCAAAAGCCATTGCACTCTGTTGAGTAACTGTGCAGCAGTTGAAATTGGAAGGATAAGAAGGGTACATCAGTCTGTTCTTTCCTATCAGCTGATACATGCTGTGTCCTGATCTCCTGATCTGCGCAAGGTGTTCATTCACTGTATGCCCTTCACTGCTGTGTTCATCACATTTCCTACGTAGCATATTGATCAGATGGTGGACTTTGACAGTTGAACTGGTATGTCACTTAATTCCACTGGTACACTGTGTGATTAAAGAAAGGTGGGCAGAATGTGTTCTGCTGTGCACAAATGATAATGGGATTTTAAGGTGTAACAATTTTTTTTCTTTAAAATTAATAATTACAGAATCCATTGGATGTTTTTGCTTTTGCTTGTTATTATTAGTTTCCTGTTCACTACACTGCAATGACAAACCAGTTACAGTCCTCCAAATTTTGAAAAGACACGTCATTGTTAAGTTTATATAATTAGTTTTGTGATAGGTGTTTAATTTGACCTCATAGCCCTAATAGCTGTCCTAATACCTCCTCAGAATTGACATTGACCCTGCTCTCTGAATCTGTAGAATTTCTAAATCCCAATTAGAATTTCAGAAAACTAATCCACTCTGCCAGGTTAATGTATCCTTTGAACTTAAAATCTGTTTTGAACATCAGTATCTTTAGCTCTTCTAGACTGAAATTGTAACAAGTTCAGGATTATATTTTAATTCTAGATGAACATACTTGTTATTCCTATAAGTAAACTCTTTCCTCTGTTTCTTCCTGAGCCACATGCTTTTTAAAAACATATCTACATTATTAAAGTTCTCCCTTTCATTTTCTCAGCTATACAGCACTTGTCTTCATAAGACAGCACTGTGAACACAACATACATAACAGAATCAAAAACTGAATATCCTACAGTTTGCTGTCTCTTGCAGCAGTCTCTATTGTAGTCAGTTCATGGCAATTCCACCAATGCTAAGAATTTGGAAAGTATGCTCCTTTTTCAAGTCTTCTTTCAAAAGGCATATCTTATTTTTATTTTAACCAGATAGCTTATTTGCTGATATTTTCTTCTTGAATTACATTTTAGACATGTAAAATGCATGCTAAGCTGCAAACTTTGGGTGCCTTTAGAGCTTTATTGCTTTGTTTGCATATAACAACATGTAACAATGGAACCTGCTTCAACCTTTTTGGAGCAATTGCAGGTAGCCTGGAAAGTGTTTTGGTCTAAAGGCTCACCAGATAGTTGACAATCAGTATCATAATCTGATTGTCACCAGCCCACATTGTTTGTAAACTGTTTGTATGAGGTTGGTAATTTCCATTACAAGCATAATCACTTGTGAGAAAATAACTACTTATCCAATGGACATCTGATTTTCCCTTTACATCTCCATTCAGCACTCTTCAATAACCTTCAGCCATTTGTGTACTGTCACTAGATCTCCAGGAATACTATTAGTGTAGATTTCTCCTTTTCCTTGATCCTCTAAAAACAAAAACAAGTGGAATGACAATTGTTCCTTTCTCATCTTTTATGTTTACAGAATGGTCATGAGGACATTCAGGCTGCATGTGTGAACACAGGTTATATTGCTGAGTATTATGCTTTTGAGCATAAGGCCACATGAACAAATGCACGAGGCAGTAATACATAGAGGCAGCACATGCATTACAGTAATATAAGCACCCATTATTAACTGAGAACTCTTCAGTGCTATATGAATATAATACCTTTAAATACTTACAAGTATTACTTCTTGTCTGAATCTTTTGCATAATCCATCAGTTTCCTGATGTTTGAGAGCTGTTAAAGCTATTATTTAAGCTTTTTTTTTTGGCCTTTATTTCAAACTTATAAGATGTTGAAAACTTTAGAAAGTAGTACACAAATGTATATATACTACTTATAAGTACTACTTATAAATATATATATATATACTTATATATATATACTTACATATATTTATACAATATATATACTTATATATACTACTTATAAGTACATACTACATATGTATACATACTACTTATGTTGTAGCAAATCACACCTTTAAAATACTCAACAGGATATATATATATACATTATTTTTGCAGGATTCATGGGTCTGAGCATTGAATGTTATGTAAAACAGAGCTGAGTTGATTCTTGTTTTCAACAAAATGATCATATGCCAGAATTACTCCGAAGAGTGAGTTTTCTCTTTTTGAAAACAATGGGATTTCATCATTACAAAGAAGCAAACACCTACCCTTCTATTTAAAAAACAAAAGCCACAGTGCATATGTAAACTAATGCGTATATCTGCAACCAATCTGCTATAAACATTTTAATTTTACACTAGCTGAAGTCTACCTAGCAAAGTAATGATAAACTGCAGAAGCACTTTCTGGACCTTTAATCACTATATGTTTTGTTATATTTCAAGCAAATACACTCTGAAATCCTCTGTGATTTCCAGCAGAAGGAACAGTGTTTATGACTGCCTTACCAATGAGTGGTTTAAATTTCAGCTGTGTGAATAAAACTATCTGGTACATATTTGAGAACAAATAATATACTTTTAAGAATTGGTTAATCCCAGATTTCACTGGGCAAGACCGCACAGTTGCAAATGTGTCACATGACATGGCAGTACACATCATAGCAGAGAGGAGCAGGGTGTTACAAAGCCTTTCTGTTTGCTCAGTAAATCTGAGCAGATTCATTCAGGTATTCTGAACTAGGCTGAGGATGATGAAGCTGTCTGACACAGCTAACGCAAGAGTAGTGTGTATGTTCTGTTAAAGTTCTGTCTTTAAACTATAGCCCTCTCTATAAACTACTTGTACATCCTGGACTGCTCTCTCTATATAGGCCTCATTTTTTACCCAAGTATAATAGGTAAAAGTAAAATCATATCATCACAACAAGTCACACTGTATTCTCATATACACCAGTGTAATGTGAAATCAAGTGGCATGCAGTTGTGTACCAGAAGTGTTGTCCCACTAATTTCATTTTCAGTTCCATACTCTCTGTTTGAGGAGGGAGGATGATAGATAGTCAGGAAAGTAAAATTGATTTAGTTTTTCTCCTTTTATGCTAAGATTGCCTACTGCTATTTTCCTGGAATTTTATGATTTGGAGTCTGAACTGTTCAAATTCACAATAACTTTATACTCTGAGTACTATTGATCAACTATTGATTTTCCTGGATTCTCTTTTGTTTAATAAATATTACAATTTTATTATGTCTATCTCATCAAAGGATCACAGAATTTAAGTGGAAGTGCATACGGAATGCAATTGTTTGATGAAGTTAATAAATGTAGGTCAGTGTGAATTTGTAAAATGTTGCAGTTCTCTGCAGAATTATGAAAATCTGTATACTGCTGAAATCATCACTTCAAGACCTTTCCAAAAGTGCATGGAACAATATTATGTGTGTATTTTTAACCTTTATACAGACAGCAGGAGTACTGTCAACCAAATTTGCATCTCATAGCTGGAACCAGCACTGCTGCCTACTGCATAATGAAGTATCAGAATAACAATAAGTTACCTTGTCATATGAAAATGTTTTATTGTCAAACTATATAAAGCAAATAATTTTGTCATTAACAAATCAATAGCTACTTTACAGATTTATTTGTTTTCTTTGCGCACCTACATTGATAATGCTATGCTTGATTTCAATTACTTGGAGTATTCTGTATTACAAAGAAAATGCACTTTATATTACCTACATATTCACTTTTTAAGCAAAAAAGTGCATGGTAAGGTTGTGCTAATTAACACTGATATTCTTTGGACTTTTTTCAAGTAATGAGAAAGCACTATATTTGTCAAAACTTATACATATTTCCTTTAAAATGGTATTATATAAAAATCAGTTTGATAGAAACTCTAGTTAAAGTAGGCAGACAGGAGAAGCCAGGTTTGTAGGAAGATACAGTAGATGACGTTAAAAAACTTAGATATGCTTTAAGACAACGAGAAAATTATGTTAAAAAATTACCAATTTTTTACTTATAAGTTAGTTTAAATATTCCAACTATGAACCATGTAAAAGACAGATTATTTGCAAAAACAAAACAAGATTACTAATTAACCTAGAACATGTTATACATTTACAGAACCCTTTTTCTCTCAACAAATTTGATGCAAGCCAAAGTATTTTTCCATATTCAGTTCTCCTCCTTGAACCATTAAAGGTTTATCCTGAAACAAATTGCATCCAGAGTCTGAAAGGATAAAGTTATTGATCATGCATGGTAGCTAGTATTCCTAATATCAGATAGTCCCAAGAAAGCATTGTTTATTATCACTGATTGAACTTGAGTTATATATGAACAAAGAGAAAGATCGGTTTAATCCAAAGATCATCTAATTTCATGGAATTTTCTATTGACTGTAATGGACTTTGAATTTATTCTCTTTGAACCTTTAAGATTTAACTCTAACTCTGTTTGGAAGTCCAGATTTATGTCTTTAGTATCACTTATGCTTATGTACCTTTTTCTGTACGGTAACAGTGAAACCCACTGCACAGTGAATAATGTGTTGTTCTTGAACTGCTCACATATGAAATAGTATATTCATATCCTATCACTTATTGTTTTCTTGATTTTGTTGCTCCTATTCAAATTTTTTGAAAATACAGTGTTATTTTCTGTTGCCCCTTAGAAGAGAATCATCCTGGGAGCTCCCATCCTCCAGTCACTATTGTCTGTATATTCTGTACAACTGTACACAGCAGTATTATGGGTGATAGAAATATTATAGCACAACTAACAAGATGTGTAGGCTGCAAATGTATACTGAAGATTATTTGTAACTATAAGCCAAAAACAAGCAAACTTTGGGAAGATTTCTGGCACCGTGTTAATGAAGACATGATTATCCTGAAAGTATCTTAATACTTTGAATTATAGTACTATCTAAAAAGATCATGAATTTTGTTGAATTTCTACAATTATTTTTTATTTTTTTTTTTTTAATTTCAAATTAGTATTATTTTTTTTTATTTTTGATTTCTTTTTAATTTCATCACATGCTGACTATTAAATATTCCCTGAAAATACTCTGGTAAATTCATTTTAATGACAATGGAAAACATTTTACATCCCATTATTACTACATCTGTAGCACACATTCTAAATAACAGGGCTTCTTTTGAAATAAGTACATAAGTATCTAAGAACATGAACAGCACCAGTAATGTGTTGATGCTGAATGGTTGACTGTAATAAAAAAAAAAAGAAATAGTATTAAATAAGTAAAACAGATTATATGGTCTGATACTGAGAGTAAAATGGCAATTTTTTTTAAGTGATACTATATGCATTTTTTATTAATCCATTTATTTCGACTGATTGATATAGAACAAAGAGTATCCAAGTAAAAATGCTTATGTACCTATAGGCAGTGACTCTGAAATCTGCACCTTAAGGACAAAGAAAGGTCGCCAATCTCTCCAACTCCTAGTTCTTTGTCAAAAATGGACACAGTTAATGAGGTTTGTTTGGTACAGCACAAATTCTCAGACACAGATAGAGATCCTTTCAATGGAAACAAATTTGTTTGGCTTTACCAGGTTACTTAGCGATTAATAATAGCCTTGAGATGCAGGTCAGAAAGGTCATCGTACCCGCTTGCCAACACAATCTAAAATGTGCAGCTAGTCTGGATTTGCAGGCTTTGAGGCCCCGAAACACTATGCATAAAGTAAAACAGGCTATTTTCCAACTTCTTTTTTCATATTAATAAGCAATTTTCAAGAGAAGGGTGGCAAAATGGGGGCCATGCCACTCTAAGTAATTCATTTATTTTGCAATTTAATCTTATGTTGGAAAAAAATTACACTGCTGAAAAAGCATAGCATGGTGATTTTTAAACGTCAGTGTGCTTCATAAGTAACCTTGTATGAAATATTGTATTAGAAGCCTTTAACAGTAAACTGCAACAAAAAATATTTCCAGAGTTTGAAAGAGACCTATACATCTTTTCTGATCTTTAATTTATTTCCTTTCCATTTTATTTTTTCTGTTACATTTGAAATAAAATGTGTAAATAGTTAATTTTTTACTTACTGTAGCTGATAGAAATTTGAAAGATAACATGAAATAAATAACAATTCTATGCTGCAATTTCTTTTTAATAATTCACTCATTCGCATATGTTGATGAACCTTTTTAATGTTATGATAGTACAAATATTAAGAATAGATCAGATGCACAATCTTAAACATACTTTCAGAAGTAATATGATGTTCCAGAAGAATTGTTCATAGTAGCAAACTTCTTCGCATGTGACAGGATTTGGATTTTGTTCTATTGTATCTTATTTAGTATCCACTGACACAAGTGAGACCATTAATATGGGCCTCTCTAAATATGTTTTGCTGGAACATTTGAATAATCCAGGTACATTAATACCTGGTTAAATATTATAAATAATGGATAAATATTGATGGTGTATTTTTCTTTTTTTTCTTTTTTTTTTTTCTTCTTTTTTTTACCATGTACTCAAATGCTTAAAAAAGAACCATCAAATAGAATTTACTCACCTAATTAACTTTAAAACAATCTAAATGGTTGACTGAATATATTTGGTGTCTTTGGCATGCCAATTAATTTGAACTAGCTATTTCTTAATAACAAATGTAACAAATGTTAATCAAACTAACCTTTTTTACGTGGGTCAAAAATCCATACTTGTGTACTGTGCACAGTAGCACAAAATTTTGTTTCTTAGAGAGCACTGATTCTCTTCACCGTTTGCATAATTTATGAGAAACTTCGTTCTATGAAAGAAGCCATGGCAGTGGAATCAATGGCCATTTTCTTTTGTAAATGTTCATTTGGAATCATGAGTTCTCTCCATTCTCTGCCAGTTGGTATTAGGTACAGTTCTTTAGTTCTTTTACAATGAAACAATGTCCTATAACCTATTGACTATGTCCTTTAGTTGACATCTATGTTTGCAAACTTCTTTCATACACTGTCTCATGAGGCAGTTATATTTTTTTCTTGTGGCCTGTACCATTGCTATCAGACTAGAGTAGAAAGTGACCTGTGCAAGAAACTTAATGCTATGGAAACTCCTCTTTTTAAAGACACTGCTGCATAAGAAGGTTATATCCAGTTCTCTGTGCATAAGTACTCAATTTTACAAAAGGCTCAAAGGTCTAGGATAAAATATCAACTCTTATCCTCTGTTTACTATGCTTTTTCATGTCATAAGTTTGCAGATCAGAAGGAGACGTCACAAAGCACTAATCAAAACTTAAGTGGACAGCTTCAGTTTTGAGACTGAAGGAACATTACTAAATTAAAATAAATTCTAGTTATAAATAAAAGTCAAACGAGAATTATTCTGAAAGCAAAATATCTATAAATTTTATTAAACTATTAAAATGAGCATTGACATCTTCTTCAAAGTAATAACTAAACAATATGAACTAGTATACTGGTTTTGGCATTTTAATCCATTTTCTTCACAGATATCTCCATGTAGATCCTGCTGCTGTGGAACTCGATGAACTGTAATTTTCCATGCTACTGTTGCAGTACATTGCTAATAGTTAATAGCAAAACACCATGAGGCTATAAAAGGGTTAAAGTAAAATAAAACATGTCCAGGTCCTTTATTATCACCACATGATTGATAAATTTATTTTATTACAGGAATGAACTCCAAGAGTATGCAGAAATGAATGAAAAGGAAAAGAAGAAGAAAGACCTAGAAAAGAAAGAAAAGGAAAAGAAATACAAAGCCCGAAAGATGCATTACCTCCTTAGCACTGAGCAGGTTGGTATACCTGTCCCTGACAGCTCATGCAAACCACTTGGGCCCCCAGCCTGACAGAGATAAACTAGCAGGCTGAATGGGACATGACTTGTTGAAAAGATATCACAAAGACACTACTTCGAGTTCAATTTAGTGCTTTTCTATAGGCAAGAGCAGGTACCATGACTATTCCACGACAGCAGCTTCATAGAGGCAGCATCAGCACTGCTGGCAGAAAGAGTCCAAGTCAGCAGTTTGATCTGCCACTGTGATAACACAACACGAAGGGCATAACCTCGCTTTAAAAACTCATTTTGACTGGCTTATTGTTGTGTTGTTGCACTTGTCAAGAACTAACAAGTTATTAAGCTGAGGAGGGATTTCATTTTTTCCCCTTTTTTAAATTGAGCTAATGCTGGGACTGGTTCTATCTTCTCTTTGTTTTTAAGACAGATTGTAAATGCAGTTTTTCTGTAAAAGCTTTTCCTAGAACTGCCTGAATCAGCTTATTTAGCATAATTGTTTTTACATAGAAATGCCTCATAAATTTTAAATATTTACTGATTAATTTGTTTTGTATTGATAAAAGTGATATATTTTTCAAGCTTCCTTATGTATGCTGCTTTGCAGTCAGCATAGCCATACACGTATCTTAGACAAAATGAATGTGCTTGGTGATGCTTGTGCTTTTGCCTTTTGTTAGTGCCCTTTTTTAAACTTTCACATAAACGGTAAATGCTTAGTGATTGGTTTTACTTCATATGAATAAGGAATAACAGACAGTTAGGATATGTTGACATGAACTAAATGCTTCTTTTTTTTGATTCTTATTCATTTCTTACTTTATGTATCTGACTGGTTATTAATCTATATAGATTATCTGTGTGGAAGAAGTGCAAATCCTAAGGAAAGCAAGAAAAATACCATGCCACTTAGTGGCAGAAAATTAATATTTTCTTCTGCTTGGGAATCATTTGTAATCTAAACGTTACTTAAAATATATGTGCATTGACTGGATATCAGTTATTAAAAAAAAGATCAATTTTCCAATAAAACATGAGTATCTTTATTGCAAAAAAAAAAAAAAAAAAAGCCAGATAAAAATGCTGTTTAGTAACAGCAGAAAAATTCTGAATGACTTTGTTTCTGAGGGAGTTAGTAACTAAAATTAATTCACAGTAATTAGTTTCTCCAGATGTAAAACTAGAATATTAACGATTAGCTGTGCATTGTTTTTCTTTTGCTTTATACTATGTTTGTGTTGGAGAAACTTACGTAAAACAAATAGATAGACATTAATGCATTTACCTGGAGCAAAAAATTGGATTTTTATTGAGAATTAAGAGGCTTGCTATGTAAAAAGATTTTAGTAAACTTAGTTCACTTCTGATAATTCTGTCTTAGCAAACTTATTGACACTTATTTAAGGAATGGCAAGAGGGTCCTAATTTCAGCCATGCACTGGAGGACTTCTGGTAGTGGGCTGCAGTAGTTATTATGATCCAATGAATTTGGGTTATGATTTTACAGAACTACATAGAATTCATTTTCAGAATCTTTCAGAACAAAAACATACTTGATTTTGCTTGCAAAGATAACTTGTGTATGCAGTGACTCAGTCTACAGAATTTTTCCTTTATCACGGAACTTTGCTTCAAGAACTGTCTTTCTAAGGTAATATTTTGAAATATGAATGAATTTAAATCAAACGCCTTGAAAAACAGCAACCATCAATTTATTGTCATCAAGCTGTGTATTCCTCATAATTATAAAACTTAATATCTTCATTAGATACAGAGCAAATGATTTTGCTTCAGAATTTACTGGTTTTATGCTTTGTGCCTGGCAATTTGCTCTGAATATCCTTGCTCTTCTGACCTGACTACAAGTGCTGCTTGCTATCTTCAAAGGATAGTTAACTCTGAGTAAGGTCTGTTCATTGTCTTAGTATAACCAGGCAGCAAAAAATCAACACTTTTCAGTGAGTGAAGGAAATGATATCTTTTTTAATCTGGGGACATAGCAAATGGAAAGAGGAGGCTGATAAAATGGATTTCTTTTGAAGTCGTGTGTTAACTAAAGCCCAGTGAGTACAGACGATCTGCTAAAGTTTTTGTAGTGGTGGAGCTAAGCCACATGAAGGATCAAGGCTGCAGATACTCAAGTGAGTTATATGGACAGCATTACAAAATCTGTACCTGCAATAATAGTGTCTAATACATCCTGTATATTGTGAATCTTTTTGTTTTATTGCAAGCATGGAAAAAGGTGTGCTTACTTACTGTCAGAAAAGAATTGTCAGAAAGAAAGAGATGTCAAGTTCCTCTTTCTACAAGCCAAAGCCCACAGAACTATCTCAGAAATATGTTACAGGTTAAACAGGGAAATAACCAAGCATGTAGCTACACAGTGTAGCAGATAGTACAGTAATCCCTTGTGCCTTTAAAGACTGTTAATCCTGTATTGAATTCAGAATTTGCATTTCACAGATATAATCTTATCGCACTGATTAAAAATATATACATGTATACAAGGCTATGCCAATTTTTAATTGGTAGCATTATTTCACATTTCAAAAAGTAAATCTTACGAATGCTGGTATTGTAAATATATAGGGTTTTCTAGTACGTTTTTATAAAATCATGGCTTTTGATAAAGTAAACTTGTTTTTTTCTGGTGTTAACTTTCTATTCAAGCATTTATTTCTTTCATAAAAACCTTTTCCTTTATAAAGGAAAAAAAAAAGGGAAAGAAATGGAGATTAAATTCTGAATTACTATACATTATTTGTTTTTGTTGGGAGCAGGTATATACACATAGCCTTATATAGACAGCTCTGAGCTTGCTTTGGTTGCCTTCCAAGCCAATCTAGAGTTATAATATGGGGCTGAACCTAAACTAATTAGCCTTGTTGAGAGCCATGGTATATTAGCTGTAGAATTAATACAATTACACAGCTTCTAGTGAGCTCAAAATATGAGCAGAATAAGTGTGTGAACACTTCAGTCTCAAGCAGGAAGTTTGACCTACCTAAAAATATTGAAAAGGCATGCCTACATTTAAATCTGCATTACATCTTTTTTTTCATTTTTCCTTTGGCATACTGATTTCAATTACCATGAAACAGTGACATTCAGGGAAATAGTTGGATTGTAAAACCTGTATGCTATTATACTATGTTTTGCACTTTATGTTTTGCAAACAATTAATGGAGTGTATTTTGACATGAAAATCTAACAAAACACAACTCTTTCCCATTGCTACGTGTACAAATACATTGACACAAACATTTTAATAGACATAAGCCATTTATTTGGATTAAAGAATTGTTTTAGCAAAGAAATTTAAGGAAGATGAACAAAGGAAAAAATGTATATATATATATCCTGCCAACTTCATCACAGAAAAATGTTTTTTGGCTTTTCTGAAAAACAGCAACTTTTTTTTCTTTCTTTTCTATCTATAGTACCAGAAGTATCTATGCAATACAAATTTAATACTCTTTACAGGTAAGAGTTGGCTTGAAAAAAGAAAGCAAATTTTGTTTGATTTAAGCTAAGTTAGTTGCCAAGTAATGTCTGGAAAAGTAAAATTTGAGCTTTAAAGCTTCATGGTTATGAAATGCCTGAGCTTTTAACCTATGTCAGTAGTTTCAATAACTAGCCAAGTAATATCTAACACACATTAGCTTCCTTTGAAGAAAATTTCTCCTGTGTGATTGCCATAATTATGGAAAAAAAACAAACCAGTTTGCAGGTGTTAAATCATGTTGTCTGCTCCACCTACTGGTTGCTTTTTGTAAGAGACTCTAGTGTAAAAATACAGCAAAAAATAAATCTGTGAGATAGCAACTATAAGGCTTCCAAGTAAAATTCCATTTACAAAATAACATCCTCTATTTCAAATTTTAATTTTTACATTATTTTAACGTTATCCTTTTTTGTTTTTACCTTAACAATGGGATAAATTCTGACTTCATGATGAATATAATAAAAATTGCAGTACATATTTAACAAGATTTTGCCTTTGTTCAGAGTATTTCTTGCCATTTATTACTGGAAATAGTGTACAAATAACAATGCAGATTTATTTCTATTTTTTTCATTAATTTTATTAGTCATACTATGAATGAATTAGAAATTCTTTTTGAGATGTGGATCTTGAAATATTTTACTGGTCCATAATCACAGTGTTGTATTTCTGATACAGAGGTCATGATCTGGTTTTTCAGTTGTCAGTAATAAATGAAAAAGATCTTTAAGTTAATATTTAATATCTATTATAAATATGTTTATCTATATGTATAATACATCTCTAGCCTTTGATTTCTATCTATGTAATTGAATAGTTCCTGCTCTTTGTCATACTAGCAAGGTGGACATTTGTAGGAAGGATTGTCCTTTGCAAAGAGCTGACAAACTGTAAAGTCAATGAAAGATGGAGTAGAATTACTGAATACACTGATGACACTTTGTAAAAGTGAGTATGAAGAGTCCACATTTGTCGAAGTGTGGTGGAGCAATTCCTATCATTGGTATTTCCAATCTTCCAACAAATTTTGCAAACTTTGGTCTTTGCCTTACAGTGATGGTTAGAATGTATGATAGACTAAATCCAAATAAGCAACGTCAAGCTAGAATACTGAGATGGATTGTTTGAATGTTTCTTGGTGGAGCAAGAAACAGTGCTGAAGTGAGTCTGATCCTGGGTGAGAGCAAGCGTGTCAACTGCTGCTAGCACTACTGTACCTACCCCTTTACACTTTAGTTTTAGGAGGCAACTGTACTGGGTGAAGTAAGTGAAAATTTAGTGCTCTTGTCTTCAACTTTCCTCTGCTTTTGAGCAGATAAATTTATCTGGTTAACATTTTCAAAGAATTCATATACTACACTTAAATTTTTTAAGAAAAAGTGATCTGAAGCTAGTCCAGGAAGCAAAACTTCCTCACAATATACTGTCTACAAAATCTTGTGCGGTTAGCCATGTAATTGTAAAACTTGTTTTGATATTATTGACAATGTGGTGTTATACATGGCCTCACTTCGTCTTCTCATTGCCCTGGCTTGTGGACTCAATCTCAGCCCGGCTTCCAAAACTTCATGTTCTTTGATAAGTCCTGCTGAGATTAGATGAATTAATATTTGTCCTCTTTTCAGTGGGATCTTCAATCTGAATGTGTTTACTCCTGAGACCTTGGGAAAAAAAATGAATTGTGCAGTTCTGTATCTATGCCTACTCAGACTCTTGACTTACAAACATCAAAATCATAGAGTCATAGAATGGTTTGTGTTGGAAGGAACCTTTAAGACCATCTAGTTCCAACTCTCTGCTATAGGCAGGGACACCTCCCTCTATACCAGGTTGCTCACAACCCCATCTAGCCTGACCTTGATTGCTTCCAGAGAGGATGCATCCACAGCCTCTGGGCAAACTGTTCAGTGTCTCATCACCTTCACTGTAAATAATTTCTTCCTAATATCTAGTCTAAAATCTTCTAGTCTGGAATCTTCTTTCTCTTGGGCCCTGATCAATTTGAGGTCCTAACTGAATCAAACTGAAGGCTCTTGTGGCCCACAGTGCTGTCTCTGACAGTGACCAACAGAATGTGCTTATGGAAGAGTGAAAAAATGGGGCATGGGGCAATATAATGATAAGCCAAGAATACTCTTGCAGTTTCCTTCAATCTGTATTTAAAAGACTTGTAGTCTTTTAATTGTAATTGTAATTCAATTTCACGTGCAGACTTTCAATTTTTGGATTATTAAAGTGTTCAGGTTTTGCCTCAGTATTCCTCCAGTTCCTGCCTCTCTTAAATAGTAAGAGAAGAAATAGCTTGAGCAGAAAGAATGTAAGCCCACAACATTAACTAGACCTTGTATTGTGCTTGCTTTGAAGACCAAATTGACTCTCTGCAATATTGTTTTGCAGCATGCTAATTTCACAGCATAGACTGTTATTGTTAAGCAGTTAAAAAAACTATGAAATTTCATTTATTAACTATCAAGAACAGGATAAAGGTTATTTAAAATGAAACTGTCTCTGGACACCTGGCAGTTTTGTTCTTGTTCTCATAATCCTTATCCTAAGATAAGGATTCAGATATAGCGCTGCCCTTTGATCTTCAGATGCACAGTTTAAGAGACAAGGCTGCAAGTTTGGTCATTTTAGCTTAGTCCTGAGTGAGCAGTCAACATCAAAAAATTATTATACATAATTTGTTACTACTGGCAGTGTCTCAGAAAGGCCAAGGACTGAGCTAGCATGAAGAATGAATTAGCTCTTACCTTTTACATTTTATTTCTTTTCTCTTTACCGTTGTAATTTTATTATCCTGTCTCTAAAAGATTCAGAGAATGAAATTACCATTAATTATAAGCACTAATACATCCTGAAGATAAAATAAATGTTTATTTATTTTTTTAACGTAGGTGCCCCAATCACTGAACATCTTCACCTATCCATATATGATTAATATCCACCTATTGCTCCTCTGCCAAGAAGTCAGATGCTTCTTACTACTTTCCAAAGCTAATACCATAAAAAAAATCCCATTTAAATTAAAGAGGAAGAAGTGAGATTTCCTAGCTCTCAGACTGGCTTGCAGCTACATTTTAATAGCATTACTCTATAAAACACTTTATGCTACAGTGTTCTGTTATTATAAAATATTATTTCTAAAAGATTCTCAATTTACAAAAAACTCTTATAGTATTTGTGACAAGTATGTTTGATCAGAAAGCCTTCTTCACATATTCACTTATTTGGGAAGCCAGATATTTCTTTTTATTCACAGATATTCAGTAAAGGAAAGTAATTCAAGGGAAACTATACTCACCTACAATCTCACTTTGCTTGGAAAGAATCTCAGTGTTAATGCTGTTTAATGTTTCTGTCAAAGGACAAAGTAGGGTAAACTAGAAGTGTCCAGCAATCAGGCTGTTTGTGGTTCTGGAAGACTGTACCTGAACAAAGACATATATTCATCTAAAGGGTTAATTCTGCTGATTCTGAACTCCAAAAATGAAGTTGGAATTATTTTTGCAGACAATAAAAAATGTTTAGTTTGCTTAGAATTTGAGCACAGCTCTTGCTCTTTTGGATTACTCATCCTGGGAACACTCAAGCCCATAGTTTTGCTTCTCAACACAGTGATGATGTAAAAAGAAGATAAGGGCTGGAAGCCAAAGGGTATCTCCAGGATTTCCCCTGTATTCACTCTACACAGCCGTTTAGTGGCAGTGTACAACCCAACTTCTGTGTATTTTTCATTTTTGCTTATATCCTTTTCAATCAACCTTTTCTTTTCTCCCAGAAGTGGTGATCATCTCACTAGAGAGGGGAAGTATGTCTTTTTCAAGTGTTTCCAAAAGAATTTCTCTGTTTCTCATGCTCCCTAAAAATGAGACATTTTCATTATATTCTTAAAGGTGGAAGGGTGAACTTATAATTAGGAAAAATCATTCATTTTAACCATGTTGCACAACAGTATTGCACACTAATTTTCTAGAGGCTGCTTCTTATAAAATCATTTTAGTTTGATACCTTCCATTTAATGCCAGCAAGAACATTTGTCTGTTATTTTCTGTCCAAAGAAGTGAGATAGATTTTACACTAACTAATCATCTGTTGCTAGGAGGATCTTATGTGAAGATGGAGGTTTTTGGGGATTGATCCTATGCCAAGTCCTGCAAGTCAGTTAAAGATTTGTCCATATAGAGACATCTTTTTCAGAATCTGAATTGCATAGCCTGTGTTTCTATGGTTTTTCTAGACAACAAAATTCTTCCTCTACTCCTGTGGATTAATGGCAGAGTTTAAAGGACAAGCTGTGTGATCTATCAAAAGTGTACATGCTGAGATCTTAGAAAAAACATGACCACGCTTTGTGTTTTATTCTCAATTGAGATGGCAAAAGGGTGGAATTGCTGCAGGGTCAGAAAACTCAGGGAGTTCCATACTGAATGTGGGCTTTGTGTATGATGTGCTACATGTTTTTGAGAAAGAATCTATATTGCAGAGAAATTAAAACAGAGTACATTGTGAACTAAGTCACTCACACATGGAGCCACATTCACACACACTTGCATGGAGTGGAGCTCCACTGATGTTTCTGAAATAGTTATTGGGGTAAATTTGCCTGATACATAGTAGCCCAGCTGGTGTTTATACGAGTTTGATGTGATGTGTGATGTTACTGAGGTAATTTTTGAAATTGTGATATGAGAAATACATGCTGAATTAGAGATGAGTGCGTGAGAAGAGGGAAGGTCAGGAATGGCATGGGAGAAGTCATGAAGATAAAATGCTGTACATTTCTCAACAGCAAACCTTCTTGTTGATTAAGAAGTAGCACTGATGGTATCCTTGCTTTAATGAGACTTCAAGATGAGTGATGCACCAATTCTTTTGTTTTTCAGCTCTTAGGCAAGTTAATAGTATAGAAGTAAAGTTATTTCATTAACTTGCTCAGTTTACTAAATATTCAATACTTATATTTAGTATATAATATATACTGTCAATCTGGGAAGTCTGTCCATCCTGCAATGGGCATCAGGAGAACTGTATATCTTTCCTGGTATTGTTTTTGCCTTTATTTTGCATGCTTTATTTGTTTTTAATTTTTCTATTTCAACTGTCTTTGAAGAAAATCTTGTGGTTTTTTTTTGTTTTTTTTTTTTTTGTTTTTTTGTTTGTTTGTTTGTTATTACATCACGCTTTTCTACCTATGCTAATCTAAGTACTGTGGCTTGGTTCCCTCTTTATTCTTTCCTATATATGATACAATGAACATTCATTAAATCTTCACTTAATTCTTCACTGGTGTCATTGAGGACTGCTTCCTTAAACTCTCTGAGGTTTTAGCTATTGTCTAATCCTATAGGCTTAATACAACAAATTGCATAATAAATCTGTCAGAATATATATCAGTGAGAGAACATTCACATGTAAGTGCAATGCAACAGACACAGGGAACAGTGAAAAACAATTAAATGTTACATTATTTTGTTCTGTATTTTTTGGTGAAGTGAATGAAGTCTCTAGTATTTTTTTCTTAAGCAAAATAAATTTACACGTGATTTCCATGGCTCTCTGTTAAGAGTTTGTTCTCCAGTCTTCTGATACATTGTAAATGGTGTACTTACAAGGATTTCTCTTTACTCAGTGAGAAAAGCAGTGATTTTCAAGTTGATTTTTATTTTTAACAAAGGTAACTTTTTCCATTATCAAAATGAGAGCAGATGAAATTTTAATTTTAAAGACATGAATAGTATCACACATTTAAATAAGTGTTTTAGGGTTCTGGAAAACTTTTCAAGAGTGTAAATAATGTTAGCTTACTATATGTTCCTGGGCAGAGAGGAAACACACACTGTGTTTTCACATGCAGTTGATAGAATGTGCAGCCACCTTCAGGGATTATTCTTCAGACTAATCTCTTAAATTCCCATTTTCACAGGGTGTTTGTAAAAGCAGGCTTATTTCAGAGGTTCCTAGAATTCATATATGATCCCATGCTCACAATAACTCTTAAAGAAGAAATGATAACTCTAATGGAATTTTCCATTCCTGTTTATAAATAAAGTCATTAATCAAGCTAAAACCTATTTTCTGCTTGTTTTAAAATAAGTTATAAGTCAAATTAGAAGTCAATAACAAAACTTTGAAAGTTCTGTCACTATTCTATGTCTTATAATAAGTGTTGTTTCCCATGCCATCACTCACTCATTCACATCATTATTCCTGATCTGGTCAAGTCATGAACAGCCTGCACAGGAAAGAGATCTAGATGAAATAAGCCTCAGTCAGAGAGTTAAACAGTGAATGACAGATTTTTGGATTCCTCAGCATTTGCTGTGCTGCTATGTTTTGGATATTGTGTCATATTGATCCATGCATTAAGCTAAGATTTTGTTCCTCTTTTGTCATTTTGTGTAAATACCCAAGCAGTTACCTGCTTGGAGACTCAAAAAACATTCTGATTTCCTGCAGTTGAGCTTAGTGTCTCTGCAGGGTTCATGGTTGATTTTATGATCTGTGAGCAGGGTACCAGGCTTGAATGTTATATTGACACATCTTTGTACAGTCTGTAAAATTGCAGCCTAGTTTACTCCTAACCATGCATTTAAAACATGATTGCATTATTGTTTTGATGTCAAACAAACATTTCGCAGATGAAAAGGACTGAACCAAGCTTTAAAATCTGAAGGCAGAACAACAATAATTAATGCTTCTATTACTCTGTTTAAACAGTATTTATATTAAGCAGAAGACAGGTAATTAATCCCACTTGAAAGAATATACACTCCTCATCACTCATTTATGAATTCTTCTGGCTTTGAATAAAAGTGCTATCTGAAAGTTAAAATACCTTAACTACAATCACAAGCAAGGTCCTCCAATTCTTTTAGAAGCGATTTCTTAGAGTATATTTTTATTTATTATTTTTTTTAATTAAAGTTTACAGGATCAGGCCTAAAATAGCATTATCTGGTTGAGCACTGAACTGTCATTTATAAAATTGGGTGACGGTTTTTCTATTGTCAGGCATTATAAGAAAATTTTATTTTGAATTCAAATGGTGAACCAGGCTGTGATATTTTTCCAATATATCAATAAAATTCACAATATATTTATTGATTATTCATAAAAATATATGTTCATATTAGTTAAAAGTAACAGATTATTCCTGTTAAGCGACTGCAATGTGTCTTAAATATTTTGTAGTTTCAAATTTGATTTAGTGGACATCATTTCATTGTACTTGTTGCTAGATTATTGTTATACAGAATTTTAATAGATGAATATTAACCCAATAAATGTCACATTACAGATATCCTGTTTTCATAATGCATGGAATGTTTTGACAGGCTGTAATAAGCTACGTATTTGGAAGTTTTAAATTTATTTTTTCTTGCAGATGTGGCTGCAGCACCATTTAAACAAGGGTTTTTCTTGTGAATCATTAATGTTTTAAGGTATTTCTTTTACCTCCCAGAGAAACTATATCTGGGGATTAACAAGATTGTTCACTGGAATTCATGTGGAAGCATAACTGCAGTAGCTGAGAAACGATCATGTTTCCTTTTAGTTCTCAGCAAGAGTAATTGAATGTTGAATATCTTACTAAACGCTGGACTGTGACAGTGTGTTAACACTCCGACTATCTCCTAACAGCAGGGCAATTATTTGCTGAGTGGGATTTTTATAAATCCCCTGGCAGTAGTATGTCCTGATAATTATGATGAAGTGCACTGGTCAGTGTTGATTCAGCAATCCCTTCTCTAGCAAATATTTCATTCACAGCTCTCCTTCATGCTTTTACTTTTATGGCTTTTAGAGATCTCTTACCTCTTCTCTCAGCTTGCTTAGTTTTTTTACAAATTACAGTGGAGAAAAAAAGGATTTTTGAGTTCAGTCCCTATCTTGCTGAAGTCTTTACTCCTTACATGCATTTTGAAGAAGGATTTATATAAGACATTATTAAGAGAGCAGTGTCAGAAAGTAGAGCCTCATTCATGGTCTTATTGTGGCAATTTCTTGCAAAGACCACTTCCGTCTAAGGTATTTTTTTCAAAATTAATTGACTGTTAATAGAAGCATTTATATTCACTATATATATTATTTTAGAATTTTGGAGTTGATATGAAAAGGAAATTAAAACTTATCTTTATTATAGTTCTGTTTAATTACAGAAATTGTACTTTTAATGTGTGAGGATACATTTTCTATTGACTTCATACTTGCAGTTTCTCTTCAACTCATCTTGTTGATTTTTAATTTTGCATGCATGTAATAATTCACAAAGCAGTTGGTACACTGTATCTACTAGGGCATGCATTATTTGGAATAGTGGGTGTAGGTTTAATTACTTAAAGTCAAGGAATAATATATGTTTTAATTCATAAGCAAAATTGCAACATCATTGTTCCCATTTTATTATACCACTCATGATCACTGCTCTTTTCTGAGGAAATATCTAACATAATCAACACTGTTGTGTCTTTTCCTTTCTACTTGTGCCTTCTCTTTTTCTCCACTTTCCTCCTCACACTTTGTTTCTTTTGCTGCATAGTTTTATTTTCAAGGCAAGCTTGTAAATAATTTGTTAAATTCTGGGAAAAGATATCAATTACATTTTTACATTTTTCTCTGTTTCTGGAAATAAAAAGGAGATAGAGAGAAAAAAAAAAAAAAAAAAAAAAAAAAAAAAAAAAAAAAGGCCATTCTGCAGCATACATTAAGTTTACAATTAGAGGTGGAAGTGATACAGAATATTTTAAAAACATACACATTAAATTATTTTTTCTAATTTATTTATTTATTTATTTGTTTGTTTATTTTTATTATGCCATCATTAAGTACAAATGTAAGAAAATATTTGGGAGAAACTAGATGATAGAGTGTTAGAAATGCAAAATCATTCAAAATATTAATGTAATGCTAAGGATGACTGGGTAACAAATGGTACATTTGCCAGTATGCTTGACCTGACACAATTAATATTCCAGGTCATGCTTGGGTTTCCATGATGGAAGGTCTGAGGCCAAAAATTCTAGGGGAAAAATATATCTATTCTATAACTCATTTCTCTCCCTCCTTTTTCTTTTTTTCTTTTTTCTTTTTTTTTCCTCCTCTGACGGGTGAGAACCATAGTCTTATAAAAATAAATAAAAAAATAAATCTGTGCTTTCACACCTCATTTGCCATATTCACCACTGGGCCACCATTCAGCAGAAGAGGCTGATGCAAGGAGGTCAGCAAGAAGCTATTAGCAGAGTCGCCTCCTGAGATTACCTTGGTCTTATTGAGTTGGAAGTTAGCATGACAGTACTGCAAATAACTCAGCTGCAGGTTTTTTAAAAGTAGCATAGATTTCCCCATAGTGTTTGTCACTTTGGAAAATTGTTCCTGGAAATGAAGTCCCAGAAATCTGGCTTTGACAGAGGACTTTCTGAGTTGTGAAGAACATGAGTACAGAAAAATGTCATACTCCCTACAGAAGAGCTACTTTCTGTAACCTATCATAATATTTGGGAGGGTGAAATATAATCTTGTGAACTAAAGGTGGAGAAAATATTGAAATCAAAGTATGAATTAGTATTTCATGATTTTTTTTATATTAAAAGAGTGGTCCTAACTACGGTAATTTTGTAATAGAGAGGATATTATATTAAAGCAGGGAAACGATGAAGTTAAAGCTTTTAACTTATAGTAATTGTTTCAAGAAGATATGAAAATCTATTAAATGCCAAGGGCTTTTATCATTCAGATTCTTACATTTCTGCATACTGCCGTCTCTCCGCAGAAGTTAGAGTGAATAAGGCATTCATCAGTACACAGCACATACACAATGAATTGCAAAAATGACTCTGATTTGCAGAGATATTTTAAAATTAATGGAAGCAATTTTAGCAGAGATTGATCTGAACTGGAAAATAGAATCAAACTCATCCCCTACCAAACTTTCCTAATTTTAAATCTAGGCTTAAAACCTACCCACAAACCTTGGGGATTTTAGAGTAAATTAGTATTAATTTTATCTATCCAGATACGAACTCTACTGATTGCTCTGCTATCTGTCTGTTTGAATATTTGAACACATATAATTAAAATGTAAAGTAATTAACAGGATTGCTTGAAAAATCATTAGTTAAAATGCACTTCATAATTAATTTCGACCCAGATCTTAAGTAGAGTTTCAACAGTAGAAGGCACAACATCTTGTAAAGTGTCCAGCTGGCTTCACAAATGTGCCTCACTAAAAATCCAAATCTGTTTTCATATTTGTCATACCATTTGTATTTTTAACCTGATAATATGTGAAAACAGAGCAATGAAACATTACTCTTACTTACGGCAACTTTTCAGCAATAGTAATCCAAATGACACTGAATCACTGGAATCAGCAGGTTCCCAAACCTATTATGGCTAATTTGGGTGTCATTAAAAGTGCTAAAAGTCAATCCAATTTGTGCACCTTGAGACAGCTGCATTTCACTGTTTGAACACTGTATGAAATACGCATTACTGCCAAACGTTTGAACAAAGAAATGTCAAGAACATGCATAGTATCACAGTATAGATTACAAAATGCAGTTTCAGAAGATGATTAAACTCATATGGCTATTAATACCTCTCTAAATATGAACTATAGAAGCAGTGCCATTTCTTACAGCCCAGAATAGCACATGGACTTTTATTTTGCAGTCACTCATAATCACACAGACTAATTCTGCTTGCCAGGTATTTGAAGCATGGATCTCTGTAATTCAGTTTGATATGCTGATGAGCTGAAGGAACAACCAGTAGTTGTTTGGAATGAGTATGTTTCTGCCACTAATCTCTATTCATGTCCTTTTTACCATCACACAGTTACACTGATAATATAACAATATAGTTTACACAAAGAAGAGAATGTATAACATGGACAAAAATATATTGTCGGGTCCAGAACACTTACAGAATTTGAGCTTATGGCCCTTAGAATTTGCTAAAAATATTTTGAATAAGCTACCATCTTTGATTGTTTTTGTCCAGTAAGTAAGGTTGAAATGAGCTGTATTTAACTTTTTTGAGACAAGAAATTGTGATTTCCCAGTAGGATATGCTAATGAAAAATGCAGTAGAGCTAATTGGGGATTGTCCTTTTAGCTCAAAGATGTTTGCACTTTAGGAGGAGGCTGGAGAAAAGCAAGTTCAGGAACATATACTTTCTTACTTATCTTTCCCTGCATCTCTAAAATGATGTCTTTCTTATTCTGTTTATTCAGTACTTCTTAGCAAATAAATACAATAAAAGAAAAAACCAAAACAAACAAACAAACAAAAACAACTAAACTTTAAAACTACCTTAAGAGCATTAGGAACATTGCAAGTATTCTATTGTACATAGGGTACAATTTCAGGTACATGAAGATCATCTGCGTAATTCTTGCTTCCTTGCATAAAATGAAAGTTACATGCATTAAAAGAGCGGAAACACAGATAATACATTATGTTATCCTATTTAAACATTTTGTTGAAGTGAACTGTAAGTTAGTTGAAGTCAAAAGTAACCTCATCTTCTGTTCAGATTGCAGGCATATACAATTCACCATTCAGAAAATCCCCAGATCCGATGGAACTACTGCTCCGGCAGTCAAAGCCATTGAGCCACAAGCAGCAGCGAGTGAAGAGTCCCTTCACATATGATCTCTATGACTGGCCAACTTGTAAAAGACCTCCAACTTTCCCCACAGGAGAGGCCCTGCCGCCCATTGGCAGACAGAAACCTCAGGTAACATTTTTCAGTATCAAATCTGTCTTAAAGAAAAGTACATGTTATGTAAAAACAAGGAAATGTGATTCTCTAGTCTTTGCTTTGGAGAAAAATGTCATTTCTGAGAGTCAAAGAGATCCGAGTATCATCTTGATTCATCAGATGTAAAATTTTTAGATTCCAAACAGTTATGGTAAATTAAGGGTAATAGGACAAATTTGCAGTTGAAATAACTGCTAACTTTTTTTGACATTATTTTCCATGTGGAGGCTAAAAGTTACTCTTTCAGTATGGAGTAGTTCCTGCTCTTTTGTGTCCACTAGCTGTGTGTCACCTTTAATTACGAAAGTTTCTACACATTGTTCTGCATCAGTCATCATGTTGCTCTGCTCCCTTCCTTAACTGTCATGGTCTCAATTTCATTTTCTGTTCATGTCAACATGTGTCGCAGATTGTTCTTTTTTCCTCTCTTTTAAGTAATGGAGATCTCCAAGATAACGCATCAGAGAAAACGTATGATGGCAAAATAGCAAAACAGTTTTTACAACCTTAGCTAAACGTGCTGGAAATATGTCCAATATACACAGTAGATAAAGCTTTGAGACCTTTATGTGCTTCACTTGATGATAAGTGGATATTTTTTCGAACATACAGCTTTTGCCAATACATGCCTGATACAGTTACTTTTGAGACAGTAGATTTTGTCCTCCATTCTGAAGAACGTTTCAGTTTGCCCAGTCAGCTGACTTTCTTTTTTATGTATCTCACACATAAACTTCATTGCCAACTTCATTTTGAAGGACTGTAATATCTTCAGAACATCTCGTGCATGTTTTGGATGATAGAATCCAAGTTGGAACAGACTCACAAGGACCACTGAGTCCATCTCGTGGCTCCACACAGCACCATCTGAAATCCAAACCCTGTGTCTGAGAATGCTATCCAACGCTCCTTGAACTCCAGAACTGGGGCTGTGCCCACTATCCTGGGCAGCCTGTTACATGCCCACTGCCCTCTGGGGCAGAGTCCTGCCCCTGACTGGGGCTGCCATTCCTCTGACACAGCTTCGTGCTGTTCCCTCAGGCCTTGTCTCTGTCACAGCAGATCTCAGCTCTGTCCCTCTGCTCCCTGTGAGGAGCTGCAGCTGCCATGAAGCCTCCCTTCAGCTCCTCTGCTCTGAGATGAACAAACCTCACATATCTTGCACTCTGGATCCTTCACCATCTTCATAGCCCCCCTTTGGATCCTCTCTAATAGTTTTACGTCTTTCTTCTATCATGGCACTCAGACCTGCACCTAGTGATAGAGGTGAGGCTGCGCAATGCAAAGCAGAGCAGGACAATCCTTCCCCTCACCTGACAGCAGTGCTGGATCTGGAGCACCCTAGGAGTACAGTTGGCCCTTTGGACTTCAGTTCTCACTGCTGGCTCAGGTTCAACTTGCTGTCAACCAGAATCCTCAGCTATCCTTCTGTGGGATTACTTTCCAGCCTGTTATCCCCGAGTCTATACACATCTGTAGACCTGCCCCATCCCAGGTGTAGAATCTGGCACTTGTTTTATTCTGTTAGTGGTTGCCCAGCTCTCCAATTTGTTCTCTTTGCACAACCTCTCTACCCTCAAGGAATTCAACAACTCCTCTCAGTTTAGTGTCATCCACAAACTTAGAATGAATTTAAGTTCTGCAACCAAGTAATTGATGAAAACATTAAAAAGAACTGGCCCTAAAATGGAGTCTTCAGAACCTCATGTTTTTTTCAGAAGGACAATGATTCTAAATAAGACTTTATCAGTAACTTTCACTGAAGCTATCATTTAGTGGAAGAAATTAAGTAACAGCAATGAGCAATTATCAATATATAATACACCTTCGTTGATATTTAACTCCTCTGAGCTGATATGGCTATTTCCAAATACAGTCTTAAGTTTGAGCTACTGCTAGGTTCAAGCTTAGTTTAGACATGCCATCTGTCACAATTTACATGTGGTATATTGGTTGAATTTGCCATGATCGCACAGGCCAACACACACTCAAGAGGTTTTTCTCACCTTTGCATCACATCTAACTTGTCCATAAGAGGACAAGTCAGTATCTGTGATGGGATGTGAAAGCAGAGGTAATTGGGTTAGAGCACAAGGAACAGATGCAGATCTTCCAGAAATAGAGGTGAGTCCCACAGAGGTCCACACTGCTTGTAATAATAAGGATCAACTTCAAATAAATTCTCCACCTTTGTTCTTCCTTCCATTCATCCCCACACTTTAGCTGTTTAAGCTTCTTTGTATAGTGAGCTCATTGACTCACGTTAGACCCAAAGTCTAGTCAAAGCGTGACCCAACTGTTTAGTGATCAGGGAGTTTGAAATTGACTGTGTATTGAAAACCAGATATATATGACATTATAGCCTTATCTTCTGGGACCAAAGGGGCTATGACTATGACTATCCTGCTTGAGCGGGATGTGACTAAATGCATGGTCTCTCAGGGCAGAAAGAAAGATTTTGTGTGGGTAGTAATGACACGGGAGTCATACTTTTTAAATAAAGAGAGAAATCATAGTTTTTACATTGCTAAGTTGCTTTTGCAAAACCACTTTACTGTATGTATCTTACAAGCTTCAGTTTGGGTGTGGAATATTTTATAGATGTTTCTAAGTTCAGATGTACACAGCAGTAGTGCGCAGACAGCCTTCCAGAACAAACCAGAAGAGTCCTGTTTGTTTTCTGCACCTCAAAGAGGGAATTTACTATATAATACTTTAATCCTTTCAGCACCCTGGGATGTACACTGTGGGGCAAATTTTCAAAGCACAGTGCGTGGATTTAGCTGTGCGACTCTTATTGATGTTAATGGGAGTCACACGGCTAAATCCCTGCACAACACTTTGACAATTTAGGGTTGTATTGTCTAAGGAAAGGACGCTGTTTTGAGCTGATGAAACAGCTGGAAATGAAAACCCATCAGAATGCATCATCTTGAAAGTTGTCCAGTGCTACAGTAAGGAATTTAATTACTAGCTATACTTGTGTCCTAGTTCTCTGTGATAACACCTTCTGGCACCGTTCTTCTTTTTTCTGTACATATGCATGTCACATCCAGAGTGAGCCACTTGTTACTCCACTGTTCATTCAGATGTCTAGCAATTGTGTTGCTGATAGGGTTGGATGTATTATATAAGAATTATATTTGCTTAAAAGAACAAAACTTAGATATCTACTAGCATTCTCTTGGAGTAATTGACATTTAGCATTTTATGTGTAAGCTCTCTGATAGTGTATTTTAGCATTTTAATGATGCTTGTATGTTAGTTATAACAGATCTAACATTTTTGTTACTAACTAGAATTACAGCTTGATGGAAGCTCAGATAATTCTAAAATTAGTCCAGTGCTCATTCAGAGGCACTTATAACAGAAAGCACGTTCCCATTTGTAGGGCACTTTTTTCCTTTTTTCCTTTTTTCCATGCTGGTGACTGTCCTGGCACGGAGACAGTAAAGAACATAAGAGGTTGTGTAGATTTTATCACAAGTTTTTGACTTTATGATTAAGTAGTAGGAATGCCTATCTGCTGTAGACAAATCTGTAGCAATAATATTTATGCTATTCAGTAGAGATTCAAAAACATAACATACGGTGTAAGTGTCTTTCAGGGTGAAAATTGCTGGTTCCCTTTTGAAGCAGAATGGCTGAAATGCTTGTAGGCATTGCAGATGTGAAAATATTTTTAAGCAACATTTTTTTCACAGATTACAACAAATTTTGAAGTTCATCTTGTGAAATGGAATAGGCAAATGGATTTTTTAGAGGTCTTGTCATCTTAAATGAATACATTAGTTGCTTATTGCTTGATAAGTTTCTACAAATACGTGACTCAGAGAAATGGAAAAATTTAAAGGGAAGGAGTAGAGTAAACTCAATATTTTGCAATATGCCTCTGTTTCATTAGAGATGACACAGCCTTATTGGAAGGACTTTTTGCATAGTTAAACTCTTTTTATCTTCCTTTCATTAGTATTTGCTGTTTTCTACTAATTTCATTTGAACTGTGAATTGAGAAAGAGTTAAAAGTTCTTAGAAACTGAAGAGAGGGAAAAAAGCTCCCTTGGACATCTGAATTGGCCCTTACACTTGTGAAATATGAGTATTTATTTTATTATGAAGAAGAAATAGAACATTTTGAAAGAATACTTTCCAAAAGCAAATGTATCTGTTCTGATATTACTTGACAAAAGTTTCTTTACTCTTTTCTCTGTATATTCAGCTCTGCAAACATCTTGAGACTGTTCATCATTTTAGTAACTATTTTAAACTTATTTTATATCTCAATCATTTCATTAAGAATTCAAAACTTATTTTATATCTGGATCATTAGTTTATGCATTAGTAGAATATTGTTTACCAGTTTTAATGACCTTTTTTAGTATTGATTATTATCTTACAAGCAATAGCAATTTTCGTTCTGTTTTAAAAGACTGGTAGTCATGCTAAATGAACAATTTCTTTTCATTTTTTTTTTTTTTCTGGTAGAGACTTTAAGAAAATGAAATCAAGAGAACATCTGCAATAAGTTTAAGCAATATGCTTGCTTACTTACTAAGATCTTTAAAAAGATCTCCAAATCACGATGCTGTGTCTTTAAAGAGTAAAGTTCCTGTAAAAATCCATTAAGTACTTTCAAATATAGCAATCCTCCTGTCCAGCTGTGAAAAGTACTAGATGATACTTATTTGCCATTTGTGTTATTTACGGTCCATGACTTTTATGGTAACTGGTTCCTATTATTGGTTTCTATTAATGTAAAACATAAGTGAACATAAATGAGGCGTGAATCATTTCTTTTTATTAGCCCCACAGTCTTCACTCAGTGCTTGCAGTAACTCCAGCTGTGACTTGTTAGTGATAACCTATTTAAAGAAGAATATCTTAAAGAATAAAGACTGTGATTAGGATTCTTTGTCTGCTCATAGTTTCTAAAGGTTTTGCTAGTTCCTGGCAGGATCAGCAATGGTGAAAATAAAATAAAAAATAATTAGTAACACTTCTAAATCCAGAGATTCTACTAAATTGTTCTGAGCATAAGATGGCACTAATTGTACTCTAGGTGAGTTCACAATGGTTAGTACTGAAAGGAATGCATGGTGTACGTCACTTTGACAGTGCAGGAAAGGACTTTCTCCTGCTGTTTATCTCTGCTGCTAAATGGTAGATGCTGGTATGATCGCTTATTAAGCAATGTAACCTGAGGAAAAAAACTCTCTCTCTCTAGACTATGTGTGTGTGTATGCATGTGTATATATTATAGATGTATACGCACACGTTTATGAAATAAGTTGGAGCTTTTAGGATTATTATTCTTTTTGAGACTAGTGAGATGAATGTGGAATTAGACTTAAAAATTGACTATACAGTTACATTATGGTGGTCATTAGTTTGAATTGTATTAGAAGAATTATGTTTTGAGTCATGTATTAAGTTCCTTTCCATATAGCTTTGTAGTAAAAATTGAAAATAGCATGTTCTTTAAGGTGAAACGTGCTTTATCCTATGAAAAGGAAAAGACTTTCTGCTTAAGCAGAATCTAGATGAAACTAAAACTTGTATATCAGATTTTATTTCACCAGTATTTTTTCCAAGAAAAAAAATAAGCTCTCCTAATCAGTTCTAATGTGTTATTTTAAAATAATAAATATTTATTAGAAGCTAAATAAATCTAGGCTGCACATTTCTCATTCTCTCTGTGGGGCTTTAAAGCATGTTATCAACCTTTGTGTTATCTGTAACTCTCTATCAAAATGAACTGCTTTAAGTATTTTGGAAGAAAAGTCTTGCTACACTTCTCAGGCACTCTATGCCCTCTTTCATCAGTGATGTGTCACGAATAAAAGAAGGAAATAAAAGAACTATAGCCCCACAGTAAAACACTTACATTATCCTATACCTTTCAGGGGCCTTTCCGTGATACCGCTGAAGTATTGCGGCAACGCTACAAGCCTTTGGAACCAACACTGCGAGTGGCAGCATCAATCAGTTCACCACTAGAGAAGGCCAGAGAGGAAATGAAAAGGGAGGAATGGAGAAAATGTATACATGACAATGAGTAAGTTCTTTGTTTTTTTTCTTATATTGTTATGAGAATGTTTTCTTTGTTCTGTTGCTTTCGGAAACCTTTCATGCCTGACAAAATGAAATGTCAAACCTGACAGCTTACTAGCAAATATTCTCTGTACGTACTTCTAAATCTTTGTCCTTAGATTATAAACTCTTCAGGGCAGAGACCTTATCTTGTAATTGTGTGACATGTGCCTTCCATCTCTATGAATCAATAGAAGATCTTGCTGTAACAGTACTAAAGAATGCAACAGATGGGAAATAAGCAAACAAATGCAAATTCCTTTTTGCCGTACATACTTTGCCAAGGAACACATACTGTTTCAGTCCTCATTCAGGAATTTTCTGGACTATGGGAAGAGAAATGTTGTTGCATGCCAATGAAACTTGCTTTCCCTTCAAGTAGACTATCAAAACTTATTTGGAAGGAAACAGAACATATGTTGCACATGTTAAACATGATTTTCAAATACTGTAATAACTTTTGAAGCAGTTTGGCTTTCTGAGCCATAGCATTTGTAATAGCATCAGAGAAACCAGCTTGTTTTCCATACAGTCCCAAATACAGACGTCATCTATCCAAAAAGATTAAAGGTTATTGCTAAAATAGTTCCAGCTCCTTTCTTCTTGTGATGGAACACTTTTGTCCAATCATAATAAAACCTATTAATTCACCTGTTCTGACTTTATAGTTAACTAGAAACAAATGATGTTTTGTCAGCTTTTCTGTTGAATTCCTGCTCTTAGCAATCCTTTGATATTTGAATACCAGAATTCTGGACAGAAAGGAATTCAGTTTTCTTGTGAGCAGCCTATGATCCACTGATTCACTAGGATGTGATGCTTTGCTCTCAGCTTCATATTGCACATGTTAGCTTAAGGACAAGAACTTGAGTATGCTAGAATCAAATGTATTTGCACTTTTTAATTTTGAGTGTTAAATATTTTCTCGTATTTTCCCTAATTGAATATTTTAATAGTGATATTAAAAGGAGATTGAGCTTAAAAAAGAAATCTCTGTGTTCTGTTTTATTTTTTCTGTTTGCCAACAAAAATAATTGTTTTCGTTCCTTTTATACCAAACGCAATAGGAAAACTTTAAAACTAAAAGTGTACCTCAGTTTTCTGTTCTTTCCTGTGTTTGTTGTTATTCAGAATGAGAAAAAGCAGCTTAATTTTCTAATCTCAGTTTAGATTTGAACTAAGTTTTTTAAAACTTATTTTTATTTTTAACTTATCTTACTGAAATCTAGAAAACACTGAGTAATGATTTTCTCTCAATTAAGATGTTCTTTTCACTGAGATTTTGATTATGCATTCCAAATGAGGAGGAATTAAGTCCTTCACTTATGGGAACACATCGTCTCCAGTCTTTATTTGATAAGATTCACATAATGACTTTACGTGGTCATTATGTGGCCACTTTCAAGTCTTATCTTGAAATATTTATTTTTCTCATTCCTTTTGCTAAGTGAATCATTAAGACTTTAGACTTATACAGTTCAAATCTGGATGTGCCAACTTTGACAGATATAAATCGATCGACAGTCTTTATTTACCTTATGGGTAAAGAAGCATTTAGTGTCATCCTGAATGCACAGAAGCAGTAATTCTCAGCTTCATGCACACTAAATGTATAGTGGATTATACATTTTCAGGCTGTGATTGTTCCGTTTGTGCTTCAGATTCAACCAACCATGCAAGGGTCACATCTGTAACCTTGAAAAGGTGATGACAGAGCTGCAGGTCATCATCAGGACTAACACTCACTAGTAATGCCGCAGCTGCTGTGTGGTGTGGTGGTCTCCAGGGAGGAGTCAACAAAGGGTTACTCAGATTCTACAGTAATCTTTTTCTCAGCAGTGTCTATTATGAATTGACAAATTTCTTGTCTCTTTCTATGTAATTGTGTACTTTGGGACTGTGTTTCTTCCTGGTAGTGCTTCCTATGTTTATCATTCTTCTATTTTAGAAAATGAGAGAAAGAGCAGAGGAAGTGTGTGGCATTTGTGGAGAAAGTTTGTGCTTGCATGTAAGGAGAAACAGAGTCCTTGATCTGTATTTTTCAAGAACGAATATGAGTGTTTTATAGGTTTTATCTCAGACAATACAGAATTCCCACCATGTTTTGTTTAAAAAAAAACAAACAAACAAGCTCTGAAATCAGCTTATACATTTGTCTCTAAGTGTTCCAAGCTCTGAGAAACTTCTTGCTTCTGATAAATGCAGAAATAATTGAGAAAGCTATGGGAGAGGTTCAGGTAGGCAGCAGCAGTGCAAATGCAAAATAAATGAGTAAATTTTGTGAATGCTTATAGCAACTGCTGGATTTTACAATTTTGTACTGAAAGAGCAACTGGGCAATCTAACCTAATAAGGATGATTCCTTTTTCTTGCGTAATTGAAGCTGTTACTGCCTTATTGTGCTATTTTTCATACAAATGAAGTGATTTCCCCCTCCACTTGGATAGGAATGACAATTGGACTCCTTTGGGATGACCACTTAATAAACTGGTGTCTAGTTTGAGACATCAACTGCCGGATCCAGCATATTTAGATCACTGAGCATGAAAAGTTCTTTACTCAGTCATATGCAGCAGTACACAGGCCTAATTTTCCGGAGAACAAAAACGTAAATTATTTTCATTAATTTTGCCAAAAGCTGTCTCACATAATATGCCTCATGATCCAAAGTATACTATTAAATATCTTTATGAAGTCCACATACAGTAGAATGAATTGCAGTGTGGTGATAGAATAAGGATAAGGCAGCGATAACCAAGGCTGGGGCTTCCTGATTTATTGTTGGCTGCTGGTGTGACATCAGGCAAGTCACCTCGCTGCTGGCTCTCTGTGCTCAGCACTGTACTAGAGGCAGCCACGTCAATCCTGAACACATGGATTCACTTGTGTGCAGCAGAGTGCAATGTTTGCACATCGTGGCTCGCACTTGTTTTCAGCAAGGTGCTTTCTTTTAAAACCAGCATAGGTGCTTCCGTGCTACAATGATATGCTCAAAAGATGTACTTGAAGGTGTCTGTTTCAAAATGTGCACAGCAATAAAGGTAATAAAATATAAGAAAGCAAGTTGCTCTTGTTTGATAAAACTTTAAGATTTAAAAAAAATCTTCTCATTTGTATATTTTTAAGATCTTTTACTGTCTTTCTGACATAGCTGGAGTGAAAATGGCCACTATGTTTTATGTCATGCAGATACAACACGTTTGAAAACTTTGTTCAAATTATGCTTAGTTTTTCACATGCTTTGCAACTTCAGCAATCTGCATATTTTCCGGACTGTTATTGTATTATGATAAACAGGGATTATCATATATTTTCAGATAATGTTTTCTTAACAATTCAACTTCTATTTGTAACTCTTCCATTTATTTTAATTACTAGCACAGTGTGCAACATTTATTAATCAGCAGAGTCTTTTTAAGTTAAACTACTAAATTAGCTAACCCCATTAACACAGAATACTCCAAACAAGCAGTAATAGGAGAGGTAGTTACTGTGCAAATCGTATTATACATGCGGGTGCTCTAGGGCACAGTTAAGCATGATTACCCTCTTTTGATCCAGTATTCCTCTGCTTCTTCCAGCTAATTTCCACTGGAAATTTACAAAGTAGCGCCTTCATTTTTCCATCTTAATTTTTCTAATGAAGTTCTAGTACTTTATAACACTGGGGATGCAGATTAATAAGTCTGTATAATTAAGAAGTTCTGGAATTTGCTACAAAAGAGATCTCTTTTTCTTCCTACAGGAACTAGACAGTCCTTTTCTTCGTCACTTCATCACGTACGGTATTGCAGACACGGGTTAAATAAAGAAAGAGACAAAAGACTCTTAGATTTTCTCCTGTTAGGATAAAAAATGGCAGATAGTTTATTGAAAAATGATCTATATGTATGTAGCACATAACTACAGACAAGATTTGTAAGAATGCATCCAAAATAGGCTTGTCTTGCAAAAATACTGTGCTGATGTTAGATGCACTAAGTAAAATATGCTGCATAAAGACTTTGATTTTTAATGCACACTCATTACGAACTACATAATGGCAGCTCCACTGCCATTGTTTTGCTGTGGAAAACCATTGTTTTTTGCTTTGTACACCAAATGTAAAGATGAAGAGTGTTGGCTTCAGGTAGAAGCTGAATCTGAAAGCTTGAAATTCATTACATGTTTCATTTAAAAAAGCAAACAAAAGAGGTGTAGGGGTGGGGAGGGTTTGTTTGGAGCTAATTGTTCATGGCCATTACAGTCAGAGGAAGCTTCTTTTCATTTGAGTTAGGTCAAGGCAACATGAGGCAGCTTCTCTGAGCAGCCTGTTCCAAGTTCTCAAGTTCTCCAAGTGAAGATTTTGTCCCTAATTTCTGATCCACACCTACCCTCTAGTTTAAAACTGCTACTTCTTGTCCTGTGACAGCATTCTTTGACAAATCCTCCCTCTTGTTTGCACTGCTGCGCAGAAAGCTTACTCTCTTGGATTGCCATAGGCAGTAGAGTCCGTATCTGCTGCTGCTTCTCTCAACTTGGTCAGACTAACTGGACAGCCTCCGATATGTAAGAGCCCTCTTATCTTTCTGTCAAAATAGAGACATTGGAAGAGGAGACAGAGTGGGCAGGGGAAATAATAGGTGAAGAGATGCAGGAAGAAAGAGAATTAGGGAGCAAAATATATGGAAAAGAAGAATTAGATTAAATTAGTGGCAGCCTAGTGATACAGAATAGAATGAATGAAGAGACGGAAAATGCAAGTTTTATTAACAGATATTTAAGCTATCTTTTGAAATGTAAATATATCTCACTAACTACTGTCAAGTCTAGGACTATCTACTCTTTCAAGGCTTCTATGTCTTCTATGTCTTTTTTCTTGCTAATTCAGTCCAACAGATTGTGGTCCTGGAAAATTTGTAACTGGCCTTTGATACCACTGACAGTACCAGCTGTGGTCCTGGTCCTCTCCCAGTTTTTGTTTATATAATACTGCTATTTGTAAAACCCGAGTAGTTTCTCCTTTTGGTTCCCCTTTTTTCATCCTGTCTTGACTGAATTTATTGGTACATCTCATTTAAGCTTTTGCAATGGACAAAATGAGATCATTTTTCCTTTTTTTATTTGCTTCTTCGGAGAAAACTCACCTCTTGTTAAATCACGAAGTTTTAGAAAGGCTCAGCTTATGCTTACTATGCCTTGTGGCATAATATGAAATCAACGTGAAATTGAATTCTTCTTTCATCCTGCTACTTCTGTTTCTGTCATTTTTACCCTTCAAGAACTTCTGAATTTGCACTGAAGTAAGAAAAGCTGAAATCCAGATATGAGAATCCTACTCAAGTGAACTTTTTATGGTATAAACTACTGTGGTCTTAACTTGGGCAGGTCATAATGTTATTATACCACTGTCTGGATTTAATTTTCTTCTCCTTCCATCGCTCTCTTCTATCACATTCAAAGCACAAAGTTGGGGAATAGCTGTGTTAGGTGTATATGTAGAGCTGTAGATCAGAATGCCATTACTGAATTTTATGACAGAGCTATTGCTATTTTACTGTTATTATTGGTTGCAGGGCTATAATGACTTCCATATGACTCATTAATTCGGTTATCTACTAAACACACATACAAAAATGTTTTAATGTTATTTTATTTACTTATTCACATAGAATGATTTTTGCTTGATTTAAACAGGCACTGAATTTGCAAACATCTTTTCTTGTAGCTAGATCCTTGTTCCTGTCAGCATCAGCTCACATAGCTCTGACCTGAAATTTTTACAGTCAAACATTGCAACTTTGTTTCTACCACATTCAAAGATGAAACACTGGTAATCTCCATTCAGGCTATTATTTATATTTATATATATTATTATATTTATATTCCGGCTGCTATTTATGAAAGAATGATATGTAAGTGACATTTAGACTCTAAACATTGCTTATTAATGAGCAAGAAGTGATTATATAGCAAAAAAAAAATAAATAAAAATTACTGCTTCATGCCATCATATCCCATTATATTTTTAATGTTCTTTCATTTCAATTTTAGCGTTCTTTTATTGTTCAGTGTTAAAAAATTCATAGTTGCTTTAAGTTTTGTCTCAACCACAGACATACGTTCTGGGCTGTATGGCACTTACCCCAATCAATGATCTTAGAGAAGATATGCAGTAAAATGTGGAAGATTATATTTGTACTAAGTTGCATGTAGAGTATACAGTTAGTTGTGTACTCACAGTCCTGAAATGTTAAAATGTCTGTATAGATATTTGTTTGGAATCACGGCATACAGAGTTTGATCTGAAAAGAATGCCTCCTATGTTTTGTGATATTCCAATGATGTGACCATCGTTTCCAGTGCATTGAAGCTGATATTCAGCTCTGCACATAGTTCCTATGTCATCTCCTGATTCGTGTGGATGAGCTGATCAAGGCGCTCTTCATTTCATGATGTGGCTGCTGTGCATGGCCATGTGGAACACAGCTTGTCTTTCATGTTACTGTTTCCACTGCTGAAGCACACCACCCATTGCCTCACTGAGCTCACATCCACTGTTTGGTCTCCATAAAAATCCAGCAAGCATCAGTGAATGTCAATGGATGCCACTTCTTCCATGTGGAGGAATTCAATCATACCCCCTTTGTTTGATATGCACTTGCAGGTCAGATGCCATTTTGTCGGATTGCTCCTCTGCTGCCATCTGTCACACGGAAACAAAATGTAATGGAATGTTGGTGGAAAGGTTTAACTTCTACTGTCATACCATCAATATCTGTCTCTGACATTGTGGACCAAGATCATAGGAGACATTATTTTCAGAGCAACCCTAGTGGTTTACCCTGAGTACTGGTCTGACACACACACAAAAAAAAAAAAAAGAAAGAAAAAAAAAAGTTCAAAGTGCAGTCAAGCCGTCCAGATTGGAAATGTTATAGGGAAAGCTAGAATCATTGCTTTTCTTTACTTTATCTTCTACTGTTCTCCATTTTTTTTCCCCATTTTGTGTATAAATTTTACAGATGCAGTATTCATGTTGAATTATGAATGTTATGGCTCAACTAAATTCTATGCATATATAGGCAAATCCCTAAACTGCTAGCCTTGTCTTCTCAGCTATCCAATCCCCTGAGAAAGCCAATTTTCTTTCATGTCTGAACAAAAGAAAAATGTACTATTAAAATGCAATTCAGAAGTGATAAAAACTGCAAGTGGAGCAGCCGGCTCACAGCACCTTCGATGTATTCTCTGGGACATTGGGGCCGCATTAATTTTTGTGTGCTTGTGATGTCCATCCCATGTGCAAATTAGCATTACAAGTACTATAATCTGTCTTATGTGAGAGTGTCCTTTCCCATGAGTATACACATGCTACTACAGATTTGTATAATTTAGAAGTCTGCTAACTCAGTGTTTTTCTCATGCTAACTTTACATGTGGTACTTGATAGAGTAAATTGCTATAACTAGTAAAATTGCAAAATAGTTTATTTTTTATGAAGTGGAATTTAAAACAACTACAAAAAAAAAAAAAAAAAAAAAAAAAAAAAAAAAAAAAAAGCCCACCCAAACAGTTGCTGATGGATTATTTAGTGATATGAAATAATTTTCTGAGTTTGTATCAGCCAAGAGACAGAAATAAAGTTTTTATTATCCCTTTCTTCATAAACAAACAAATAAATAAATAAATAGACTATCTAACTCTCTGAGGGACTCTAGATCTGAAATGCTTTCAATTACTGAAAAGGTTTTAATTAACTACACATGTGGCAGTTAAAGCAATGTTTTAAGCTCCTGAAAAAGGTATTTCTAACTTTATAATAATTCTTCTGCACTTGTGAAGGACACTCCTTGCTTTTTTTGCAATACCAGTAATGAAGAGCTTCCTTCATGACATTTTCCGTTCTATGAAAATGTAACTGTTTGCTTTCTTTCTTGCAAACTAAAATAGAGAGGTGAAACTAAAACAAATTTGTAGGATCTCTTTCAGATCTTTTAGAAATGAAGGGTCCTTTACCTTCCTTCACACAGTTTACTGTGGGTCCAACCCTGAACACTTGTCCATGGGATTAGGGATATCTGCAAACCCCTTATATGTCCAGACGGGTAGCTGAAGTTTCACTCTATGGTGGCAGCATGCAAGAAGGGAGTTCATCCTTAGTACGATCAGAGATGAAAGAATCAAGATCCAAGAGATCACTAATCAGGAAATACTGATCACTTCAGAGTAAACCACACAATTCACAAATTTAAAAGAAACCAGTGATTTACCTTGTGTTCTGCCAATATGTGAATATCAATAGTATTATATTTAGTTTTCTTTCTGATAAGCTAGACTACAGTCTATTTTATTCTGTGTAACAGCTGCCAAAGGACTCATTTTCTGTTTTGATATACAGAAGGAGTTCTTTCTGGTGCAATTTAGATTTGGTTTATACTTAAATTGCTGACATCTTGAAGTATTTCCATCCTGATGGAATGATCAGATTGAAGTTGTGTTGTGAGACTTTTGGACTACTTTTAAGACAAATGCAAGGTTCTCTAGAAATGAACCCTCAACTTGTGCATGGTTTGTGCCTTCCACTGGCTTGTGGCATGGACTGCATTGCCTGTATCAACAAGCAAATCACTGCAAATTGAACCTTGTTCATTTCCTCCTTGTCCACATCCATTAGTAGGACAGATACAACCAAAGTAAGAATCTAGTAATACTAGTCATATGCTGTTGAAGCTCTATAGCTCTTTGCTCCAATTTTGGTTTTAAAAAGTAGTTATAAGAAATACTTTAGTAATCTTTTTCACATTACTTGTGAAGGGGAGAGGGTGCTACGTCAAGAAAGTAGAATGGGAAATATTAGGAATGCATGTCAATATCCTGATTTGCTGATATTTGATTTACATAAATCCTGTGGCATTCAGAGTACTATGTAGTAATTCTTAAATACTCTTAAATTTCAGATTTTTGCCATTTTCTTCATATCATAAAAATGAGAAGTATGACCTGTCAATTCATGCATCAGAAAAAATTGGCAAAGAAACTTACGGAATTAAGCATTTCCGAGAAGTACAGCCTAAAAAGTGGATAGCAGGCAAGGTAAGTCACTGCAAAAGTTAAAGAAAGGCTGATTTTTTTTAGAAAGTTATTTTATGCGATAGGACCTAGTCCTGAGATAATCAAATCCAATCTTATTGTAACAAGCATGTTATAAAACCACACTGAGCTATTGTGATATCAAGCTTTCTCAACACTCTGGAGAGTTAAATTTGAGGAAATTCAAAACATCTCACATCAACTACATGAGGATTTAGGAGCATGCTTAAGTACATATCCAATTATATTAGTTTTGTAAAGTTTTGCTGTTTCTGTCTTTCCTCATTTAAGATATATTACATTTATTTACTCTTATATGTGAAGACAAACCTTCAGCAAATTACGGAAAGAAATAGACCAAAACTATTTTGTTGCATATATTCTTCAAAAAATAGCACAAGTGAATGAAAAATTGTTTGTAAGATATTTTCATTAAACTGGCTTCTTAGTCAGAAACATCTCATATATTTCCAGTTTTGTGCTGTAGGAAATAGTATCCTCAGAACTTTCAGTGTTATGTAAACTATTTTCAGTGGTTGAAACCTAATACACTATGAGATTTCAAAAGTCCAAAAAGTTCCATCATTCACCAAGCACGATACAGAAAAAGGAAAACTGAGCAATTTCTTCTTAGCATTTTTCAGATTCTTAGCAGCATTAGGAAACCAAAGGTTCAGAACTTCTGAGTCTTCACAGTAGGTTTGTACAAAAACTAGGAAAGGATTTATTTTTTTTTAATCGTGTCGACTTCTGCAAAACCAAGCACACTCCCTGAAACTATATGAAAAAGGAATACACTGTTATAATATTACAATAGTGTAGAATTAATGAAAAAGGATGTAAGTGAGCCAAAACAGTGTTCTAACATAAATTTGTAGTTGTGTTTGTATTACTATTTTTTCATAGATATCATAATCAAATTATAATGTCCCAGTATGAGAAAGATATGGATTTGGCAGAGCAGTTCTAGTGTAAGACCTCAAAGATGATAAAGGAAGTGGAACATCTTTTATACAAGAAGAGCCTAAGGGAGCTGGAACTCTTCAGTTTGGAGATTATCAGGGGTGTCTCACTTATTTAAAGACCTAGTGGGAAGGAATGGAGATGGAACAAAATTCCTGTCTAGTGAGTCTGTGCTGTGAGGGTGGTCAAACACTAGAAAATGTTGCCCATTGGAGGTTTTGAAATTTCCTTCATTTCACTGAAGATATTCAAAACCCTAAAGGACACAGTCCTGGGCCACCAGCTCTAGCAGGTATTGTTTGAGCAAGGGGATGGAATAGGTGATCTGAAGAGGTCACTTTCAACCTAAGTAGTTCTGAGAGTTTTTAAGATGTGATTACTTACTTCCTTGGTACTAACTTATCTTGTATATATATGCAAAATAAGTTTCAATTAAATTTAGTTTGAGAAGTAGTATTTTTAATCATATTTTTTCTCCAAGTGTTAAGTTTTTTAAAAAAGATCATGGTAACATTTTGATACTTTACTATACAGAAATAGCTAAACTGCATTGCAAATAAAAACATGAAAATCAACATTCAAGTAAAAAAATTAATTTATCTTTCAAAAGCAATTAGTGGAGGATGGACTTGATTGGAGTCCAACTTCATGAGCATGATATATATATGTAAAACAGTATAAAGATTTGTTGGTCATACTTATCTTACAGTGTAAGGATTCTCTCTCTTCCAGTCCTTAGCAGTTCTTAGACCAGCAGTCTTAGTCAGTTCAGCAGACTGAAATGACAATGTCAAAAAATGTGAAAGTTGCTATATTGTATATCCTATAAGATATATATATATATAATTTGTATTATATAAATTACTGAACTTATCTGATATCACTAAACTGACTTTTGATTTGGGTATGTTTCAACCTAAATCTCTGGAGACGTATAGCTGTATGCATTAACTCAACATGACAAACAGCCTTCCAACTCTAATTGTAAATCAAAATTAATCTTCATTTCATCTGTTTAATACAGCCATTTTGGGGGGTTTCCATGAGATGATATTTATGTTAATGCATTATTACAGCCTGAATAACTGATAACTGCCAGGATGTGTATTCCACTTTTTATAGTAGTATCCTAGATAAATCTTTCTTATCATTGCTGATGAGAAAAACTATGGTGTAATTTCTTCCAGGAAGGCAGTTCTGTGGTTAGTGGCTCAATAACCCCTGTGATCTGCTGCAGTATTATTTGATACTAACTGCCTTTTTAAAAACTATATGTTAAAAAGCTTTTCTCTGTGTCCATGTGCATGTCCTGGTTGTATTTCCTTTAGATTTTTCACGTATATATAAGCATTTTAATTCAAGTTACGGAATTAGTATGCAAATTATGTAATTACTTCAGAAGCAAAGTGAGCAACAATGAAAAATAGTGCTTTGTAATACTTCATCTGGAATACTTCCACGTAGCTTTCAAAAAACTTACTATGTTAAGGGAAAACTAGTTCTGTTTTTCAATAAAAAACAAAAAAGCTAAGAAGTGTAAATGATAACGTACTTCTAGTGGGGGATGAGAATGTTCTTATCCAGTTGTATACTACTATAAAATAAAAATGCATGCATACTTTTTAAGTTGAAACAATATATGTCTAAATACCTTGGAACACTTTTGATTTATATGTGAGAAATACCAATATAGAAAAAAAAATACTACCAGTCACTGTGAGTTTAATCTACAGTGATAGGTCCCAAAATAGCTGGACAGTCAGGGGATCAAACACACTAACTATAATCTTTCAGTTGTCAAAACACTCACATATGCTCATATTTACTGAAGCAGAAATGATAGCTTACAGCTTTTAATTGGTATTGGAGTTAGGTTTGTGTATGCATTTTAGAAAACTGACTTAAATGACAGCATTATTTGGAAAATTCGGGACGTGATGTTTGAAGACATTCTTTGCTGAAATATTCTTTCCTCTCATGCCTTATTAGAGGTGAATTACAGTACAACTGCATCGTTGTTTCATTATTTGCAGAGGCATTTTGGCCCTAAACAGAATTTTATTATCTACAAAGCATAAAAATATCCAGTACTGCAAGGAATTAATTTAGAGAACCTAAGCATATTGCACAGAACATAAAGTTGACCTTTACCGTCTGCAGCTTTTGGAATGGAGTGGGATGTGGAACACATCATAGATTTAATGTGGCACAACGCTGTCTGCAGAAACTTGGGTGGGACTGTGACTGCCTGCCCATTGCACCTCATGATTGAATCTGCTGTCACCAGCATCCTGATAATAATGAACATTCAGCTTAACGACCGTGATTATGGTTATCATAATTGATGTGCAAGTGCTGTGTGTGGGGATCATTACAGCTGAACTGTACAGCAGAGAAACATGCCTTAGTTATGGATAATTTTACTTTTATGCATTGATTGGGATAAAATATGCCTTTCAAGTTCAACAGGCCAGAGTAATATAATTTTAGGAAGACTTCTACATGTATGAATTGATGATTATGAGCTTCCTGCAAAAACAGTCATTCTGGCTGTTTGTTTTGAATTGTTTCCTTCCATTAATAATGGGAAATAATTAAATAATTAGATGTTGAGTGGAAATCACTCATAGAGTACTGCCAGCATTAATCAAATATCAAGCTGAAATTTTTCTGATTGTGATGGCCTTGCCTTGCCTAGCCTAGGAAAAACAGCACTTGTATTACACCACAATTTTAGTTATGTTGGAGCGGTAGAAACTGGGCTGGAGTCAACATCACTTTCATTTTCACGCTGTATTGTGTAACCATTAGAGCAGACCATAGTTGTTGGTTATATAAATTGTATAGCTTCCACCTCTGTCACCAGAAGCAGAGCTAAATGAATTAAGCTAAAAGCTTAATTCAGGCAGTGTGGATAAAAGCACAAAGCACAACCAACAGTTTCAGTCAATTTTGCTGGATAGTGATTGCCATCAGCTAAGATTATGTGAAGTTGCAGAAGTATTTCATTCAGTCATATAATGACGTGTAGATGCACTTCAAGCTCGAGTTTATAAAATAAATGTTGGAGCATTAGTATAATGCTAGGTTTTTCATTGATTTACAGTAGATGTAAATTCTTCCTCTTTGTTCAAGAACTGGCAGAAGTGACCTATTTGGGACAACAGAGGTAACAGACCACAGAAGAAAGTCTAACTTGCTTTCTACCATAAGGAAGAGATGGCCTGAAAATCTCAGACCGTTAGAAAGCGAGCAAGACTTTTCTACACACGTGACTTTTCTGTGAAGTCAACCCATTTCCTTTCACATTCTTCTGAGGCCAGTGTGTCCTGTAGTTTCACAGAAAAACTGTCTTTGTAATACTGCAAAAGTACACTCTTTGTGTTTTTCCATCCCTTCCTACACTGAAATTTATTTGAATTTCATTTTAACTCGACTTAATCTGGCAGCAATTATACTTGAGATAATGTATGTGTGGTTTTTTAAACTTAGACTGTAACAATTTTGAAAGGAATTTGCTTGTTATTTTTTTCTTTTTGATTAGAGTAAAAAAGAAAGTACACAAGCATATTTTCTAACACAGAATAGTATCCTTGTGGAACAGGCACCTGTTCTATCAGCCTTATTAAATGTTTAAAAAAATTTAAACACCATAGTTACTAGTATGCTTTGTAAGAGAAGTTTCTAATATACATGAGGTAGGATATTTCCCTAAGCAATGTAAAGCCAACATAATGTGGCAGCTAGAATTGGCTCTATTGTAGGGGAATTATTAGGTGATCTGTAAGAGTTTGCGTTTTACACTACTGATTTCTACATGAGCCATGTCAGGGATAAGGGTTGTTGGAAAACTGTTGCACTCTAGCAGTCGCTGGCCAATGACATGGCTCCTATGTAATTATTACTGCTACTGTAACCTCATAGATCTATTCAGATGCTTCACCTGAACCCTTAGCTTGAGTTATCCTGGTGGATGAAAAACTTTACATGAGCCACCTGTGTGCTCTTGCAGCTAGGAAAGCAAACAGTGTCCTGGGCTCTATTAGAAGAGGGGTGGCCAGCAGGGACAGGGAGGTGATTGTCCCTCTCTATTCTGCTCTTGTGAGGTCGCATCTGGAGACCACGTCTGGTTATCTTGTTCCAAGTTAAGGCCGCTTTCCAGCACTTTGCTTCTTACCATATGTCTAAACCAAATTAAATAACCAAAATCCAAGAATCTGATCCTTCGAGTGCATCCTACTAATATATATCCTGTAGAATTCATGAAAAGTTATTCTCTTGGATTCTGTCTGCTGTTCTCAGAACAATCATTGTGAGTCAGAGCACTACTGTATCCTCATTTCATAATTGGCTTGAGGTACTCCTTGACTCCACATAGGGTGATTCCCGCAACAGCATCAATGTTCAGAACTTTGAGCACCTTGGAGCTCAGCATTTGGCTATAATCTTGGATAACAGTACTATAAAGAAAAGCAAACATGCAAAAAGCCAGGAAATGTAAAAAACAACAGTGAGAACAGTAGTCATTACCTCTGATTTACAGGAGTAGAATGAAATCTCATAAGATGCATCTGTTCAATCTTGTAGGAAAGACAGTCAGAATTTCAACTTTTCAACATACAATTTTTCCAGATTCCTTGTCCAATGTATATTTACAGAAATGCATCTTATTATAAAGATCCCTTTTGGAATTCCTACTGTTCCTGTGTGGTGGTTTTTCTCATTTTGAGAAAAATTCTTCAGGTCACCGCTACTTTGCTGTTCTTAAAAAACACTACTCATTGTGTAATGCAAATGGTTATTAAGTATCAGCTACCTCTTAACTTAAGTGTGGAAGGAAGGCTAAAATTGTGAAGCAAATTAAAGTATAGAAAATATTATATATATATATATATAAAATATAGAAAGGAATGGCTGGGTAGCTGGAAGGCTGGAAAGAAAAGCTGGAAAAGCTTTCTAGCAAATGTTACTGATGATTTACAGGGTATGATTTTGAAGTAGTACAAAGTAGTGATTGGGATGAGTCAAACCATTCAGTTGGTTATTTGCATGAGAAAAGATACTGTCACTGCTCTTCCAATCAAATCCATTCTAGTAGTTATTTGTCGGCAACTAGTTAAATATTTTATGAAACCTGATTTTTAGTCCTGTGATTTCTCAACGGGAAAATGCAGTCCCTTGATGATGATCCAAGGCTTTGAAGAATAAATTGATTCGAAAGAGAAAATTAGATGGTACTTATTATACTGTCTAACTAGCAATTCAGTGTCATTTGTCTGTAGGATGATAAATGTCTTGCTTTGCCTACCTTCCTCATTTAATAATGCAACTTGCATGTTTGTAGCATAAAAAGAAAATCTGCTTTTTAGTAAGTTAACTTTAACCAATATTACCTGCGGGAGATAGATATACATATTTAACTTCCCATTCTATACATTACTTAAGCATTTTAAATACTCTCGTTTAATGAGGCAAAAAAAAAAACCAAAACTTTACTAATGGAGTATCTTGCCTAATTATGTCAGTGCACACTCAGAGGACATTATGGCAACTTGGGGCAAAGTTTTTAGTCCAAAAAAAAAAAAAAACAACCAAACCTGCCTGCAAGTTGATCTGGAAACATTAGTGTTTGTTTGCAAAATATTTAATTGATGTTAGTTTTAGAACTAATTGGAATTGATGTGATTTTACTGGAATTTAAAGTCCTCTCACTAAACTGGGACGTGTTTGGCCTTACCTTTGGATGATGGCTTTACAGGGGCTGTTCAGTATTCATGGAATTAAGATTTGTTCATACATCCACCAAACAATGTATTTCAACCAAACCAATTTGTCACAATATTAAAGTGAAAGTCTAGATTTTGAAGTCAGTAGCAATTCTTGGTGGAGCATATCTGCAAAAACATGCTACTTATTATTTGGTTACTCAACTTTAGCTTGATTGTGATGATTAAATATACTTGAAATGGTAGTAATAAAGACTTTGACAACTCTGTAAGATTAACACAGCCCATGCTGCTATTAAAAAATGCCTGGGATATTAAGACTAATTCTCAGTGCTTACTATAGTTACATGCGATAACCAGTGATGACTATAATTGATATGCAGAAGAATTCTATCATTTCCTTTTGGGAAGAATACTCTAAGAAGAGTGTTGTTACTCATCTTCATAAAAAAACAGACACTTTGAATCTCATCTTTAATTGCATATTGCTGGTGGATTTACAAATCGCAGTCTAAGAAGCATGTTCTAGTGGCTTCCTGCAACATATGCAGTTAGGATCTCACATCTGAATGTCACATCTGAAAACATGGGCTGAAAGAAATATTTTATTGTACTGATACATTACGATTGAATAGCTGTAATTTATAACACTATTAGCAGATATATCTGCTTTGAATGAATTCTAAAAGATTATGCTGGATATATGCCCAACCTGTGTGAAAGGCTACATGTTTGTTGCTCTGATGACAGAAAGCTAGTGTAGATTATTCTCAGAGCAATAGACTTCAGTGCAGTAAAATGTAGTCTAGGTTTTCGTAATCAACATTTCCTGAATAGGAAAAAATTGTGGTGCAAGTTTTGTGCGCTTGTGTTGGAGTGAATAAGAAACTACAAGTAACAGAGGCTGCTTGATGTCCTCGTGGTTTAACATAGGCAGCTACTGCTTCTTTAAAATTTAGATCATGAATAAACTCTGAACTTGTTTGCTCCATTTCAAGCAGTGATGTGGCGCACTTCTGTGTATTTATTCATTTCATGCCAGTGAAAAACTGCTTGCAAAATACCCTTTACAAATGTAACTTAAATGGATCTTTCACCATGATCAAAGTTATAAACTCTATTCTTTCCTATACTTTGTTCTCTGTTGATCTCAGCATAAAATATATGTAGAAACTGAAATGCATAGCCACATCAGTAGTTATTTATGAACAGTTGTATTACTGTGTGTTAATATTCAAGAATGAGAGTTACGTAATTATTCAAGAATAACCTTTTCATTTCCATCTTCATTTTCATTTAAATAACCTTACAAGCTTTGATGAGTTAATGTACAGGGATAATAGTAGATATGGTATATGGGACAAGATAAAGACTGTGATGAACGCAGTATCTGTTTTCTAACTGTACTGCTTTTGTTTTCCATAATGAGTCTCTCTGAGTACGAATTTACATTTTGGCTGTGATAATAGGAACTAACAATATTCCCAGCCCATGGCTTTCTGATATGTTAGGATCTCTCACTTGTAGTTTTATGCAGGAACGACAGTGTGACAAACACTGATCATTAGGAATTGAATGCACTGCTCTTTTACAGTATAACTTGTTGGATATGAGAAAACAAAAGAGAAACAATAGAAAAACTGCATATTAACAGACTTTGTACACTAATGCAAAGCTGCTTGATTGAGCAGTGCAGTGTCAACCATATCTTTCTTCTAATGCTAAAAGTAATGCACATAGACAGAGTGACAATCAGAGTACAGCCTCCCATCAGCTGTAATTAATCTTTTAGTTAACAGAGACTAGAAAAGCTTCTCATCAGTCCCTTCTGAAGTCTGAGGCACCCTGTTTTTTGATGTTTGCATTCTCAGTAAAATTGTCCCCACCAGTTCTAACAAATTGAAACACCAGGCTAATTATGGCAGCTAATGAAGTGTGTGGAATGGTCACAGCTTGTCGTGAAACTGTTCCTTCAGCTCAGATTAGAGTTTCATCAATCACTTTTTTAAACTGATCCAGAATTGCTTCTGCTCAGTGCTTGGCATTTTTAATGCTGTTTCTGTAATTGGTTTTTTCCCCAAAGCTTAGGCGATTTTTTGAAATATTACATTCTTAGGACAGGAGTTGCAAACTCTGGTTTATAAAAAAACATTTCATTATTGCCTCTATCAGCTGATCAAGTGCTAGAAAGCTAATAAAAGAGGCAGAAATATAAAAATTGATGTATTGCTTTTAATCCAGCTAAAGGTAGCAATAAAGCATATACACATATATGTATATGAATCATTATTACAGTGGGCTGGGTGTATGCTGCAATCTCATGAGACATGGTTTGTGGAACTGGATGGTTCAAATCCTACTGAAGGACCTAAATGAAATGAACGAATTGGTCTTAGCTTATTTCCTTGTGGATTGTGATCCTCCATATATCACTCAAAGAGTTTGGCATGATTTGTAGTTTTTGCAGATACCCAAGCCTTTGGCGGCAGGAAGACCAAAATGTGTTGCTATTTTAAGTATTTTTGCACTTCAGGTCAAATCCAAAGTCCTCAAAGTATGGGAAACTTTACAGTATAACTTATATTGCTGCTACACTGTCAATGAATAAATTAGCATATAGAACATTGAGTTTCTCTTTATCATTTATAAGATATAATAGTATTCAGCTGTACATTGAAAGTTCTGCATGGGCATCAAAGGCACAGGTGTTGAAGTATAAGGCTAAATTCTTTCCTCAACACAAACAGTGGGGTGTAGAATTTACTTTGGAAGTTAGCCAGCAAAATAATGAACTAAACTTTCTCTTCTGTATGACCATAGAGTATGTTTGTACAACTTGTCACATTTGTTATGTGCAACATGTATTCATATCAGAACCATGACAGCATGATCTTAGTTGAAGTGTTGTGAGCAATCTATTTATTGAATTTGTGCTAATACATATCATCAATTTCATTTTTCTAAACACTTGAATATGAAATAATGATTGGCTGTAAATTTCAGATGTTCCTCTCCCTGAAATTTCTTAATCATCTGAAATTTGACAAGAACTAGCTTTGTGTCAATGCCGAAACAAATCTGTGGCACAAGTGAATAATCATTGATGCCAACGCTTCTCCTTGAGCTGTATAAAACAACGGGAATGGAACAGTAAACAACACTGAGAAATGAAGTAAAAAAGGATACACAAAGATATGTTTTTATACGTAAATAACAAGCAGGGAAATGAAAAAGATATTAGTCTAAGAGCTGTTTTCCAATGTTGTTAATTAGTTAGAGTGTTTGTGAACACTGGGTATGATATGACTAATTTTCCTATCTTTAGCTGATCTTTAGAGTATTTGCACACAAAGTGAGAAACTCCTCCTCATTCCTGTTCCATTATTTCAGTCTCTTCTGAAGGTAGCTTATATTTACGAAATATGAGTTTTCTCTCAGTGTGCCAAAGGAAAGTAATTTGTTGGAAGAATAAAGTGTTTATTTTACTGTAGGCTCCCTTTGCTTACTTGTATGCTTTCACTTTTGGAATGAGACTGTGAGGATAGGGAGGAGGACTTCTTCCTTGCTGTGAGTATTCCTCTTTGACATCTGTACTCATCTGTACTCTTCTTTCTGACATGACATAAATTCTCTTCAAGTCAAGTTCTTTCATATGTCTTCCAAAAAATGTCCCCCTGCATGGAACATGACAGGGAACACATCTTTCATTTAGCTCTAGACGTCATCAAACCTCCACCAGTCGTGAAGACATCACCTGCTCAAGCATTCTGTCATCCAGAAGCAAAGAGTCTTTGCAAGGAAACATATACTCAGAATTAGGCCCATAAAGTCCTGTGCACTCCCTTATCCCTGAAGTACTGGTACATACTTCATTATTTTTCTCTATAATGTAAGAATACATTTCTATTAGCTTTCAAAATAAAAAAAAATGTGTGAAAAATAGCACAGTATTTAGCACATCCTGTGCACATGTAGCTTTTGATCAGGTTAAATTATGCTCTGTGAAGAGTCATGAGAAAATAAGCTGGGAAGGCAGTGGTTTGCAGTAGAGTGGACTTTGCTTTTGTAAAAGTAATTTCAATGGCACCAAAGTGAGAATTAGTACAGTATGTGCTTTTCTTGACAGAGATGGTAGACAAGATTGTTTGCAGTTATTTCTTCTGTTTAAGCTAAAAAAGTGTTTTCTTAAAAAATTATATATAAAGTCTATTAGAAAGCAATGTAAAAAATAAAACTGCATTCTTATTCACACTAGGTGGTTATAATCAATCAGTAATCTTTTAAGTTGTACATAGGATCTGAAATGTAACTTTATTAGATAATGCATTTTTAAAATATGTTTTTTCCTTAAAAACAAAGTTGGTTAAAATCTCTGTAAAACTGTTTTTCCTTGTGGAACATAGAAAGCTAATATAAATATTCAGCAAAAAGACAGTACTGCAACCCAGGAAACACTACTATACTATACTATAGAGAATATCAGAAACATGAAAACCAGTTTTGAACTTAGCGTCCAGTAGCATCTTTCTCACAATTAGCAAGACACAGGAGTTAGACAAAATTCTTGTAAGAATTGTGTGAAAAACATTTGCTTTTCTCTGTCACTTATCACTTTATCAAGATTTTGCCTGTACTTAAATAATTTGTCCTAAATCCCTAAGAAATGGAAGTTTTGCAAATATATTTTCCAGAAACTGAAATAATTATCTTTGGTCCCAGTGGATGCCAACATTTTTTTCATAATTAGAGAAGTCAGAAGATTAGGAGCTGAAGATAAATTTAATTAGAAGTACAAATGAGGAGGTTGTCTCAAGAAATGCCACTTGAGTAGCAATCTGTGATCTAGTGACAGTCTGTCCTTCTGTGTTACTGTAGAGAAATGTTGCTTTAAGCACTTGTTTTAATAATACGTGATATCCTCTCAATTTATGTCAATTTATCCTCTCAATTTATGGAGAGTGAGATGCAAGGAAATGTACTGCATACTTGGCTGGACTGTCATACCATATAAAAATACTGATTCGGGATGTGATATAACAATAAGTTAATCTTTTATTTGCTACTTGTAATTATCAGTACGAAGGTGGGTGCTGATAATCTAAAGAAATTGCATCTGGATGTGAATTCGGTGAGTCTGAAAAACCTGAAAAAAATGTGATACTGATGTGGCTCAGAAATATCTCGTTGATATTGGAACAACTCACAAACTATATTGGAGATTATAGAATTTACAGCACTAGTGTAAGGAAAGACTAAAATCTAAGGTTTCTCTTTTTTGCAAGTTCATTACAAAGTTTTAAAAGCAGACTTTTTCTTATAACTACTGTAAAATCAGGCTTTTTCTAAGTCTTTGAGTTAATTTTTAGTATTTCACAGTTATAATGTATTTTTCTTCTTGTTTACTGGCTTGTGTGCTTCTGTATGAAGACTACGCAAAAACTTATTCTGTGACTGATGGAGGAATATTAACTTCTTATTCCCAACGAGTTCTGAATGCCAACTGAAAGCCATAAAATTCATAACTCATCACATTAAAATGACACCATTAGTGTAGTGAATCTTTTCTGAACTTTAAGCTTATTAACACTAGTCTTGCATTGGAGAGCCAAAAAGTAGATATTCTATTCCATATGTCCAACAAGCATGAAATAATGTGGAATATTACTTATTTGGCTATATTCCTGTGATATAAGTAGTTTTTACCTTTCAATAGTGCATGGCACATTCCTAGCTCATATTTAGTGAATGGTCTACCCAGCTTCCATGATTCTCTTCTGCTTCCCAAACTGTCAACATTGTTCCTCAGGTTAGTCTGTGCCAGGTGCATTTGTCCATACTGAATTTTATTTGACAGACCATTCCTCTAGCCTGTCTGCATCACTCTGAATAATTACCCTCAAGTGTATCGATTGCACCCGTTAGTCTGTTGCTGTCTGTGAACTTGATGAGCGTACGTTCCAGCTGCACCTCCAGGTCACTTATGAAGATATTAAACAAGATAGGTCTCAAGACAGTGCCTGAGGAAATACAATTGTAGCCAGATTCTAGTTAGACTACCAGGCATTAATTACTACCATTTGTGGCTGATAGTCCAGACAGTTACTACATCTGTTAGTCTGTACTTCTTGACTATAATTTACCAACTTGGATAAAATGAATCTAGAATGTGGTGTTGAAAGCCTTGCTAAACTTGACACAGACAGCATCTACCACTCTCCTTTCATCTACAGGTTTAATCATTTCAGCACAAAAGGTAATAAGGATTGGAAAGTATTATCCAGAACAACATCAAAGTGGATGCAGTCTTGCTGAGTATTTTTTTTGCTGCATATGCCAAGTGTGATAGAATCAAAATGTATTTTTGATTGATGTTAAATGACTACAACTTTTGTTCAGAAAGGTACAACTGAAACTGATAAGAAGAAAATGTTTTCAGATGAGAATTTCAGTTTAGATTTTTTTCCTCGATAACTTCTATAAGCATGATTTTGGCAAGTTAGAGATAGATGCAACTTGATCTTGGCAGGTTAAACATTTTCTGGCTATAGTCCAGCAGGTTAAAAGTGGTTCTGAGTTTATCTTGGCAGTCAGCACTTGGCAATGGCTTATTTTCTATTGGAAAGAGAATGTTATGGTTTAACAGATTAGACAATGAAAGAAGCAGCATATAAATGGCATAAGTCAAGATACCTATTCTAAATACATTATTTCCTAATGCACATCCTGTTGGTATGTGATGGTGTATGTGATGGACTGGACAAGGAGCCTGTTTAAAAATACAAACAATGTGATAAAAATGGATCCTTTACTTTTCATCACTTTTAAGACCCTGTACATTTTTTCTACATTGGAATGTAGTTAGGCATAGTTCCACCTCAGATTTAGTAACTTCATAAAAGGTTTATGCATTACTCATTACTGCTTTTTATATTCTACAAAATATTATTTATGTATCTTAAATTAACATTTACTCTAGTCCTAAAAATATACCTATATACATTTAAACACTCTGCAAGTTGTAGGGATTTACATGAAAATAATAAACACCTCTTGGGATTCTGAGTAAAAATTAAACTATTTCGAGTGCACATTTGTTTTTAAGCCCAGATTCAGTAAAGTTCAAGGGTATCCAACTATGAAATAGTTACTGGAGAAATTCACATTGCTTTCTTAATTTAATTTACTTGATACAAAAAAAAAAAAAAATACGTTAGGTCATAAAAATAGAATATTATCTTTGGCAGTTTTGGTTCAAGTACAGACATTAAGCAAAACAGAGTTTGGGTGATGCTGTTCCTTAACATTGAAAAAGTACTGCATGCAGTATAACTTTGTGTGGCAAACTACTTGTAATATTGATGCTGGCTCTGAATATGTCTAAAAGCACCTAACGTGTCTACATAGTGTTGATCTATTCCTTCCCATTCAATTAGCTTTATGCACATAAATAAATTAATTATCTGCATATATATTATAAAGGAGGATGCTCTTTTTAAAGCAAAGCTAGTGCATGTTTGGGAGGAAGAGCCAAACGGTATCTGGCTTGCAGATCATCAGTAAATGGGCTGAATGAATTTAGAGGGTACAGCTGGGAATTCCTTCCCCTTGGGCAAACATAGTGACTGCAGGATACTAAATATATTTAACAAATGCAAATTCAGACCACAAATCTTCATTGCTGGTTGTATTGCACGTGACATAAAGGACAGGCTATTTTCAGATTGCAGGTTAATTTTATACAGGCAAGCTTACAAGAAAAATAATTCACTAGACAAAATTCTTCCCTCTTTTTTCTTTATTCTTTCTTGAACATAACTTCTGTCAAATATGAGATAATTTGCCTTTTCTTGTGAGAAAGCATTGTAGGGTATGAGACAGTTGTAATGTTTAATAAATGCAAATATTAAACTAAAGGAGGGGAGATTTAGATCAGATGTCAAAGGTGAATTTTTCCCTGAGAGGGTGATGGGGCCCTGGAACAGGGTGCCCAGAGAAGTTGTGGATGCCCCATCCAAGGGTATGTTCAGGGCCAAGTTGGATGGGATCCCGGGTAGCTCGATCTAGTACCTAGTTCTGTGGTTAGCAACCCTACCTATAGCTGTGTGGTTGGAACTAAAAGATCTTTGAGGTTACTTCCAACCCAAGCCATTTTACGATTCTGTGATATTGAAAAAATACCTTGTTCAGTCAGAAATATTTGTAAGTTCCTGTAGAGTGGCTCAGACTATTGCATTCTCAAAAGGATCGCTACTTTCAATCACGCTTTACCTTCATTTGAGCAGCTGTAGAAGTGGGTAGTGGGGTCTGCTTTTGTTCTTTTGTCTGAGGTGCTTCCAACCACACAGGGGCAGAAAGAGGCTAGAACTCCTTTCCTGCAGAGAAGTTTTAGAGCTGTGCTTGTTTTTGACAGTTATCTCCAAACCAAATCAGTTAGCACAGCTTAGCTTCTAAGAAAGCAAACACAGGTGAACACAGTAGAGCACTTCTCAGAATATTAGAGCAGGTGAATAATAGAGTTATAATTTCCATATTAGACTGTCAGAGAGGAACATATACTGCTCTGTTGTTCATACCGGAGTCGTCATACAGGAAGTATCAAAAATATATGTGATTGTCAGAGCTCTGTTTTTTTCAAATTCGTGAACCGTAACATTTCATTTTGGCAAGCCTTATTTGAATTTGGCTTTATCAGTTGTAATTCCAAAAGATGAAATGTGTAAGAGCCAGTGGTAGTTTTAAAGCTCCATGAAAATTTAACTGTGATGATAATGAAATGTTTCTTACATAAATTAAATGGCAATTAATGTTTTCTGTTTGTTTGGAAGATAGGATATTAAAATGGTGTTGTTAGATTTCCTACTGTGAGCATAATTTCCTGATTTGTTTTTACAACATATTATCATAATGTCAATAACAGATTTAAACTAACAAGTAAAAAATTTCCCTGATGTAAGTATAACCCAGAAGGTTTTAAATTGCCTTTTATGATGTCTATACAATATCATTTTATTTTAAGATCTAATGGCAAGTTGATTCAAAGAGTAAGGTTTGCTCTTACAAAGTCATTAAAGGAAGTATAAAATTGCATTCCATAGTCACCCAGTCTTTTTAAATCAAAGAGTTTTATTGTTGTTAATGTCATTTGCATTTGCAGGAGGTAATTAGGGAATGAGTTAGACATCACACTCGGGGCCCTCAAGTTTATCAAGAAGAACCATAAACTCCATTTGGAGGGAGAAAAAGAACAGGCAGTTTAGGAGGAACATTGCAGAGACTAGAGAGAAATGAATTCATAACATCTTAGGTCAGTTTGTAAAGCACTGTGTTGATCCACAGTATGGGGAAGCTCATAAAGTTTTCATGGAAGCAGCTTTTCTCATTGCACTTACACAAAAAGGTTTAGGATAGATTATAACAGTAGGCAGTCCAAGGGGAAGATGATGGCTTTTCCCCTCTGCACTTTGCTGACAAGCTGAATAGGTCAGGGCATAATTTTACCCCTTTTTACATAGCAGTGGTCACTTGTCTACTTTAGTGTGAGGAACTCCGATGAGGCAGGCTTTTCCCTTTAAGTCAATACCTCTGCACTGACAATGAGCTCCAGTCCCTACGGCATGATACAGGCTTTTGTTATTATCTGTTATTTGATGGGTCTAGTTGACCCAATTGGTTAACACATTAACTTTTCAATTTTATAGCCTTAAGTCACAGAAGACCTATTCCTCACTTTTGGAAAGCAGAATTGTTAGTCTGTGCCCACTGCCCACAAGCCACAAAAAACAATCAAAACAAACATCACCAGAGTTCTGCCAAACAACTGCGTCCTGAACTTTATGGCTAATTAGCTGCTAAAACTATGCCCAAGAAATAGGCATTGTGGCCCATGGGAAGAAGTGTGGCCATTATTAATGTCCTGGCTCATATCTCTCCATAGGTCTTTTAACCAATGCTGCTTAAAGAGACTAAATGTACAACAGGGAATTAAAAATTATAGTACACCTTTCACTGTCTGAAATATTGTAAACTTGTTTCACTGAGGCCAGGATTGGTGTCAATGTACTTTGTGTGAAAAGTGCAATAGAAGCATTAGTATTTGACAGCCCTGGTTGAAATAAGTGAAATTAATGGAGCTCTTTTCATATACGACAAGGCCATGGCACCCCTTTCATGCTGCTTACAGACAGAGAAAAGTCAATACTTTTTTATTACTTGATGCTGACCTACATTCTGCACTACAAGTGCCAGGCCCACTAATTGGTTTCAGTTGTGAGAAAAGTTTGCCCCAAAGAAACACTTGAGCAGATAAATCAATCTTTTTTAGGGTAGCTTAGTGGGTTTTGAGCACTTGAAATGACATTTCTGTTGTATTGACAGAATGGGTTGTTACACTCATTTTGTCATGTCAGAAGGCCCCATACTAGTTGGAAGTATTGTTAACCAGTATTGATAAATTTGCTAAGAATAAAAGTTATCTGGATCAACGTTTCACTTGAGTAACAACTTGCCATTTCTGGTTTTCTTTCTTGTTAGAGACCTCTGTGGCGATTAATAGGTCAGGAGGTTTACAATGACTGTTCAATTTAAAACTCTAATTTTACTATTACAAGCATTATGATCATAGGGAATACTTAAATATGACCACAGTTTTTTAAACAGACAGGGGTTGTGGACTATGGCTGTGCAGTGGCTCTTGGCAGTGCTGACTGATTTTCAAATGAGACACATGTATCTCACCTTTGTGGAAAAAGAAAGATTGCACAGTGTGCTTACTGTCTAGTGAGGAACTATGGCATGGATTTTTATACAGAATTTCTCACTGCATTCTCTAAAATCATGCTATTTTTCTGTAGGTACTGATTTCAAGCAAAAGAGAAGTGGCATTTGTTCTCTGTTTTTATTAATCAGTAGCAAAGTACACATGAACACAGAACTAGTATTCTAGCAACTTTTCAGTTATTGCTTCTGCCATTGACTCCTAACTGACGTTTTCTGCAGCCATAGCTCTCAATAAGAGCAACAGGTATTCTAGCACAGAAAAGAAAAAGATTTTAACATCCAAGCCTTGCAGTGATTGGTTAAAAATTGCATAGCACATGGAATCTTGTTGACATCATGCAATCATACTGTGTCTTCCGCATTTTTAAACTTGCTCAAAAGAGGACTTGGAGCTCTGAATCAGTGCTGTAGGAAGAGGGTACGTGATTATTTGGGAGAATATTTGATTTATCTTTGAAATAGTTTCACATGCTACTTCTCATGCAGAAAGAAAATCTGCATTCATACAACTGTATTCAATAACTTTATTTATGTAGCAAAATCTCTTTTTATGTAATCATGGACTTATCTGCATTGGGAAAAATCTTCAAGATCATCTAGTCCCCGGATCACCTAACTCTGTGAAGTCCACCATTAAATGACATCCCTAAACACTACATCCACAAATCCGTATTTTTAAGGGATGTGAACTCTACCACTTCCCTGGACAGCCCATTCCAATGCATAACCATCCTTTCTGTTTAGAATTATCTGATCTAATCCTTCCCTGTTGCAACTTAAGGCTGTTGCCTCACGTTCTATCACCTCTTTTCAAGAAGATGTAGAAAGCTATGTGGTATCCCTTGAACCTCTTCTCCAAGGTAAACAATTGCAGTTCCTTCATCCTCTCCTCATAAGCCTAGGTTTCCAGTACCTTCACTGGAAAGTGTTTTTCTTCTCTGTAAGTGCTCAAGTAACTCAATATCTTTCTTGTAGTGAGAGGCCCAAAATGGCAAAATAGACAACAAAATGAATTGCTGTCTTTGCAGAGAAAGACAGACTATGGAATGCTGTTAAGCAGAAATCAAAGTTCAGTGTAAGTAAGTGAATTGTTCCAAGCTGATCATGTGCTTATTAGCTTCTTAATTGTTATGGACTTGATAGATTTGCTGTAGGAAGTAACCTGAAATGTATATCCAGGAGCTAAAAATAAATTGTTGCAATGGTACTTTCTGGCCTTTAAATCTGTGAGTGGACATGCTGCTGCTGTTTGCCTATTTTGGACTGAAGTGATTGACTTTCCACTTCATTAAATTTCCCAGCTTGAATGTATTTCCTAGCTCTATCCAAAGTGCATATTTATTTTATAGGAAATTGTACAGTGCACTCAAGATTGTTTGGAAAAATACATTGTTAGTACAAATTTAGCGCTAGAAATATGCGGCAACACATTTTTGAAGGCCTTTAAGCTGATATACATGCATCCACTTGTAGCTCTGCAAGCTTTTGCTTGTTTGCCCATTGTTTGTAATCTGTCTTTATATTTATGTATGCCTATGTACACAGATGTGAATTTCCTTTAGAATCTACTTTAATAATAATTTTCCAAAGATGAACTATGTGAGGATTTGGCAGATCTAATCTATGGCATCAGAGTGTGCTAATTGACACAAATCTTTATTTGGTGGCTTTATGTCACCTTTTTATCTTAATTGTTTGGAACTGATGAGTGCACAGGACAGTTAAGTAGTCAAATATATTGAAAGAATTCATAGGTCTTGTTAAGCTCCACCATTTGGATTGAGTCACTTAAAATTTACTAGAGTGAAAGAAATCGAAGCTTGACAAGTTTAAAAAGGAGGTGTTATATTAACTTGGCTTGGGAATTTAAAAATAGATCTCATGTCTTTCAAATTACAGATCTCCAATTCCAGGAATTGTATTGCACTGTAAAAATGCATTGTTGAAAAAAAGTAATAAATGAAGAAAACTCAGATCTGTCTTCTAAGATCTTAAAGCAGCAAAACTCTGTTTCACCAGTACATGGGAGTTTGCATTCATAAGCTAATTTATTCCTGCTACCATCAATGACAGGATAAAAATAATATTGGGAGAGTGTGTTTTTCTGCACTCCCAACTTTCGTTCTTGCAAAGCAATAAAAATAATTCAAAATTGTTTTTTACGTAACTGTGTAAATTCAGTACTCTGTGGGAATCAGCTACAATGATATAGTAGGATAGGCTCAAGTCAGTGCGAAGAAGTAGATCAAGCCTTTTTTACACTGTTAAAAACTGATTAAAAGTTGTCTCTTTAAATATAGAAATGACTGCGTGTCTTTTCCTCAAAATATATTCATATTTTATGTGCATTTTGTGCAACACTCATTTAGCATTCATTATAAACTTCTTAAATTAGTCAAATTGTAAGGCCAGTAATAATTCCGTTATCCGTCAGACTGTGTGATGTTTCCCAAAAATCCATAACTGCTGTCGTCATAATCAGAGCCAGTTGTTTAAATGCTCAGTTGTGAGTATCTAGTGAGATAGCTTTAAATAACAAGATAAACAGTGCAGCTGCCAACCCAAAGTAATCTTACACTGTGGGGGCGTGTGGCACAGAAAATTTCCTCTTTGTCATCTTGATTTGAGTTTGAAGCTGGACCTGGGCTTAGTTCCAGCTCAAAAAACTGTTCACTTCAAAGGCTCCTAAATCGTCCCAAGGAGCTAATTTTGGCAGCCAATTGTTTTTGTTTGGCCAGGCATCCTAATAGCAAAAGCCGTCTGCTCCAGCAATTGAAGACTTCTTCAGTGCTCAGAGTCACCATTCCTGATTTTATCCTGATGTAGGGGGTGTACACCAGTTTCCCTGTCTCACCCCAATTTCTCTGCTTTTTTTTTCCTTCCCAAATTGTTAAGCCAGAGCTTAACTCTCCTGAACGTAAATAGGACTGTTTCCCATTTTCAAAAGAAAGGATAGTCTAGTCTGCTCTGAATTGTCTGAATGGACAATTTTTTCCTGCATTATGAAGGTGCTTGTGATGCCAAACACACAATGAAATTCTGTGCCATTCTTAATTGTAATATATGAAAATATGAAAATATGCTAATAGGCAGTTTCTGTTGGGTAAGAAGCTGGGAGTTGCAATTCATTAAATGATATCACAGAGGAAGTATTTCATTTTGAATGTACATATCTACCTTTCTGCTTTAAGATTTATGCTCTAGAGTGTTGAAGGAATCATACCAAATAAATTTAATTATCTGATGTAAGAAAAGATGTGGCCATGGTGTGGAAGTATGAAGTGCAGGAGGTGAAACTTAGGTGCTCCAAGCTAGCATAGAACTTACCAGAAGTCATAGTTGCTTTGCCTACTTATGGAGATTCAACTGAACTGTGGGCTGTGAAGTAAATATAAATTATCCCAGAAATTATAATTCTACTTCACATCACCTTTCAGAAAACAAATGTTATTGTTTTGTTTTTGAGAGAAAACCAAACCTTTCAAATTGCAAAATGTGTTGTGAAGCTGTACATTTTGGCTTGTCCACAGACTGTTTGTGAAGACTCATTGCATTTCTATAAAAGCTTTTCACGAACACTGTTTTTACAGTGAAAAGTTTTCTCTTCGAAGTTAACCATTAGAGCCTGGGAAGCAGATAACTCCTCTTTGGCATGTTACTGCCTGAAAAGAAAAAAGATTTTAACAAACAAGTATTTGCCATGGCTGATAATATTCTTAGTATTTCTGATGATACTAAATGTGTGGTCTTGTTACAGGTGTTAATTAGTAAGTAGCTCAATCAGAATAATGTTTAGAATACCTAGTTTATTTGGCTTTCTTTTTTGTCAGTTGTGTTTTTATTTTACTGCAAGGTTCACTTTCACTTCTCTTATTCAATGTGGATTTGTAAACATTTGCATTTTAAAAAATTCAGTGCAAGAATGAAAAATTTTCCTGGAAAAAAAAGTGCTCAAAAATCATCCTGCTTGTATTCTTTGCCACAATTCCGTAGTCAATTTACTGGTTAATTTGATAACACTAATATTTGTATAATACACATCATTTTTTTATTCTCTCTCATGCAGCTGATTTTATATCCATATTCTAAGTTTAAACAAGATAAAAAAAAGTTTAAAAATGGCAAAAAATAACCTGCTCTCTTTATCTTACCTGCTTCCCACAGAGGAGAATAGAATTTTGTAAACCATGAGTCATAAACGACAGTAAAATCTGTCTTGTGAGCCTGGAAATCTTTGCAATACCTATTGTTACACAGAACTATATTTTAAATACATATTTTCTCACAACTGTATCAACAGATTATTGTTTTCTTCTCCAAACTAACGTGCATGTTATATTAAAATGTGCATTTTGTATGCACATCATTTTTTGTAATTCATATTCTAATTTATGTAAATAAATTTAACTAGAAGAGAATATTTAGTATTCTAAATACTGTGAGAAGTAAAAGGTATAGACATGGAAACTAAATTTAACATTCCTTTTTGTCTCTCTCTTATTTCTTTAGGACTTTCAAACTGTGTTACCATCGATTGTTCTCTTCGAGAAATTTGGAAAAACTTACTCAAAAGCTGGACAAATAGTGTAATCATTCTGTAAACTATGCAATGTAAGACACTTGATAAGTAATCAATAAATGTAATACAGCAAATGCACAGCAGTATGTTGACTGAATGTCCCATAAATTACCTTTTTGTTATGTATACTATGTCTCAAATACTGTTAATTGATTTTGCTTGATATTTAAGCAATACAGCTTTCAACATTAATCAAAGGTGGGGGTTTTTTTGTGCGAGCTTTTGAAAAAGAAGTCAGTATTATCTTAGGAAAATTGAATGACACTTAGAAACTATTTCTGAACATGCTTTTATTTAAATGCAAATTATTTATAATACAAAACTAGAGAAATCAAGTAAAAGATTCCAAAACACACTTATTAGGGGTTTGCAAGTGAAGCTAGCTCTAAAAAAGTGAAAAATTAAGAAAAGTTAAAATAAAAAAAAGTTAAGACTATTTTTTTTTCTTTCAACTACAGATTTACTCGTTTCATCATTGTTCTTCATCATTTTCTCTATTAATCTACATCCTTTTTGAAATCCATCTTTTCAGAGGGACAGTGGAATTAGGTAGGCTGTTTAAATATAAGATGCTATTTTAAAATATTTTAAGTCCTCTGTGGGTGATATAACTTTACTGTTGAATAATGAAAGTTCTGTCAGCTCCAAATATACCTTATTCTTAAATCACTTTTTCTATATCTACTTAATTTTCTTTGTCAATGTCCTGTGTTAAGCAGCATTTTACATAGTAACGTATTTGTGTGATGTCTATCAAAGAACATATGTGATCTCAAAACTGGAATTAGACTGCTGTGTTTTCTAGCATGCAATTCAACTGCAAAAAGTTGAATATCTTCAAAGCTCATTAATTTCTAAAGACTCCAAGAAGTTCAGCATTTTGTCAAGACCAGATCATAAATTCAAAGTGCACAAGTGAGTTTTTACAGGAGTTTTCAGTTACCACACTCTCTCTTCAGTTCATTTGAATGTGTTTGAATCAAGTAGTATTTTATCAGATACTATTTGATTATAGTGTTTGAATCAGATATTCAGTGATAGGCTTTTTATTACTGAATTTTGTTTTATTATTTTCTTGTCCTCTCCAAGTGTTCAGGAAAACTCTATAGGATGTAGATTTATGTAAACATGTCCGAGCACTTTCTGAACTAGGATTCACAAATTTCACTTCCATAAGATTTCAGCTGTTTGCCACTGTGGAAAAGTTCTAGAGCTACGCAAGAGTGAAAGCTCTTTCAGTTCCACTGCAGTAGGTTATGAGTTTCAGTATTGGCTGTAGTGTTGCTACTTTTTGGAATTTGTGATTTTCAAGGTTTGAAAAGTTTCTTGTTCTACATGGAAATGTGAAATTCATTCTGAAAAGTGAGAAGGAGACACCTCAGTGGGTGAGTCTCCCCATTAAGATTTAATCTCATCAAATGTATTCAGAGTGCTTTAGTCGTTTATAGAGGGGATTGAGCATGATACATTTTTGCAAAACTGTTGATAAATAAAGATGCCACAGTAATTTTTAGATATGAGAGCTATCTATTTGATTGCTTCAGCTTTAAGGTAGTTCATCACTTCAGAGAAATTCACCCTGTGTTACCTTTTTAACTCCATACCACAGTTTCCCATCAGTTCGATTAGAAATGGCAATGCCTTTATCAGATTAGTCTTTCTTTCTCTTTCTTCCTTTCAGTATCTCTGACCCCAGGACAAAACAAAGCTTGCCATGCAGATGAGCACTGGAATAGCAGTAGTGCTCCATAACAAAGGGTCTGCAGCACAAATGAAGGCTGAAACCTTTGTGTTTATTTTAATTGTCTGACTAATGCATATATATATATATATAACCCAAGAAGTATAGGTGCATAAATAAATATATTTGCTTCCTCTTAACAAACAATGAAACAAGTGAAAAAGCGAAACAACACAAAAGGCAAAAAAAAAATAAAATTAGTTTCTAATTAACTAGGTACTTCTCACAAGCCTCTTTACACTGTTCACTTTTATTGATAGATAAGCATTTCTCCCTCCTTCCTTCCCTTCCTAACTTCCTCCCTCTGTCACTGTACTTTAGAGGAAATTTTTCTGTTTTATGGGGCATGTTGCAACCTCTTCTCACAGTTCAGTCTTACAAACATAGGATGGCTATAGATAGAGGCACAGGGAAAGAAACTGAAAATCTGAAGTGAACTCGTGAATCCGAAAGATATATAATTCCCTAGAAATCCAATGGGATATGATAATTGACAGACTACTCACAGCAGTATCCAAAAATCAAAAGAATCACTGCAATGCCAGGGAAGTAGATGACTATAATTTGTAAGTCCTTAAGGAAAAAAAAAAAAAAAAAGGAAAGAAGGAAAAAAAATACAAAAAAACCCCAACCAACTCTAATTGCCTCATCTTCAGCATGAAGCTAGAAATGCATCATCCTTGCTTCTCAGATGTGGAAACACAAATGTTTTGTTGCCATTTTCACTGATTGAATCCACTCCCAATCCACTGTTGGGCATTTTCGTATTGCATGGCTAAAGAGGCTTATCAAATATCTTCAGGAAGCAGCAGATACTGGGAAGAACCTGTAATAGAATCTTGCTAGCAGATTGTTACTATGCCACTTGTCTAATGCATAAAAAGATTCTAACTTAATACTTTGACACTCAGTGCTACTTGTTCACCTTAAATACGTCATAGATCTTGACAGAGTCAAACAATAATTTTATTTATTCCTGTACCACATACACTGGCCTACATTCCACGTATTAAAGATTCAAACTATTTATGCTAATAATCTTTGGGTTTAACCACTAGTGGGGATCGCTGCACTTATAAAAAGGATTCAGGCAAAGTCATTAAAATGGAATATTTTTCTGCTACAAGTTGCTCACAGGATCTCATGTCATGAGAATTTTCTGGGATACTTGAAATGTCTGGTAACATTTCTTCTTAAAGAATCTATCTGCTGTTATCCTGTGGATTAAAGATCTTTTGGTGTTGCTGCCCAATAATTTTGTTTGAGTCCTACATGAATGATGTCATTAACACAGAAATTCTTAATTTAAGCAATCTAAGGGCTGTCTTCTGGGCTGATCCAAGATGCTCTCAACACTCTCATAGAAAACATTTAGCTTGTAATGCCCTCTAGAGGCAGAATTACAATAGTAGTGTTGACAACATTTTGATTTACTCTGTAAACAATTTTCTGGTCCAAATTTGATACTGAAGCTTTCAAGCAAAAGGGCATTTAGTTGTTGTTTAAAATAAGCCACACTTCAAATTGTACGAAAGAGGTCTGATGTAGGAGCACTGTGAGTGATCTAGGTCCTTCATTCTGGATTTATAGTGAAGGTTGTGTTCAGCTGAGCTGTGACCACATTTTAACTGCAAAGTAAAATAATGATGCTTGTGAACAACAGCACAGTTTGACATACCAATGCTTAACACTGTACAAAGCTCTGAGAAAAAAAAAAATCAAATTTCAAAAATATTTCCAAGAGATTACTGGCATTCCAAAACATGTGTTTGCAACATGTACTAGATAAGTCAGTGGTCCTCAATTTAATGAATTCCATACGTGCTGCATAGAGTAGTGTTAGGAGGATGAGAAGCTTTGACTCTTATGGACAGCCATAGGATCCTGTATTCAGAAAAGCAGAAACCAAAAAGCAGAGAAAATACATAACTCCTTAACTATAAAATTTGGGTATTGAAGCAGAAATTCTACAAACATAAAGGAGTCACACTCTTGTCATCAGAAACAGAATTTGGACCTTGGAGCTTAATTTGTCTTCACTGCTTCCTTGATACATTTCTTTTAATTTGCTTTCTTTTACTAGTTGACAAAGTTTTCTGACAATTCTGGAAAAATGTCAGCAAAGAATATCAGACATTGCAAAGCTGGCTTGGCTTCATATTCCTCCATCTTTTAATAGTTCAGTTCATTAATGAGAAAATCATCTGGCTGCTGGCACAATCAGATACAGTCACTTATCAGTACATTGAGTTCAGTTTATAGTACTCCGATTCATATTCATGATCAGAGAATGCAGTGGAGCAATTCATTAGTGCACTGCTGCATTAAGCAATCACTGCCAAAATGTGACATATTGAGAGTTTGCATTAAACTGCTTCCTTTGAGGATCTTTTGGTTAAGAAATGTTTAAGAAAAGCATGGAAATCTGTTGAGATAAACCGTTCAGGCACTTCAAGAAAAAAGCTTTGATGCTCCATGTATATAATGGTTGGTTAAAAAAAATGTAAAACAGCACTGACCGGTGCTGTTATATGTGTGGCATGGTAGCGTTCTCACATGTAAGTTGAGAGTACTGTGATAGCCAATAATGCACGAAGACTAGATTAGTATTGTCCCAAACTGAACTCTCATATCTCTTTACTACTTTATGCTGTTTAATGAATCTTAATATTGCTTTTGTTTTGGGCGAGACTGTTCAACAACATAAAAAAGAACCTAACCATCTACATATGTATCACTGGTTACTGTACAAATAAGGGGCACTTGCAATTACAGGCTGTGTGTTCTCATATCATAAGAACTATCTTTAAAGGACAGTGTTTGCCAGTTATTAAGACATGCTTCTTGTGAAAAGAAGATGAGAACAGGTTTAGTTGCCTTTTTACTTTTTCTCCATACATTTGTGGCATGATGTGGTGGTAATTCCTCATCCACATGCTTCATTTGATTCCACCATATCATTTTCTAGTAACAACAGTTGTTCTTCCAGTTTATTGCCACTTCATTAGATTTATAGTCTAAACTACTCTGGTGGAGAGGTAGATAAAGAAAGAACTGTAGATTTTAATCATTTGCACATAAGAAAACAAGTGCTAAACTTTCTTTTAATATACTCTTAAAGTAGCTTCTCTCTCTTGAACAGGATCAGTCTCTCTCTTGAGCAGGATCATTCTCAGTTTTTCTTTCTGATATTGCTGATATTTTGGCCAAAATCTAGGCAAGTGAATCACTGCGCATAGGATGCAAAACCAATATGAAACAGACTGTCCATACTTTACATTTTTGCAGCTATAACCATCTCACACGTGCCTACTAGTTTTGAACAAAATTATGCCACCAGTTGTGTTTCAGACCCTGGCCAAACAGACTGATGTGGTCTCTTGTTACTTCAGAAGATATTTCCTGACTTCATTTTGCCCAATTTTCAAAGCAATGTGCCAGGTACATTAGATTCCTGAGTTCCTGCTAGGAATCATTCACCCTCCTGCGTTTTTCCATGCTTTTATTTTATCCTCTTTATTTTTCCATTTTTAGAGCAACACAGCATATCTATAGTTTATACTAATGACGGCATTAAAAAAAAAATACTTAAACATTTGTTGGGAATAAAAATCTCAAATATTGAAGAAATTTGTGTCTCTTAAAGTTTCTTTCCCTCCTGGGGTACATACTGCTATATTAGTAGATAGATTTCCTCCCCACAAAGCTTTATCATCTACAGATGAAGCAGGAATTGGTTTGCCATCAATATTTCACTTTTAACAAAATAGGAAATGGAGAATTCTGAAGAAGTTAGTATGGATTTCGAATCACGTCCAAACATTTTTCCCAAGCAGAAAGATCTTGGTTGTTTCTTCACAGTTCCTGAACACACGGCAGTAACATAGGCATGAACATTTTGCAACCAATGGTTAAATGGACAGCTTATTTCTAAATCACAGTATATATCAAAGTGTTTAATGACAACTGTATTTTAAAAAGTTAAATTTCATCCCCAAGTAGTCTTCAGCGCAGCTGATTATTTAAACTATCCAAATTGCTAGGCTGTTTCAAAAGTAATTTACAATGGCTGCATTTATATCTTTCTCTACTGATGTACATATTTGTTTCAGTAATAGAAACTGGATGTGGAAGAGGTCAGTGCTGAACTCCAGATCTCTACAGACTTGCCAGGGTCTCTGTCCATCATATTTCTGGGGGGTTTTGTTGTGACTATCACAATTGGTCATGTTTCACAAGAGGGTTCATGTACCCTATTCAAAAGAGAGACCCTTCGTGCTATTGCCACACAAATCTAAAGGAAAGATAAATTACTTGAAAAGCGAAAAGACCACACAACAAACATAAGAACCAGGCCAAGTAAGCAAATAAAGTAAGAACTGGAAGAAACATGAAAACAGTCTTTCCTATGAAATCTATCCAGTGACACATATTAAAAGTAATGGGAACATTTTATCCAGATGTGAAAGAGGAAAATGGAAGAGGCGGAATTATTCTGGGCAAGGGTGTGAATCAGTCCCTGTTGTTCAAAGCGGTTGTGTCAATCATTGTAAATCTACAGTGGAGTGACTCAAAGCGATGTCTCTGCAGTAAAGAATGAACTGACAAGTTGCTGTTGCCCCTGAGAATGCAGAAATTCTGACTGAGACCACTTTTCACATAGATATTTGGGGCCACAGCTCCTACAACTTGTTAGTTCGTCATTTGTAGTCTAATGACAGTTGAAGAGGATGACCGTGACAGGCAGCTGTGTCTGTAAACATCAAGAGAGAGCTTATGTTTGACCTAGTTCTGGGAATGATTAACACATGATTTAGCTCTCATTCATTTCTATTCATGGTCATATATCTCACAGCTGTTGCCGAACACCAAGAATCAGGAAAGGTTTTTGATGACTTTATATTTTACAAGTGCATAATCGAGTGGTGGGATCTGACCATTTATGACAAAAAGATATGTTTCTAGTTAAAAGACAAGAATATTTGCTCTGGTTCCTTTTAATTTTCAAAGTGCAAGTCTCTTTTAATATAATATTTTTACAGTAAGGACTGCGTGATTCTTCCTCAGGCATAATCATAGCTAAAATGACAAGGCATTTCTACTGAATCAGTATTTATCCCTCTTACATCCTTCTCATTATTATATATGCATATATATTCGTATGTATATGTATGTATTGTATATGTATACAATATGTATGTATATTGTATGGCCAATACAGAATGTCCCAGTGCCACAAATAATCCTTATGCATGTACACAGAGTTCATAGTTCTGTCAGAGATTGTATGTGGCAGGTTATTTGCTCCTCAGTAGCAACCTGGTGACTCACACCTCAGAACTAAAAGAGGATCTCCATTGCCAGGAGAGGTTTCCAGCAGTTTTGACCTGAAGAAGACAGTGAGGCACATTATGTTATGCACAAGACTAATCATTCTTGGGGAAGGTTTTAGAAGCTATGACCAAGGACAGGCATGTCCAAAGATCTGTAGAGCCTATAACAATTTATCTGAGAATTTTTTGCAAATTTCTCATACAGTATTATTGTAAGGGATCTTTAGTAGTGAATCCTGTAAAATCTGGATCTTTAGGGTATCTCTATTTCTATCTATCTCCTTTTTATTTCCCCCCCCTTTTTTTTTTCCTTTCTCCTTCCTTTTTTCTGGTTTGTCTTTGATAATGATTGCTCCAAATATCAGCAGATTCTGATAGGATATGCTCACCTCTCACTGGTGTTTGCTTTCTCTCTTCACACATATAACTGATATAAGTAAACTTGTAAAGATCTTCAGATGCACACCGTTTTCAAAGCCACTCTAGCTAAAGGTGTTCAAAGCTGGAAAAAATGCACTCTTTCATCATAACTTCTTTTAAGAACAGAAATATTTGTCAAAGAAAATAAAGATAGTTTCTTACAAAGCTGATTGTCTTAACAAGGGTAAAAAAAAATTTGCTCTTACAATTTAAGAACATAGAAAAATTGCAGCTTCAGAGAGCTGTTAATGTTTGCTCCTTTGATTTTGTCATTCTTCTGTTTTTTCTCAGTCCAGCAGCTAGCCAGAATTACTAATGATTTGTTATTACTTTTTTAACAGAGAATGTATTTTGATGTCTATTTAGAAGAAGAAAATAAAATCTGCGCCAGCAATTGCTGAGAATTCTTTCAGAGGAATCACAAATTCTATTGTGAATACGAAAAGTTCATTTGAACAGCCAAAATTTGAAGGACTCAGATATTTTCTTCAGTAATTTTATATGGAAATAGGTTAAGCTGGCTAATATTCATTCAAATCCAAATTATTCATAAATTCCAGATTGTTTATAGCTTAGAGAAGTGGTAATGTTTTCACAATACCATAATTCTCTCATTGGAACGCCTGAAGTGAGAGTTGAGAGAAGATTCACCTTGAACAAGTCATTACTAACCTTCTGTTGAACTTGATTACTATTAGGTTGCCCCAGTTTTTACACTGATAAAAGGGATCTGACCATGCTGTTTCTGAAAATATATTGATAAACTGGCTCTTCACAGCATGATCACATTTAGCTGATACGTCTGTTACTCAGATTGTCACATAGAGTTAGCAAAACATATTGAAGATTAAATGTTTTATTTCTGTCTATAAGTTTGAAGCAAGGACTTGAGTGATGGATCTTGGCACTTCTCTATGCAAAGATTCTAATTGAATAGGATTAGAAACAACTGAGTCATCTTCTCCAAAAATGCTGTGTAAGAGTTGCTGCTAAGACATGAACATAGGTCTGAAAATCTGTTTTTCGTGCAGTGTCCAATAGACTTTCATAGAGGAAAAACATTCTTCCACCAATAAAGGAAACGTTAGAGATGGTTGGAATTGGGGTGACAATTCACTAGTTATTTGTTTCATATATGTAACTCTTCTGTTCTTCTCAAACTCTTTCTGTTCAGTTTTGTTCTTTAAAATTCATAGAAGAATAGCAGAAGTTGTACAGCCCAATAACTGTTAGAAACTAACCTACCAGAACACAGTTTTGCACAGTATGCAATTTAAATCAGAGGTGACCAACATAAGAGTCCAGAGCAACGAAAAGCACAAGTTATGCTTTCCTTTTTACTGAGGAGACTGATATGGCACCAAGCTGAAGGGCAAGGCAGGTTGTCAGCTGTGGAGCAAAGGCAAGAGAACTATGGGGTTAACTCAAGGTCCGAGCTGTGAGCCTAACTCAACTGGGTGCGTAGGTTTACTGAGGATGTTCAGAAGGTTTTGCTTTCAATTCCTTTAAACCACTCTTGGATTGTCAGAGGTAGGAGGTATGTATTTTATAACTCTACTTCATAAAAGCTTCAATAAGTTGCTTGCAGTGTCTGCAAAACAAGTTATTCCTACACTTGTTTGACAGAGCTAACTTTAAACAATACTTAAACAACCATGTAATATAATGTTAAAAAATTAATTCTATGTCACTAAGTGGAATTAAAAGCTGAAAATAATTTATTCACCCTTGTAATCCTAATGATGCCCCTTCAGATAATGAAACGTTTGTATTTATTACCAAGTGATGTATTATGTGACAGATATAATCCAGATTTTCATGAGTCAAAGGAAATCATTGCTAATTTTTTCCAAAATACAGAAATGGTGCTGATGATGCAAAATAATCCAAATGTCCATTTAGGGATCTAACATCAAACATATTAAAAAAAAAAAAAAAAGAGGAAGGTGTGAAACTGAACAAATTTTTGTGCAGATATTGGTCTGTTCCTTCAAAAACTAGAGCAGGATCCTCAAGTAAATAGTTACTCTGCACTTTACCACAATTTATATCTTTTCTTAAAAAAAAAAAAAAAAGAAGAAGAAGAAGAAGAAGAGCAGGCAGGAAAAGTAGTGATGCATGTCTGATATTGATGGAAAGCAAGTACATACCTCATCCATTGAAAACATTGATCAAGGCCAGTTCGCTCTTTTTTAATGATGGCCCCATAAATCTGCCAGCATCAATGAAAGTCACTGTTATCTACTTGAAGTTCTAAATAGGTAAGCTGAGAAAGCTAAGTCATAGATAATGGCTCTTTACATCCAGAGACAAAATTGTCAGTCTTCTCTCTTTAAACTATCCCCTTTGTTTTATTTTGTTTTGTTTATTGCTGTTGTTTTGGGCTTTTGTTTTTGTTTTGAAAAAACATGAACAAATATAGGACACGTTGTAAGAGAGCAAGAAATTTTACATACCCGTAGTGATTTTTAGTGAAATAGTTTTGATGTTTGAAGACTTTTTTGCACATTTTTTTCCTCTATGGATATCATCCAAAAAGAATGAAAACCAAACAGGGTGCGGCATTTTTCCATGCAGTCTATTGACTATAGCAATCAATTTTAAATAAAATATGCTGGAAAAAAATGATATTCCAGTTGAATGTCAGTTAGTTTGCGATTTAAGGTCAAATCAGAATTGGGATTTCAATTCAATAGCTATGAAGCTCTACAAGTAGCTTATCAAAATGATATGAAAAAATAGTCCATTCTGACTGAATCATCACCCAGAAATCTGCACCTGAGCCAAAAATTTCATATTCATATTTCAAATTTTATAGTAATTCCCTGCATATATATAGTATATATTGCTATGTAAAATAGTAATTTTATAATACTATAAAACAAGTATAATAATTATAAGATATTTTTAACATCAGTCAATCCAAGTAAAAGTAGAATGTGGGGGATGGGCCTGAAATGATGAAACAAATATCTGTTGCCAGTTAGGTGATTGGACTTCCCTCCCACCTTCCCATAACATCTTTGCGTCTTCTGTGAGTAATAGGGTGAGGCTAAAAGGAAGTTTGGGCTATGGCTGGAACACAAACCACACTGCAAGTGCTTCAATCACAGGACTACTCCAAATAAGCTGCTCTGTATGGTGGAAGAAGACTGGAAATTTCAGTCATCTGGTTTTATGATCATTTTAAGAAGTAACCATATAATCACAGCTGAGGAAGCATTGCGACGGTCAAAATTACTGCTTTGTTTAGTAAATCAAGACATTCAATTTGTCTAACAGTGTCAGAGAGGAGCCTAACACCATATGTGAGGTGCTAAGGGTATTTGAATGCGTAACCAAGCAGAGAGGACTGAGCTTGTACGGGGGACTCAGGGACTGTTTCAATAGGTGGGCCTGTTCTGCACTGACAAACTCTCTATCTGCGTCACAGTCCCTTTATTTCACATTTGTCAGAGGCATCTCAGCAATACCAGGGCAGGCTGAAGAATCCTTTAGGAGAAACACAGTATGAAACAGATTACCATTTCGACATTTAAAAACATTAAAATTTTCAACTATATACCTCAGTGGAAAACTTCACCTCACACAGTGAGAAACAATAAGCACTCCTGCTCTGAAAAGATGCTGAGAACATTTTGAAAAGGGTTTTTCTCTTTGCCTTGAGAGTATCAAAGAGATCCTCTAGACAGATCTGACTGTATTTCAGCTATCTTGGCAATGAAACCCCTGCTTAGCCTTGCCCCAACACGCACTCCTGTGTAATATGTACATGAATCTCAGAAACAGATGGAGTACACTTTACCCAGAATCTAATCCTAGTGAGGTAGAGGGGCCAGATGGTCTCACTTTCCAAATGAAAACTTTCAGAGTCTTTAAACTAAGCAAAGATTTTATTAACATTGATGGCTGGATATAGTGTAATACACAGAGAAGATTAATTAGGAACCCTAATTAAATGTAACACTGTAAAAGAACCAGAGCACTATTTGGCATCAGACAGTTTTTTAAGATTCTTGTTGAAACCTGGGTTCTGCAGCATGGCTGCAAAGTGAACAACAGAAAAGCAGAAACAATGAGGTTTACTAAAAGGTGCCAAGCTCAATTCGATATGTAATCACTGAACACATTTTTTTATAGAAAGAGGGCTGAAAGGAACCTTTAGAGGTCGTCTAGTTCATCCCCCCACCCCAAGGCAAGATCAACTATACCTAAATCATTCCTGACAGATGTTTGTCTAACCTGTTCTTATAAAACTCCAATCATGGAGATTCCAAAACATCCCGAGGCAATCCATTCCAGTGTTTAACTATCCTTATTCTTTGAAAGTTTTTCCAAATGTTTAAGTCTGAATCACCATTGCTTCAATTTAAGCTTGCAATTTTATTATTATTATTTTGTTCTACTGTCAAAGAGCATGGAGAAAAGTTTATTCCTTTCTTTTTTACCAGGTACCTTTTACAAATATGGAGATTGTTTGTATGATTTCCTTCTTTTTGTTCAACCAAGCAAACAAAATGTTGTCATTTTCCTCTCATTTTGACTTCCAGTCATTTGTTTTCTCTCTTCATCTCTTTCAAAAAAGGCATCTGCAACTGAATACTCTAGCCCATATTTACAACTGTGCTGAGAAGCACAAATGGACTACATCACATGCATTATGGACAGCATTCTTGTTATGTTAATTTTGAGAGGCTTGATTATTTTCTAAGGTTTAGGTTTGTTGTTTTAAGCTAAATTCATGCTCCTTTCCTACAGAACTCTTTCCTAGCCATATTCAGGTTGATTTTAATTAAAGTTGACTGAAAAAGTTGAATTAAAAAAATACCAAAACCAGAAAATGCTTATTTGTATGAAGACATCATATTCCTCAAATTAGATAAAAATCAATTTTCTTCAGACAGATGAAAGAATACACATCTGGAAGTAATGTCTCAGTTCTCAGACATACAGAGCGGAGACACTGGGGATACAAACATCACACATCCCTTCTTCCTTTACATTGTATTCTCATATCATTGGTTTACAGCAGGATATCTTGAGAACGATGCACAGTAAGCGAAAGAATGTTCCCACACTTTCATAACATCCTAACGTATTTCCTGTTACTTAGTTGGTAATACTTCTCTGCTCTCCTGATGAGGTTGTGTAATCATCTTCAAACTAATTTGGGTCTTCAAGAGGTGAACTGCATGCTTAGGTAAAGCAACTGCAGCTGGTCGCCTGCCCATGGCACAGAGAGTGACTTCCAGGAGCCTCCTCCTGATCCCATTCTCACATTCTCTCTCCTGCTCCAGCTCCCCACCCAGGACGCTGCAGTGAGATGAGCACAGGGAGAGCTGGACTCTGGCTGATGTGAAGGTTTGCTGAGACAAGCACATTTATAGCTCAGAGAAAAGGGAACAGATGTGCAGATTCAAGGAGTTTTATCTCCCCCAAATGCTGCAATCACAGCTAAAGAACTAAAACTAGATACTGGTGTGGGAGCAGCATTGATGGCAAGCACTAATGCTGAAAGGATGCAGAGAGGGAGGAGAGGACAGCTTCTCACAGAGACAAGGATAAGTGAGAAGGACATTAATTACAGACTGCCCTGAAATAGTGACAGTGCCCAAACTGCCTCTCTTAACAACTTTCCTCTTCTGTAGTTCCCATCATCAGCTGCATACCACCCTTTCCCACTACCAGTGTGCAGCACATATGGCCGCCTTGCAAGAATCACACAAATCATCCAGTAAGTTCATTTTTATTAGTAGCTTCTGCTTAATTAAGGGATGCATCATGCTTCATCAATCAGCTTCTGTGCATTTGAGTCAGTCTCAGCCACTCTGCTGATTTAAACTCCACACTGATACATTTCTTATCCTGTAAGCAAGTAGAGGCTTTAGGAAGCCAGGAGCAGAACTTGTGTCTCTCATACATCAAGTCTTCTACTACTGCTATGGCAATAGTAAATCCACAATGACTTACTGCTGTAATACACTGAAAGACTGATGTCAAAAACTAATGCAAAGAAAGTATTGGTGTAGGACAGGGAAAAGCTTAGTTGCAGACTGAAAGCTTTTGTTTATTTCTGAATGTAAACCTTCTCCAGCTTTCTGTGCTTTTCATTTTTGTTTTAAAGAAATAAGTTAAGCATATGGATACTATGCTGGTTTATCTTGGTGTATTTAACCTTGTTTAAGAAATTGCTGCAGAGGTTTTCACCACACAGGTGCATCTGACTGAGCTCAGTCCAGTGTCAAATTGTATGCAGTACACCTTTGCTTCCTGGAATGGACAAACAAGTCCACACATAAGTGCTGCATAAATAGCCCAAAGTTGGCCTGGTATCTCTTCATGATGCTGTGAAGTCACATGTGTATGTTATTACAAATAATCACATTTCCTAGTCTCTTGGTTAATGATAAAAAAGACTACCTGTTATTAGAATCATAGAATCTTTAGTGTTGGAAAGGCCACTAAGATCATCTAGCCCAACCATCAGCTCATCACCAACATAACATTAAACTATGCACTATTTATTGTCAGTTCATTACTGGCTTCTGAATAACACTCAGCATCAACTTAGTTGATTAACTTTATTTGCTTAATAACATTAAAGATGCAGTAGGTCAGATAGAATTACATTTTAGCTTCTCTGTTGCAGTCCCTCTTATAGCCAAAAACATACTTTTCCTGGATTCTTTCTGTGTAGGAAGATTAATTCTGATTAATTATACCAAACTCTATTGTAGTTTTGCTGTTTGCAAAATTAATTAAGAAGGGGTGGTCCTCCGAAACACAATGATATAGAACCAAAATCAAATTTAACTTTGGTCCTGTAATGTGAAAAGCTAATGCATTAACCCATCAGGTTATTTAACACTTACATGCATCTTTTTAACAAAACATTAACTGAATGGAAGTAGCACCATAACATACATGCAGGGTACATCATCTAAAATATACAGGTCATCATTTTCCTCTGTTTTCATGGTAGTTTATTCTTTACATATTTTATTATTAATTTTTATGATAGCTATTAAAGACCTTTAGATGCTCTATGAATTGCTTGCATAATAGTGAATGTACAGTATATATGGTTTTTAATAGTACAGTTAGGGTAGATCCAACAGTTGAGCCATATTATTAGAAACATCTCTGTACTAATATATTATAAATGTGGCAAAAGCTACATATGCATTTGACTATTGCAGTGTTATCAGGGTAAGTGTATTTTATTTTGCTGTTTTCCATACATTCAGAAGAAGGCAGGAAACAAGTCAGTTTTCCAAATTGCCTCTCACCCATGTTCAGATACCTGAAAATTCATAAGATCACCTTAGCCTAATTAAAGACAGGAGTTTTTTACACCTTACCAGTCCTGACCCAAAAGTACCTTGAACTCTTCTCATTCTGTAAGGTAATAATGAGAGTTAAAGACTCTGGAAAGTGATGCTAAATTGTGTTAGTGCCAGAGACTATTAGCCAGTTGTGGTAAGAAATCACACACAGAATTTATACATTCTATGAAGGATGCAACGGAGATGGAAAGCCACATGCAGTTCTGTAGACATCTGTGTTGAGATCTACTGGAAACTGACTATTCCAATCAAATTTATTTCCAAGGAAATAAATCTGTGAGGCAGATGACATGGAGCTGTGGACTACTGCCTTCCGTTAGATAGAATCCAGGCCTGTCTAACTGTTCATAAAGCCTAACAAAGGAACAGTGATGATCCCGTTTATTGCCTGTTGTAAATTAGTGACAAACAGTGTAGACTCTTCCAGTGTTTTGGTTTTGTTTGTTGCTTTGCCCCTGGAACTACAAAACCTCCTTGGAAAATAGGTCAAGCAGTTTCTGAGCTTCACTCTAAGTAGATTTCCTAATAGCCGTGAATTTTAACAAGTTCTTAGCTGACCAATATTTCTGTATTAAAAGTAAATTGCTGTGAAACTTCCTACTTTATCTGGAGCTCTTTTGTGTCCAGTGAACAAAGGGAACAGAGTTGTGCTTATAAAAATGAAGTAAAGAAAGAAAAAGAAAAGGACCAATATACATGCAGCCTTTAGTCTTACAATATCTATCAGTTACAAAACTAGGACTGCTTAGCTGTCCTTAGGAGCCTCCTGGTTCTACACAAATTTGCAATGAGATTTTTCCCAAGCCCCTGTAATTAGAGGGGACCATTCACACAAGTTTCTCATGCACTGAGGAAAGTAAAGATATAATTTTCCCTTTATTTCTTTTACTTAGGTCTTCTAACGGTAAAGGTAGAGAGAAAGAGAAATCAATGCAAACTGGGGAAAAATTGCCCAAAACAATTCATACCATTTCCTTCCATTTGCTTGGCTCCCTTATTGCAGTGGGCCTGTGAAAACAATCACAGGCATTTGATGGCAATCCTGCTTTAGTGGAGTCAGGTTGTTGAGCAACACAATAGCATGAAAACACTTTCACAAAGAATGTTTTAACCTTACAGAAATTTCTAGTGACTCGAGGGTGTAGGAAGTGGATCACAAAAAGGGAGGTGCTGTGGTTAATGTGGAATAGGATTTCTATGAAGGATTTTCTCCTGTGAGATCTCCCCTGTACGTTTCTCCTTGAATTGCTAATCACTTCACTGATTTACTCCTAGTACTCCTGTACACATGCTCAGAACAAAATGGCAGCTCTCAGAGAGGTTCTCCAGAAATTTTGTGGGATTTCTGATTTTGATCAAACTCTGGACCTAAGCTGTATCTTGGTAATAGATTGGTAAATAAATTTAGCAAAGGAATCAATCTCAAGTGTGTGACAGTAATGCATATTAAGGTCTTTGTTTGCAGGATGCTTTTAATAATAGGATGCAATTAAGCCTTTCTGCTGAAATACAAATACAGATTTAGAGAAAATATATGAAAAATATATTCCCAAATGACTGGCTGATGTATTTTTCCAGGGAATCATGGCTGACTTATAGAGATGGAGAAAAAGTTCCCATAATCTATGACCTTGTTCTGTTTCTAAGTAATTCTGGCTGTGTCGATAAATTTGTTTACAGGTCTAATTGTGTTAATGAATTGAACATGATTAAACTTGCAGAATGTCACAAGCTTCCTCTGACAACTCGAATAGGCTTCTTAAGTAACAATTTGGGGTAGTAAGAGGGGTGACTTCATCAGAAACTGTCATTGCTGGCCTATATCTCCCTACATACGTATCTCAAAACAGTGTTTCGTTACATTTTCATCACTCATTTAGCTGAGATAATGTGTACCATTGTTTTGGGGAGTCATCCTCTATTTGTCAACACTGCTTACTATGGATTTAAAGAAATTTAAACCATGTGTTTTTAAGCTATGTTATTTTGATCTGTCTTGAATATCCCTTTCATCAAAACTTAGATAATGAAAATGTTATGCTATCTAATGGTATTGATAGCAAGATATGACTCCTTTTCTAAATTATATTACCAGTAAAAATTTACCCTTAAACTTGTATTTATTCTGTTATTTTAGCACTGTTGTCTTAATAACATGTACAGCACTTTCCGTCTATAATTTAAAATGTAATTAAGAAATGGTGACTGTTCACTCCTTATTGGTAACACTCATTTGTTGAAGGACCTGCATTGAATATATAGTCACAGCTGAAAAAGAGTTGATAGTATAGATGTGTTTCAATTTAATCAATAAGCTCATTCTATTAAAATACTGATTCTGTTTCAGTGTTTTCATAAGAGCACAAAGCCTTGTAGGAATTACTGATGGTGCAAAAACTTTATCGGGTGAACACAGCATGATGCCTGCTCTGTTTTCACAATGTAACTTTTAAAGAAACTCCAGCAAACTAAACCCTTTTGATGCAGCAGGAGATAAAAATATGGAACAAATAAGATGATCTAGGAGAAATGTTGCCTCTAGCACGAATGACTGAATCTCATTAATATCCATGCAGTTATCTGCAGACTGCAAAAAATACATCTCTATGTGTTAACTAGCACAGACACCTCTGTTCAGTACTGCATGTAGAGTGTGTAGAGGTGCACAAAGTGTTTTCTAACTAACCTGCATCAGGTTCTTAAAATGCTATTCTTTCTTGTACCTTCATGTCTAAGTCCGGGTCTAATTTTCAGCATCTAAATGAATTGCTGCTTTGAATATTTTCATAAGTACACTGTGCTCTATAGACTAAGCAGTTGCAAACTCTCTGCTACTTAACATTTTTTTCAGCTTTGGAAGAAGACTGGGTAAAATCTTAAGTGAGTAGATAACAGCAGCACAATCAAACTTGCAGGATATGCACTTAGCACGTATGTGTCAAAGACGCTTGTGTGATAAATTACACAGACCATGTGGTAAATTGCAGTCTGTGCTTTTGACTGCCTCATCTACCCTCTTCTTACTAATCCATTTCCTTTGGGAACACTTCTATCATTTAAAAGATCTGATCAACATCAAATAGCTCCCTTAAAAAAAAACACAAAACAACTTGCCTCTATATATTCTCACCAACAAGGAGGGGCTTGAGAGGAATGTGAAGCTCAAGGGCAGACTTGGATACAGTGACCGTGAAATGGTGAAGTTCAAGATCCTTAGGCAGCAAGGAAGTTGCACAGCAAGCTCAGTAAATTGGACTTCAGGAGAGAAGACAGAGGCCAATTCAGGGATCTGCTTGGTAAATAACATGGGATAAAGTCCTGGCAGGAAGAGGGGCCCAAGAAAGCTGATTAATATTCAAGGATAGCCTCCTTCAAGCTCAGGAGCAATGTTCCAACAACAAGGAAGTCAGGCAAAAACATCAGGAGTCCTGCATGGATGAACAAGAAGCTCCTGGAAAATCTCATATACAAAAAGGAGGCTTACAGAGAGTGGAAGCAAGAACAAATAGCCTGAGTGGAATACAGAGAAATTATCTGAGCAGCCAAGGGTCGGGTTAGGAAAGCTAAAGCCCTGACAGAATTAAATTTGGGCAAGTATATCAAGGGTAATGGCTTTAAACTAGATGGTAGATTTAGACTAGATATAAAGAAGAAATTCTTCATGATGACGTTGATGAGGCACTGGGACATGTTGCCCAGAGAAGCTGTGGGTGCCCCAAGCATGGAAGTGTTCAAGGTCAGATTGAATGAGGCTTTGAGCAACCTGGTCTAGTGGGAGTTGCCCTGCTGATGGCAAGGGAGTTGGCACTTAGACCTTTAAGGTTTCTTCCAACCAAAAGCATTCTATAATTTCCCCAGAACAGTTCCAAAACTTTCAAAGTTCTAAGCCAGAAAGGTAATACGACAGTAGATGCAATATTGAAACTAAAATGCTAATTCCACATGGTTAGATTAATACATTAATCATAGCTAACAATAATTGTGAAAATTGTGATTGCACTTGAATTATCTAGATCTATCTTATGAGAAGCAAAGAGTAGAAGACTTTTTAGAAGTAACTTCTGTGTTCATAATTAGTATTATATTTAAAATGTGAATCTTACACTGATGCTCTGCCTTTAAAAAGGCAAACCAATGTCCTCTTCTTCAACAAACTTAGTATTAGCACCTCAGAAATGCACTGCTCTGGAACCCTGATTTAATTAAATAACAATGTTAGGATGGACAATATATCAAGGTTATAAAATGGAACTCTAACATTCTGGAGAGAAAAGATTCTCAGCTTTCCAAAGGAAACAGAATTTTGTGTCTATAATTGGAAGGTCCTGAGAGAACAAACTTTAGCATCAGTATAAATTAAGTATAGAGGAGGTAATTTAGGTATAGTCGTCCTCTTTTTCTTTCATGCCGTGATTCACAACTGGAGGTCCAGGGTGTTCAGGGGCAATGCTGCTGCAGCTAATAACCACCAAAAATGAAAGGAGGCTGATTTCCATGAGCTTTGGATCAAACCCTAAATTACCATAGTTGGCAGCTGTTCTTCAGCAAAGGAAAGAAAGGGACTTCCTCTCAGGATCCTTTCTGCTGCCTTTCCTCTGTTTATTCCTCAGTGCAATCTGGTTCAGTGGTGCTGTCAAACTTTGACTCCAGAGTTCACCTTGACATCAAGGATGCCTGTGGATGGGCAGGACCTAAACCAAAACATTCACCTGCTTAAGAAAAAAGCTGAACATAAACCTATGAGGAAGAGAAAAATCCTTTTATGAAATATGCAATTGCCATCAGAAAACAGAGCACAGAGCCAAGAGAACTACTCCTTTGGCTTCTGGTGAAGCCTCTCTACTCTGCTAATAATCTCTTAGACGCTGTTTCATGCTGAGCATCTTTTGCAGATGTGGGTCACAGATGAGACTATGCCAGAATCACACTGGAGTGGTGAAGTCTGTGCATATGAGAACTTCCTGTCCAAAGAAGGCAGAGTCTTTTGATGCATAGAAAGAAGCACTGAGGATTAGGTCATAAGTGTTTAACTGAGGGGAGATTGTCTGGAGTAACAACTCTGTTCATCTGCTGAGACATAGGGAAATGCTACAAATTATACAAGTAATCAATAGATTCATATTTCCAAGTGAACAGCATAGAATAGAAACCTCAAACTCAATGAATTATATTTCTGGAAAGGTTCCCTCTGTTCCAAATGGCAACAGTGCTTGTCATAGTTTTGTAAAAGATCTTCTTAATTTCATTCAACTGTTTTTCTGTAAAGAAGATAAACTATCATTATTAATTTTTCATGCAAACTATTACACATGGAGTAATTAATTATGAAAGAACTATTATGTTTCCAGAGTCAATACTTGAAAGGTTAATAGCACTTCATTGAAGCAATGCTTGAAAAGTATAAAGATACGTAGTGAAAGCTTGGCTAAACAACAAACAGGGGAGAATGAGCTACTAGTTTGCAATGATATGTAGCTTGGATGAGCCAGAAGGAATGAAGAATTATAGAAATGTACAGTGAAGTACAGCAAGGGCTAATGGAATGAAAATAAGAAATGAAAAATGTAAACTGAGCACATCAGCAAAGAAAGTTATTGGCAAAACTTTTTAGACATCCTAACAGCATCCCAGAAGATATGTTAGAATTCCTGAAGTCCTCAGAAATAGCTAAAATGATTCTAGATAAAATATAGTAAAATATTTTGGCAAAAATAATGCTGGAGTGGGTGATGAGGAAAAGGTCTCAACTTACATCCACCTGGTTTCACCTCTTCATTCCACTGGCCTTTGACACACAGAGGAAACACCTTAACATAAGAAAATACTTGCGTAAGCTTTGTGCTTTTCTCAGTAAACAAACAAACAAAGAAACAAATAAAATAAAATAAAATAAACCTTTCCTATTCCTCAGATCAATATGTGAATATTAGAGATGTGGTCCCTGACTGGCCTGTGAGCATAGGAAATTCTGCAAATAACTGCTTTCTGTTCATCATCAGTTAGCTTCCAGGATGAAACTAGGTCTCTGTCTGGTAACCCAAATTTTGTGTCCTGAGGTCAATTTTTCCTTTGATGAAAGGCCTCACAAGTTCTATAAATGCACTCAGGCTGAGCTAACTACTTAACATCATGTTTTGTTGTGGAAAATATATTTACAGTGTGTATATATGGCAATGCTACTTTATAATCAAACTTTCTCCTCCCTCTAGCAACATTTGCTCATTCTAGTTTATTCATTCAATTTCTTCCACAGAAGTCCACATGCTAATGATGGATACTTATGGACATTTCAGCTAACCATATGTAGCACTGTAACTTATAAAGAGTAGAGGACCTGGGCTCAGGCACAGCATATCTGCTAAGAATTAAGCCAATCATATGTTGAGGTTGCTGTTAATGGGAAATTGATTGGAAGAACACAAATTGAAAGTGCCAAAATCTACCTCTCAATCCAACAACAAGAATCCAATTATTTTCACTGCTTAAGGGTATGAATTTAACATATTTAACTGGCTAACATAAAAAGCTGAATGAAACTTTAATTCTGTCAAGATTTTGTTGTTTGAAAACAACATAATTGAGCAATAGTGATCTTGTCAGCTAGACTTGGGGAGCTCCATATTTTATGGGACTCGTTTGACTTCTGCTTCTGATGTGAAGACAGATAGACAAATTTGAGTTTGAACTCATAGGAAGTTTAAAACTGTATGAACATCTGATGACTAAACATTTTCACATCTGCTAGCGGGATTTTGATATCAGAATTTTTTCAACATCCTCTTCTTAGTTACTGAATTTATATCGCTCATATTTTGATATCAATGTTCTTAATTATCTAATACAGACACAGAATCAGTGGGAAGTTAACTATCATTCTTATCTGTAGCCCCAAAAATGCCCTATTGCAATCTATGGAGAGTTATGTACTTAAACGGACTATTAAACAACAGTAAAAGTACTGAAGGGCCTTTTTCTTGATGAAAAAAAAGAAGCAAACACTAATCAATCAATCAATCGACTTGCCTTATGAGATGAAAATAAGGAATTACTATAAAAGCAAATATTTCATTAATTGACAAATATGCATATTTATGGGAAAACACCCTTGGTAATTTCAAATGGTAATACTTGATCCAATATTGATATTATTATTGTTATACTGGAACCAATAATATCACTTTTAGGCAGTTGTTTGATTGATGTTATACATTCTGTTGTATTTAGACAATAGAAACAACCCCTGCTTGTCTGCACCAAGGCTTAGTTACCCTTTATATTTCTATTCAGGAAGGATCTTTTCCTAGAAACTAGTGATTATCCTTCAAATTAAAAGTTATTATCTCTTATCTTTATGGAACCTAACGCACATCAAAAATGAACCTGACACCACTCTGCTCTTTCCCTCAATTATTTTAAGAATGAAGTCTACCAGGAAAAAAAATTATAAAATATGGAATTTCTCCACTCCCAGGTTTACTTTGATTCTGTGCAAATTTGCTGGAATGGAAAGATTACGTCTTTAAAGTAATCAGGTGAAAAAAAAGTACATTGAGGTTTTTTAAATTAAAATATTTCTTTTGACGAAGGGATTAGTCTAAGTTTGCACACTCAGTGTAATTAGTGCATATGGTCCAGCTGTGAAGAAATAGCTGAGGACTTCTAACTTATTATTAATTAGACTCATTAAAATGCAAGTAAGAGAACGATGCCTAGATAAACAATACCTTATGTCGTAAAGTCATTACTTGACAAGAGCTAGTCTTGCTAACAGAAGTCATTACTGATATTTTAAAGGAGCTTTTTTTTTTTAAGACTCCATGGGTGCCAGTTAACTACTTTTGACTGACATCAAGGACAGACATGCAAAGCTGTAAGGAGCCAGCGGTACAGCACAGCAATTCTTTTCACATCATTTCAAAATATGTCTGGTTGAGGTCAAAGGTTGACAACCAAATGACAGGCCTTCTTCAATTGCTTTGGTGTCACAGCGGGAGTGTGTCAGGGAAATTTTCCTGGGCCCCTCTGTGAATTTTTACATGTTCACATTTCTTTTCTTGTCTTGTAAGTGGGACAGGATTGGCAGATTTGTGATTAACACCTCAGAAGGAGAAGTGCAGACACCATCCCAGGTTGGGAGCTCATGGTAACCGCAGCTAATAATCAAAAGGTTCTCCTTACACATTAGCACAGTACAAGAGACCAGCATTTTATTTGTGTTCATGTATATTAGAGAGGGAATGGAAAGTTAGCAAGGATTTTAACAGTATGTATTGGTAGGGCTTACTGTGCTGCTCGCTATCAACACATTTTCCAGTTATACCAATACAGAGAAAATTGTCCTATAGACAAAGAAAAAAATGTTTTTTGTTGTTGTTTGTTTTTTTTTTTTTAATATTTTAAATAAGTAAATAAACCAGAAGCCAACTTAAGAAAAATTTCCTTCTCTGCTGACTCTACACATGCTCTTGTACAAATCACTCTACTGATACAACCTCCACTCTAAATGCATAAAAAGATGCTATTGACAGGTGCTGAAATGAGGGTCTATCTTTAACACAGGGTCAATTGATAAGTGCCTGACCCAGACTTTTGATTGACATGAAGAGCTGTCAGGCAAGGTGCATCATTGTAAGTGGTGAGTAAGCACTAAGGGGTCTGAGTCATTTGTATGTTTGGAAAAATGTGATACAAAGAAGAGATGAGAATCAGATTGCAAGAATATAAGTAATGTAATTTTACTGAGATTTAGATTATTAAAGATTTCTGTAATAAAGACTTCCCATTTTCTCTTTACTATATATTTAAATAATTCTATCTGGTCAGTAAGTAAAAAAAAGACATCTTGAGTATATCTGGAAATAAATGTAGATGCCAAAGTACATCTTAACTTGCCCTGTCTCAAAGAACCTGCACACTTTGTACCTTCCATGCTCCCCATACTCATGAGATATAAAGTTTTCCCCCCCAAATAGGTATATTTGGGCCCTTGGGACTGTTTTTTTTTTTACCATGCATTTGCATTACACGTTTTACTAACCAAATATATTCATGATTTAGTGTTGGAAAAGTTATTTCACTGCTGGAAACAATAGATGATATAGAACTGTAAGCAATCATAGAAATGTCTGAGAGATACAACGGAATAATCAACTAAGAAAAATGGGTGTATCTACATTGTCAGATATGCATATGCCATTGAACTTGAGCATAACAAAACCAGGACTTTGAAACTCCTAAGGAGATGCCTCCTATGTTTGGGCAGTCATTATTTGCATGTGAATCTACTCCTTTTCATGGCTGCAACAGAAGGTAGCCATGTTCTCCTTAATAAGATGCGGGAATGTCACAGATGCCAGCTACTGTCTTCTTAGATTTACAAGGGTATGACAAAAACTACTGTACTACAAATGGCAGAAGCAGTTTGGCTTTAACCACTGGAAACTCTAACGAATTTCAAAATCTCCCAAGCCAATTTATGGCATCTGTTTTCACTTCAGAATAGTGGAAGATTTTAAAATGGCAATACAATATTGGCTTATTCTAACTTTATTCACTCTTTAAACACATGTGAACAGTGGTAGGAGAGAACAGCTAGTGAAGTACAAAATGTTTGAAGATGCAAGTGGATAACTGAGCTAGAGTTGAAGGCTTCAGAATTCTGTAATTAGTGCAAATCGAGGCAAATTATACTCAAACATTTTGATAAATATTTAGAATTAAATTCAGCTGCCCAGCACAACACCCCATGACTCTGTAAAAACCCTTTGGATGGAAAACCCATATAGTTGATATGTACATAAAATGAAAGATGATAAACTGTGTGATACATCTGATTTCACAGTGACACGAGGATGTGCAACCTTGCAGGCTGCATGGACTGAACATGCAATGAGTGCCAAAACCATCCTGGTAACAGAGGCTTCGTTTCTTTATGGACACACATATATTTATATTATATTTATATTTATATGCACGTAGCTACCTAGCTAGAAGCAGCAGAGCAAATAATTTGTATAGAAATAATCAATAATAACTTCCTGTAGTCTACCATATTCTTAAATGTATTAATTGCATAAACTAATGCCCTTGGGATAAGTTTATGATATATAGCTAATTCTTTGTTTCCATGAGAATTTTAATGTGAGCATTTGATAGTAAAATCTGAGGACACTGATTAACTTTGGGAGAATAAGTGAGTAATAGGAGCCACTTGTGAGTGAGAACATTAATTTTTAAATACGAAAACTTATGCTTTTTGATAGTATTCTGTAACATACTCTCAGAATCAGTTGCTTGCATGCATAAACTAGTTCACAAGCATATGTGAACAAATATGCACAGAAGAAAAAAAAATATCTTGTTTTCAAATGCATTGTTTTCAAAATTCATACTTCTAAATATTTTAGTCTTCATCTAGGTGCAGGATTAGTTCTCTATTGTAAATCTTCTGTGTGTAACCTAAAGACCATCCAAAGATTCATTGAGTTTATCACTGGAGAATAATTAACACAAAGAAATTGCAAACTGTGAAAAGTCAGCTTCCTTGTACATTGTATAAATACATCCTATTCATGTACGTGCAAAGAATAAAAGCAAAGCCAGAAGAAACCATGATCATCCCTAGCACAGAGAGAGCTTGTAGGGCTTAAATATCAGCCTGCTCTCCTCATTCATCTCTGCTAGCCATAGTTTTTAGGAATACTTCACAAACATTTTCTTCTGTACTTTAGGCAAGCAGAAAAAAGCAGCAGAGCCAGGGAGCTGTGGTGCTGTACAACAGCTGTGGCAAGTCCTAAATGACCAAATTAATTAAAATAATTAAAAATGCTAGCGCGGTGGCAAACGTGGTGGCAGGCAAGAGCAGCCTCATCAGAAACATCCATAACCTACAAATTAAAATTCTAGCCATAATTTTGACCTCAGAGTAAGGCCGGCATGAAGATAAACCAAGCTGTATTTTATCCCTCTTTGGGATAAAGTTTTTACTATGGCAATACAGACATATCCATTGCACCTAAGAACAGGAGCTTGTGGGTGGGGGCGATGGAAAGGCACGCTGCACATGGAGCATCTCCCTCAGTCACAGTGCTTTTGTGCCTCTTGCAGGAGGCAGAAGCTTCCTTGCCCTCAATTTCCATGCTGTGAGCATCCTCCGAATGCCTCCATGACCTTCCCTCTCCCTCCCCGGCGCACACTGACACATTGAGCCTAAATTTGCGTCTCGCATCACCTCAGGATACTCATGGCTAATTTCATTATTTTGGAGAGAAAATGCAAATGAAGCCAGACAGCTGGTGCTCTCCTCGTGGCTAGGAGTGATGGAGGGGCCTGAGGCCTACCTCATCAGAGGCTCTCATACCCTTCTGCTTAGACAGGCCCTGGCGGGAGGAGAGCAGGGAGGCTGCGGGAGCAGCAGGAACAGATGGCAAGGAAGGTAAAAAGATGGAGAAGGAAGACCGGCTTGAGTTATTCAGAGGAAGTCACAGTGTCAGTTACCTGTAGACTGATACAGCGCTACAGGACAGTTCTGCATCTTTCAGTCTCCTACGCTTTGCAGAGTTGTTATTTCTAATCCGCTGGGGATCAGAAAGTCGGTCACTGATTAGGCATCGCACAGCATCCTTACACTCAGGATGCTTGAAAGCCTGCTAATACTGCTTTAAACCAGCAAGGAGCTTGGTTATCTATTAATGCTGGCCTATGGACTGCTAAGTCCTAATAACAGTGTAATTCCAACTCCAGCAGCTTTGGAGGTTTTTTTTGAAATTGCCTTTCAGGAGTAGTTAAAGACTTAAAGTATTTTTTCCTCTCAATACACAAGAGAGGGAGAGATTTTAAATCAGTTTCTCCAATTATTCATGTAAGAAAGAAGGGAAAACAAAATCATACCTGTAAAAATCTGTCAAAACATCATCTAATAAAGCACTTTTACAAGAGGTCTGGAAGAGTAATGTCACTCAACGCAAACCACTGAGCATTTCAGAGCAGTTCAGACTAGCTTGTAAGAACACATTTCATGGAAATGTTTTCTGACATCTAAAAAGGTAACAAGACCAGGGGCATCTTAGACAATGGGAGTTTTTATATTACTATTTTATTATTATTTTATTTTGAGAAGTTTTTGTTTCTCAGGAAGTCTGAAATCTTCTTTCATCTGACATACCTGCAGGCAAACAGAAAATGTAGAATTTTTAATACATTAATTGGAGAGGTAGGCACTTTCAAGGGAGCAGATCTCTCTCTCTTCTTACTGGTGGTATAAATAGATCATTTAAGCTAAAGAATGAGAGAAAAAAAGCACATTTGAAGATGTTAACGTGAATAGCTGTTGCTAAGAATTAAGTAGGATCTGGAAAATGGAAGAAAACTAATTTCTTACAAATACATAGATTTTGCCTCTTAGAAATTTTAGGAAATTAATTACCAGAGCTTCACGACTATCCTATATTAAACAAAAAAGAAGTACAAAACACAAAGCACCTCTATATCCACCCCGTTTAATAATTACTCTGATGATCTGGGTAGAAATTGTAATAATTGTAATAATATATTGACAGAGTGTGAAAGCTAATTTCCAACCCATTAAACGAATAAGCAGGTCAGTATTATCACCAAAGTTGATTCATGGACTTCAGGGGAGATTGCTGATGTTCTGCTAACAGAACTAATAACTGCTTTCCGGCAAGACAACAACACAGCATTTAAGAGATTTGGTTTCCACTACCTTTCAGTTACAGATCTGCAGTTACTCTGCTACTATATATCCTGTGATCATCAGCTTAGAAATATGTAGACAAATCTTTTACATCCCACTTTGTAGAGAGTGCAGATGATTGTTTCTGAGGAACTCTGTCAGTTCTCTCTTTCTTCCTCGCTCCTTGGCAACTATGTTACAAATCTTGCCAGTTTTCCATTCACTGAGTTTATATTACTTTTCCATCTCTCCGTTGTGAATTTTCTTAATCTTATGGACAACGTGCCTCCTCTACTCCTTGCAGTTTCTTTTCCTGTTCTTTTTTCCATAAAAATGTTATTCAAGATCTTTCCATCCCTCCTTCCTTTTGGCTACTCGCGCTGAGTGGCACAAGGGCTCTTTCCTCGGATATTTTACATCTCACATGCACTTAAGGCTTCTCCCACTCCCCTCTAATTTTTCCAATGCTGTCTTTTTTCATTTAAAACCTCAGTTTCTCTACTTTTCACTGCCCATCTAATCTTGCTGTGGCGAGATGCTTTATTCAGTTCTTAGTCTTCCTCTCAGTTTCACTGATGGCCTCTATTCTTCTCACCATCTTTCTTCCTCTGATACTTTGGCATATATGATGAAGAGTCAGCTGAACATCAGTTGCATGTGCCCATCTTGACATCTTTCATTTGTCCTGATATCCTTTTTCAACTCTCCTAAACTCTCTCCAAGAAAATGGCTCCTCATTTCACCTGTTCTAAACTAACTGTTGTTTCTTTCTGGTCTCTTAGGTGCTGAATCCCATCTCTCTGACTTGATCCTCTTTAGCATTGTCCATCAGCCTGGCTTCTTGCCATGACTTTCAGCCCATCAGCTTTGACACATTCTCCTCTTACCTTCCCAAGCGTACTGCATAGGAGTTCTTTTTATCCTTTTTTTTAACTTTGATAGATGTTTTGCTTTGGTTCTGGGTCAGCACAGCATTTTTTCTACAAGCTTTTCCTTCTAAATATTCTGCCAACCTTTATACTGAAACATAAATCTGTCATGTAATTTCAAAAATAAAATATTGGAGTATATTAAGTATATTACTTCCCTTCAACTGTGTTTAATGTAAATTAAACAGTAAATTTACTCAGAAAAAAAAAACCTAAACTTTGTTTTTTTTTTCAGACATATGACTTTCTGCCCAGGTTTCCTTTTTTCCCTCCTTTTTCCATTATCAGTTGTCTTGGTGCATGCTTTGGTCATTATCTCCACCATAGTCTACACAGAAGCCTGTATCTAAACACTGGAGATACTTATTGTGTGCCATTTCCATGATTCCTATTTTCACATCTGACTGTATAAAGATAACTCCCAGACAGTATCTTCTAACCTAGCATCCTGATTACTGCAACATCTTCTTCTTATTTCTTGAGTTGCATCATTTACTCGCCCTTACAGAAGCTCTCCACAAATTATCCATCATTTCATGATAAGCAGAAAACTGATTCCTATGCAGTTTGGACTGCTAGCTTTCTTTGTGCATATATGTCTCACAGTCTTTATATTTCTTTTTTGGCATATATGCAATGTTATCAACAGCAGAAATACTATAAGCTCTCATACAAGCTTAAGATCTTGACTTCTACATTTTGCAACTACTTCCCATGTTCATATTATGCAGAACTGTGGAGTAGACCCTTCTTTTACCCATGTGATTTCATGTACTGGAATAACTCTAAAGCAAAACCAGCTGCTATGATCTATGTTAAGATTAAAAAAACTCCCACCTGTAACAATAAAAAGTCAGTACAGAGAAATATGACATTGTGCTCATGCAGCTGCCTATTGATAAAAGGATATGGGAAATATCAGAAGAAGCACAGTCTTCTAGGTGGGTTATTTTCCATCCATCCTACTGACCTCTTTTTCAAAAGAAATAATTGCCAGTCTTCCTGGGGAAAGGATAGGGATTTTCCTGCTCAGGGAGTCGGATATTCATCTGAACAATGATCATCTTAGAGTCAGCTTTCAAAGATCAGTTATGAATTTCTGCTGAAGACTGTTCAATGAGTAGCTGCATGGGATGCATCTGACAAGACTTGGGTCATTGCAAGCATTTTTAGCTCTTCCCAAATGAGAGGTAGTTTTGGGAAGGAGCATCAATGATGTGGTAAACACTGCAGGAGCCCTTCTGGTAGACACAGTCATGTCAGCACCAAGCAGAAATGAACTGTATTAGCAATTCCTCTTCTGTCTCCCAGTGAAGCTGAAGAATGGCACAGCACAACCCTATGCAAGAGACACTTGCTGAGGACTAAAAGTATTTTAATCTAATCTGCTCTACATTTCCAGCTGTGCAAATAACACTCACACAGGACCATGCTGGCAGATCTCTACTGCCTCCTGTTCTGGAGAGAATTTAACAGATGAGCTGTATCTCTGCACAGCCCCGTGTTTTTTGATGTAGAATAGTACTGGGGACTGGAGATTATAGTTCCTAAGGAGTCGTGCTTTTTTTTAAAGACCCCGGAGTTAGAAAATATTTTCTCTTGAAAATGCCCCAGTTCAGGAAGATTGCCAAAGTCACACTTGATAGCCAATTAGCTATTTAATGATTAAACAAATAAACGAGATGTTTACCATAACTTCCCTAAGATACACAGCTTTTTTTTTTTCTTCATCAAAGAGGCATTCTGTTTAGCCATCAGCTTTTACAAAGGCAGCAGCACAAGGCATGTCAACTTCAACATGTTTTCATCTTGTTACCAAGCTCAGCAGTTAGAGCATTCATTAATTTCCCCTTCTCCTCTACACACTGAATGGGCACCTTATTTATATTCACCTGCTACCAATGCAAAACCCTGAAGATGCACACCTGTCATGGCAACAGCTTCACATTGCTTTGGATCTGTGGGCTCCACATTTTAGACCTTTTTAAGGTTATCTCTGCTGCAGAGCTCTTTCTGTCTAAGCTCCCTCTTTTTTGTATTCTTTTTTGACTACACAGTCACAGTTTGGCTCGCTGCAGTTTGCACTTGAGCATGAGTTGGTTCCTCCAGTCCTCCAAGACTGCATAGCATATCACCTTCTGATTTCACCTACCCATGTGCATCTCAAGAAACAAGATACACCACGGTGTGTGAAATAAAGGGTGCTGGCTGTGACCTGCACTTGAATCACAGATCTGTGGATATTTAATTTCAAATCATGTTTCTTGCAGACTTTCTTCTCTACACAAGGTCCACGTAACTTAAAATGTATGACAAACATTGTGCTAAGCATGCTGTGTTTGTCCTGCAAAGCATGTGTGTGTTTGTAGAAATGCATGAACAATAGTCCTTATTTGTGATGGCACTTCATTATATACAAAAAAGAAGTACATAACTTATCAAAGGTCATAAGACTTGAACAATAACTGGAAGGTAAGGATTTAATGAATTATATGTTACTCAGCTATTTGTTACACAACTCAGTGCTTAGAAATAAACCTTTCTGGTGGTATACAAAAACTGGTTAAAGCACAAAAGAGCAAATTGTGTCCCATTATATCTATGCAGCTGATGAAAAATACTGAGTTCAAAGGCTTTTGTATGCACAGGCAAATTTCCTGTATTTCAGGCTTTGCAGAGCAAGTCCCATAGTCCACATGAAGTAGCAAAAAAAAACACCCCAAACCCATTCTCTCTAAGGAAATCAGGATTACTCCGGGCTATTTTGTAAACCACCTCTGTCTCCAGACCCTGATACAGCAGTGTGCAATCAAAAGGGTTGCTGAGATTAATGAACACCATAACACAGTTTGTACTGAACAGAGAAAAAAGGATTTCCAGTTAAAGCACTCACAGTTATGAGCTTGTCTAGAGTGTTACAATCTTGGAAACATAATATGGAGTGATTTGCTTTTGGCAAGCATTTTTGTAATCATCAGACTTCCTTCTATATAATTTAGATTTGAAAACTGATTGATATAAGACAAAAGCAGCAACACATAGTACTGTCACAGGAGGTTTGTGAAAATTATAGGTTTATACAATGGTTTGGGTTGGAAAGGACCTTGTAATGAGATGCCAGCTATTACTCTTCCTCATGTGCAGGAAAGTCTCAGGGAAAGAAAACTTATGGGGAACATCAGGCACCTCCAGTTGCGAGTGACATTAGTTTTGTTTCACCTACAATAATTATGAGTTCCAAATGTAGTATCAAATCTTTATGTATCAAGAGATACAGACTTCCTAATTCCAGATCTCCTGTTACACAGTATATCAGGAGGCAAGGCTGAAGTTCTTTCGTATAGAAGAAAGAGACTCTGGATGTAGTCATCTGTCCTGATCTTTTGGCAGAGATCATTGCCATGAAGGAATCAACTTTCCGTGAAAGGAAAAGGAGAACTTCAAAAAGTCAGCACCTTTTCTGAACTGGCAAAAGTATTTGTAATCCTGGAGAAGGGCCATGGAGAAATAGATCAGTAGACAGGTGACATCAGTCACAGGCGGTGACACGGAGCAGTGGGGGTCACATGAGTTGGATGGCTCATGGAGGGTAGTGCTACACACTTCATCCTTTGTCCTCTCCAAGGTATTATTCAAATATAGTTTCTCTTTACACTGTATGACATTTACAAAGATTTTAAAAACAGTCGCTCTGAGCATGACTGTAACAGAAATGATCCAAACCAATGCGGATAGTCATTTCCATAAAGCATATTGCTGTACTAGTTCTGTGTAAATACTGGCAATCGTTAATTATCCACAAGAGTGGCTGCTCACAGTATCTTGCACCCCGTGCACAATCTACAGAAAATTTAGTTTGGTTAATTTGACTGGGAATGTAATTAACAGAAAAGATTTCATGATTAGAACTGCTCCTTTAAGATTGTGCATTCTGAGCTTTGGAAAAAAACTGTCAGAACCAGAATCTCTTAGGTTGGTAAAGATCTGTTATGCCAGTTTCAGCTTAATTCTCACTAAATTAGTTTAATCTATAATCAAACTCCACCAGCAGGCTATATAGGAGCATTTAGATGTATCGAAATTAGGCACTTCTTCCACAGAAATAATAACAAGAGTGCTGCGGTCATGAAGGCAGAAAAGAACAAATTATTTTTTTAAATGCACAGTGTACAAATGCTGAAAAATAAAATAATACAGAGAAATATACATATGTATATGTAAGGAGTGATAAAGTCTATCTTACCACACACATCAAAGCTTTCTTTAGAGTTGAAAGGTACTTCAGCTGGAAGATTCTGTAAAAGACTAAAATGGTTTTGTTTTTTTTTTTTAAAGCAAATTAAAATACCAATTGAAAAAAAGAAACTTTCATCCAGGAAATTCTCAAGCATTGCTTGTGCTCAACAAATACAGCATATCAGAATTTTATTGTACATCTGATATTAACTTCAACTTCATTCCTTTTTCCACCGCTCTTTCGTCTAAATTCTCCATTCTGTTTTGACCGCTGTATGAAGCTGCGATTTGATGTCTCATTCATAGCCCAGCTGTGCATGATTTCTGTTTAGTGCAAAGCTTTGCAAAAAGAAAAAAAACATATCTTATTTGACCATGAACTTTAGATGATCTAGTTAGCGTTACTGTCAAGCATCCCGTGGTCTTTTTGAAAAGCAGGACTTGTCCATGTTGCCCTCTGGCCAACTTCAGTGGGATTGAAGCACTAGCAAGAGCCATCAAACCATCTGACAGCTTGTCACCAGCGAGACTCCATTAATTTACACACATTTTCCACTGTTTGGCATTTACCATGATAACTCTTTTCTTTCCAAGCAGCTCCTGTTTGCATTTAACACTCGGGTTAATTTTCATCAGAGTTTAAATTTAGCCATCAGTTATTTCAGGGGAGCTGTCAGCCAACATATGGAGGAAAAAAAATCCTTCTGAATTTATAATAATGTGGAATCTGTTGAATGTGAAACAAAAAAACAACTGCAATATAGTCCAAGGCCCCGATGGGGGGACCAGGGTCAGCAAAGAATAGCAGAGTGGATTAGTTGTTCTATTCACCGGAGTGGCATCTGAGCACCTCAGGAGCTTCTTGATATATCAAAAAATGATGGAAAGACACAGTTCAATTTGTCCCCCTTTTATAAAGGATAATTAACCTGTCAGTCTTGCTACTTTAACAACTTCATTAAATTGGAGCAGAAATGGGTGCAGGGAGCCCCTGCCTTTTTCCAAAATGAGCACAGGGCACTAGTTTAAATAGTTGAATAGCCAGAGCCTTCCATTCTTCTCCACCCTACAACAACCTGATGTTACTTTTTTCTAGATGGAATTGAACGCCCTTCCTTAAAATGTAGAATTAATACATCATTTATATGGCCAACACTAGGAATTTTCTTAACTCCAAAGGATGAAAATAATCAGTCATGCAGACAAGGAAGGAAAACTGTATGAATTAAAGATGGAGCTTACAGGATTGCTGCAAAATTTCAGATACTGTGATGCTTCTTAATGGTGAGATGACTTTCACAGATAAGCCAGAAAGAAAGAAAGAAAGAAACTCCCGCTTTCCCCAGGGAAAAAAAAGTGCAAACTATACGTGTTCTGAGCTGTGTTAAAAAGCTGTCAGTGAACTGAAGAGTCTGCAGGCAGTTTTATATTGAAACAGAATATCAACTTAATATGCATACCTCTGAAATATATGATTTGATAAATAATACTTCTTACAAGTAATTAATGTGATATAGACTGAGTAACATGTCAGTCCAAGAAGCTTAATCTGGTACTTAATCGTACCCTGCTTTCTTGTAAGATTTTTTAATGCACATTGTACTGTTTTCCTCTTCAATCACATGAGAACGGACATATTAAAATGTCTGAGCGAAACTTTTTTCTTGAATATTAGCTTTCATAACATGTTGAGAGAATATCCAAGCACTAGATTGTAATTTTGCATCTTATAAACAGAACATTTTCCTAGTGATTATTCAGAAAAGCTGCTTGGTATTACTACTGAAAATAAATCCTTGCAACCTGTTAAATGATATTATCCAGATACTAGGTTTTACACAACATGGATCAATCTTCAGGTTAAAACTTTGATATAGATTCACTTATTGCAAATGAGATTGACTCAATTTAATTTAAGATCATAAAGAAATCAAGATAAAATTATTAGGGTAGCTGATTGTTTTGTATTGCTTTTTTTTACTGTGTTGATATATGCTTCTATACACTCATGAATAAAACTGTGGTCCATTAGAATAGAATCTCAGCATCTAAACAAACCTTACAGAAGAACATAATTGGAAATTATTGCCACTGCAAATTCCCTCTAAGAATAATAAAACTTACTCTTATTTGTATTAATTATTTTTATGAACTATTTTGTTATCTTTTAATCATAAGCAACCAACTAATAACATAATTGGATTATTCTCTACTTCTGTATCTACAGACTCATAATTGCACCACAGTATGTTCTCAGTTTCATTTTTATATTCCCTCTTTTGTCATCTATGCAGATTTACAACCACATTTTAAAATAACTTTAGTTCTAGTGCTTTAATTTACATTTGAAAATTCAGGCAGGTTTTTCAGATTGCTGATACATTGATACGTGTCAAAGTAGATCCACATGCCAAACTAAGCTTACACTTGAATTAAATAAATACGCACAAACAGTTTCCCACACCTACTAGCAAAAACATAAATTGGTTGAAAACAAGAGATTAATATTCTCAGCATTATGATAGCAGGAAACAAATTGAATATATATTTGTTTGAGGCTGTGGGTAGTGTTCATCCACACAGTGATATCAGAAACTTCTTTATACTTTAATAATGGAGAAACTTCGCTTTCTATAATTTAATGAATTATATTTTTCAGCAAAAAGTTAACTGTGTACTGATTAACTCAAGTCTGAATATGAAAGCTAAAATGTCAGGAAATTATTTCATAGAACACATGCTTGATAATATGTACACTCATAACCTTTAAATTTGAAAATTAAATAAGGGACAATTTACTCATCATTTATCTTTCCCCTCCTTTACTTCCATGTTTTAAAAAACATATCTGATGAATTATCTTCTTAGCTCTGTACAAATAAAAAATGTGTGGCCCTCCAAACTTACACAGTAATTGATTTGGCATACTTTGCATCATTCCAGTTTAGACCTCTGTCTACCTGCATTTGTAAGTAGAAATTAAAAGCTTGATAGTCTTTTCCACAGTGTTACTGTGAGAGCTGGAATGAAATTCAAAATGGCAACTGTTCTTGCCACTGGTGGTTTTCCAACTTGTACACTGCCTTAAAAATTGGGGTTGTAGACATGGAATGTCAGTATTTCACCAGAGCACTGACATCCCACTTTTTTATACCACTTGGCATGTTTGTTAGCTTTTTCTTTTAAAGAAAGACCCAGGGGCCAGAAAGAGAGGAAGAATCCTGTGTTCTGTTAGACATGTAAGCAAGGCTAGCATTAGAGGCACGGCAGAAAATGACTCAAATTCCTTACAAAATTGTGCTGGAAGATTGGAAAGATTACGATGGCAACAGAAGGGAAAAGCTATCAGTCAAGGCTTATCGGACATCCACTAAAAGTAAATGAAGTACAGCAGGTGTAAAGCCTGAGAAGCCATTATGTACATCATGCTCCATATTTAAACATAGCAGAGGGTATTGTGGTAAGGTTTCTATAATTAAAACGTATAAATTCCTTGGGCCTAATTAATACAAAATGTACTGATACATATGATGTATGCATGTGTATATTAATAAGTTCAGATAAATAAATGATTATTTTGTTCCATTCTCCAGCACTCTCCTTTATGTTTTCATATTTGGGCACTTTATTTTTCCCATACTATTCTTACTTGATTATAAACTTACAGTCTAATTTTTAAACACCTTTAAAAGGCAACCCATAAGAAAATAATTTCTATCAGGTATCATTTTGGAATGTGTGGTATTGTGGAGTTACTGAAAAGTTTTTAATGAACACCTAAAATAAGGGAATAACAGATACTATGGCTACGTAGGAAAGTAAGAAAGCTTAGCTAGCGGTGAGATGAAACGTACATAGATACCAGTATGACCCTAAATGAAATACTTAAATTGACTTAAACTTAATCACTATAATTAGTACATTTTAAAATCATGGGTCAGCTAGTCAGCAGCTTCAGAATCTCTATGAATACCAGAAATAATTTTCTTCAGTGAATATATTTTAGATCACAATTGTTTTGCACCAATATTGCACTGAGAAATGCAATTGAAAACATAAGAAAAATAGCACCAGCAGTGCCATGCTTTGAATGTCTATTAAGGTTCACTAGCTACAGCCATATAACCATATAAAAATGATAACATGTTAACACAAGAGAAATTTTCAATGATGTTAACATATCAGAGCCATAGGTCAAGTTAGTTCTAGACACAGAAAAATCTAAGCATTTATTATTTTTTCACTATAGTTTCCTGTACATCTTGCTTCAATTTTCCAATATGCAACAAGATAAAATAAAGACTTAGGAGTACTTATTACAGTGAGACATAAAGACAGGGCCTGGAATTGCATTAGTTCTTTTAACATTGTTCCTTTAGAGAGAGAGAGAAGAAAATAAAAAAAAAAAAAAGAAAAAAAAAAAGCCTACAAGCAAAAAGGAAACAAACAAATAAAAAAGGAATTTATTTTTTCCCAATCTGGAAGCAGCCAAATTTTTTCCAGTGGGAGTTATTCTCATAAGATCGCAGTTCACAGAATAGCTTCTTTGGACTTTTGATGTAAAAACTCAGGACCAAGTGAAGTGTATTTCTGCTAGGAACCTATCTTGTGGTAATCAGTCTCAATTTTAATTCCGATTATTTGCAGCTGTTTGTTCCCTGGTTTTAGCCAGTCTTGTGCCTTGAATGTGATGTAATGTCACTTCCTGTGAACTATTACTATTGCTCCACAATTTGGAGCAAGGAAGTTAATTAAGAGAAGTTTGCTATGGGATGATCTGAATGGGCAAGAAATGCTTGTTTGGCAAAGAGGAGAAAAAAAGGAAAAAAGAAAGACTATCAGATTGCTTATAATATATAGGCTGTTTTGGTTTCTGGAATCAAATATAAGACTCTTCTTTATTTGATATATTTTTATGAAGCATTCTCAGTTTTATTCTTTGTAGTTAAAAATATATTGCATTTTTTCATGGTATTTTCCTCTTCTATTCTTGTATCCATAAGTGTAATTACTCAAAAAACTTCAGAAAATATGTGTATGTAGGGAAATACTCTCAATTTTTTAAAACAAGGCTCAAGGTAGATTTATGAGAGCCACCCCTGAGGACTCAAGAACAAAGACTGAAATTTGCATTTAGAGTAGAAGGTGGGTAAGCTGTAGTCACACATAAGAGAAGTAGATGCAATGGCCTACCTGCAGAATTTGCTTTTGTTGGGAAGAATTCAGTTAACTTGGATGATGCACTGAACCACGCACCTCTAAATTTGAGGCAGTTTACAACTCCTCCTTGCACTGTATTTTGGTTACAGATTTTTGATGTAATATTTTTAGGGTGTAAAGGGCAAAGGTTTTATCAGATCATGCCTCCTGGCCCTCTAATTTTTAATGTACAAAAGTAGTTAGAACTAATTATTTGGTAATTATCAGATTTTTGTCCCCAGGAACATGACATTCTATTGTGATGAGTATGCAATAACTGACCAAAAATTGTCCTCTGCTGAGGTTCTGCAGCTGCAAAATAAACAAAAAAGCAAAAAAACTCATAAAATGAGCAGTACCATAAAACTCAGTGATGCTATGCGCTAGAGAAAGATTGCAGCATCACAACCTTATACAGCCATCTCAAGCAATAATGTGATGCTATAACAAAACAAAGGAGACAGTTTAGATGGGAATGACAGCCTCAGAATAAATGCAATCCCTTACTTCCAAGTATAAAACTGAGTTTCCCATCGATTCTTTTTTTGGACATATACAATGCCAGCTTTTATTAATTTGTGGCTGTATACACATGTAGCATATACAAGATTTTTGCTAGTAAGAATTACAGAAAGAACTTCTACATTTTAAAAATAATAATTTTTCCATCTGATTGCTGTTTTTTTTTTAATGTTAGAGACTGTTATTTTAGTCATCATGTATCCATAGATTGAAGATATTGATTTGTTTCCCCTATTCTGGCAGGTGCAATCTATTTGTTTTAACTAAGGAAAAGCTACTTTTTTTTTTTTTTTTTTTTTTTTTTTTTTCAATAAACATGTTAAGTGCCAACTACAGTGCAAATAAAATCTCTCCTTTCATAACATGATTTTAGATGACAGATATTTGTAAGATCATAGAATGGCTTGTTGGAAGGGATTTTAAAAGTCATCCAGCCCCAACTCCATGCTGTGGGCAGGGCTGCCCCCAAGCAGCTCAGGCTGCCCAGGGCCTCTTCCCTTGGTCTTGAGCACCTCGAGATGGGGCATCCACAGCTTTTCCGGGCAGCTGTGCTCGGGCCTCACCACTCTCTGAGTAAAGAATTCCTGCCTAACATCTAACTTAAATCTCCCCTCTTTCAGCCTAAAGACATTCCCCCTAGTCTTATCACTATCAAACCATGTAAAAGGTCAGTCTCTCCCCTCTTGTTATAATCTCCCTTCAAGTACTTGAATGCTGCGGTTAAGTTTCCCTGGAGTTTTCTCCAGAGTGAACAAGCCTGGTTCCCTCAACCTTTCTTAATGGGAATGTGCACCAGCCCTTTGATCGTCCTTGTGGCCCCACTTTGGAACTCCTCCAACAGCTGTACATCTTCTTGTGGAGTTCACACAGGCAAAGTAGAGGGGAGCAATCCTTTCCTTGCTGCCAGCCACTTTTGATGCAGCCCAGGATACTGTTGGCCTTCCTGCAAGAGCATGCTGCTGGCTCATGTGCAAATTTTTCATTTGCCTATACCCTTAAGTCCTTCTCAGGGGCCTTCTCTATGTGTTCTTCTCACAGTCTGTATGCATATCTGGGATTGTCTTAATGCAAGTGCAACATTCATTACATTGCTTAAAGATGTGAATTTCTCTAGCTAAAGACAGGCAAAGGAGTTCCTATTACATAGGTTCAGGCTTCCTGATGAAGGGAAGCACAGTGATTAACCTAGGGATTATAGATGTACATAAAAGACTTCGTGTTTTTGAGACATGGAAAATTTCAGCAGATTCTGCGTGTTTATATTTTTATAAAGCAACTTGATGTAAAAGGTGAAGCATCTCTTATTTCAGTGTCTGAATTACACCCCATAGCTGTGATGCATTCTTACTTACTAATCGTTATTAATTGGTATTACTTGGATAAAACACATCCCTTAGCTTCTCCTTAGATGAAACAGCTTCATTGATCCTCCAAGATACTTTTGATTAATGCTGCATGAATTTCTATTTCCAAATACTTTAAGAAACTAAAAATCTGTGCAGGAGTATACACATTCTGAGAAAATAAGTTCATGCAACTCTAGGCAGATCCTGTGAAAAACAGAGCTGGTAACCCAGATGCATGTGTCCCAGTTCTGTTCAATAGATCTGTCTTTATGAAATGGCATTCTCCTTTTCTGAGATCCGTTTTTGCCAGATTTAAGAAAACTGAGCAGTGCTTTCATTACATGGCTACATGAGAAATGGATAGCAGAATGACACATCTGTAGTTAGTTAACAAATCAAATGTATCTATATTTTCTGCAAAATGAAGTCTGTTGCCTCCTGTAATTTTTGGTCTGCCTTTTACTCACTTCAAGGTAAGAAGGCCAACAAAGTGTTAAAAGCTCATTCTTGAGTGTCTTCACTGCATTTCTACTACAAGAATTAATACAGGACAGACAACATACAAAAAGAGAACTGTAACTTATTCACTGGCTGTTGTGCTTGTTGGAATTACAAGGCAATACATATTTGACATATTAGAGTTGCACCGCATCAGATTTCTCTCATCAGCAGCTGTTACTTAGGTATTTATTCTGTACACTGAACTTTCAACAGCATGTGCATCTAAGTAAAAAATTTTAATAGTATTAATAATTTTAGCTGTGTACACAGAGTTAAATGTAACTGTTACTGTACACAGATTTAATGTTGTTAATACTATTAAAATGTATTCAACTCTTTATGTTTAAATGCAAGCCTGTTAAAAGCCTGTCCCTGACAAATGAAAGCTGTGCTCCAGGTAACCTGATGCTTTGTGTTTCCTAACATTACTGCTCACCTCACGTGCTGACAGAAGTAATCTACAAACAATAGATTAAGTCACACGTTTCAGAAGCTGTCTCTGTCTTTCTACATGTGCATCCCACTCTGCCTGTGTATGGGGAGGCTCCAGGAAAGGCACCTGTGGTGAGGAATGAATATTCTAATGCTTCTGAACCTTTTGGTGAAGGTGAAGGGGGCTTGTTGAAAACATTGCTGTGAGCAGATGGACCCCTGAAACCATCTGCTATGGAAGCAACTAAATGTTCAATGATGCATTACGAAATTATTTAGCTCTCAAAGAGCCTGAAAGTAGTTAGTAATGATGGCATCTGTACTGAGAGCAAACAACCTATTTATATATGATCTATCACTTCATAAACCATTTGGAGACCATCTTTCCTTAAAGCAGCAGTAGTCTTGTCAACTCCTAGAGTAAAATCCTGAGCTGCACGTGATAATTTGTACAATCTGAGCTAGTTCACTTTTTCTCCTTGTAAGAACACGCTATTTGGGCTTGCCATGCTGCAGTATAAGCTTTGACTTGGAGGAAAGGTGTTGCACTGTGTGTTAGTGTACTGCTTCTGTACCAGTGCACCAACATAAAAATGAAATTAAAAAAAAATAGAAATTACTCGTTTTAGTCAAATTACAATCCTACCTTTTACTTTCCTGTGAAATATTCCTTCCCACTTAGTGTCATCAGAAAAATAATAGGCATTTAGGAATCCAGGTGTTCAAATATAAATTAATTTTTTTATTTACTTGGCATATTCTTATATAATATACAGTTACTATGGGAACAACTAAAACTTGTCTGAGTAGATTTAGTTATGCTCTAAGCATGAAGTCAACTTCTTTCTGTGCGTATAGATATATTATTGTATTTTGGAAGTTTCTACACTTGGAAAAAGTTAAATTTTAATTATTATTTGCGGCTACATTGATTTCTAAGCATTTAATTAATAATGAGTTTGATATGAACATTTCTTCAAAACTAAATGGTATATTTCAGTTTAGCAGAAATGCTAAGTTATGGCCTGAAGCAGTGATTGAGCGCCTGGTAGAAAGGCAGGGCCAACCCAGGGTATTGCAATGCACCTGAGTGATGCGCCTGGTAGAGCCAGGATCCACCCCTTCCCAGACCTCGTTTGAGGCTTGTTGGAGATCCCTGCCTACTGGAGGCCTTCTAAAGGTAAGCAGATTTTCTTCCTTTGTTTCTGTATCTATGGTTGCTGCATTTGGGCTTGTCATCATCGGCTGCATTTTGGGGCTTTGCCATCTTGCCATTATTGCTGTGTTTTCCATCATATTATAACATAATATGCAGATTAAATATTGTGAGCTAAGAAACTAGGCATTGACAGGTCATACTATTACCCAACCAGCCTCATGTTGGACCCACACCCTGTGCTAGTGTTAAAACAGAAGATCTTGCCCAAGCAGAGACTTCAGCTTAGTGTATGTACTGATGGTACTCAAGTGGACCCGGTAGGGTCTAGCTTGGGCGAGTCACTTCGTGTGCACAGATCGTCCCACTCACAAAGCCTGCACTAAGGCAAGATTTAACCCAGTGCATTGAAAAAGACACATTTCTAATTTCTGTGAAATACAGTTGCTAGGTACTATTGATTGTCTTGAGCTGCAAGAGGATTTCTTGCCCACAAGTTTCCTGTCCTGGAAGCCTTCTTCAGACACTGTGCCATCTGCTCAGTATGGAGTAGCTCCTAACTGCAACAATGCTTCTTCTCTGGGTGTTTGGCAGCCAAGGGTCTGCACCAGTGAAACCACAATTTCTGCATCTAGCATAGATCCTATAATGAGAAGCAACTTCAAGCATGGTCATTATAATATGTGCAAGTGCTGTGGAGAGGAAAAACACATCCTTCTGACTCCCATGATGTGCAGCCCTCAAAGAGATGATGTGTGGAGTGCTTGTAATCCATCTCTGCATAAAGCCATTGCCACGCACATTTGCTGTTCCAGGCTTCAGTTTACTCCATGCATATTTAAAGAAAATGAACCTTGCTCAGCATAGTTCAAGACTGTCACCTCAAATTTTCAGTGTGGCAGAAAGACTTCAGTCCCAAGTATTTTGTTGAAGTGCAGCAATTTTGGTTTTTGAAAGAGTGGACTAAAATTTTTTTTTGAGTGTCAGTTATGTTTCTGCATGTTTTACTAAGTATATTTAGGAAATAAGTTATTAAACTACTATAGTGTTTATAGTTGTTACAAGCAAGATATGTCAGAAAAGCTTTAACTCCTATAGCCTCTGGAAATGTGGCCATGGAAAGGGAGAAACGGAAAAATATACCTTCTTTAAATGACACTTTATCACAGAATTAAGCTGTACATGTTTGCAGGAGTCTGTTTGGCCAAGCACTTTCCGTGCTGTCCTGTTCTCTGCAGATTTCAGGCTGACTTAAAATGGAGGCTGCAATGCCAATGGGGCTAAGACAAAAATTGCCCCCATGGTGGCTAGATGCACCACAAAATTTACAGGTCTGAAACAAAAGGCTCACATGCCTTGCTGACATGCTATATCCCTTTCCTCCCAACTACCTGTCAATCAATCACCAGTCAATCATGGGAAGCCACAATCACCCACTTAATGATAGCCAGATGGCATCAACTTCTCGTGAACTGTACTCCTGAAGTCATATTCACTGCCTGTAACCAGCAGCATTTCCTATCCTGGGTAATAATGAGGTGTTTTTTGTATTCAGACTAAGTGGTAATGCCTCGCACCTCTGACAGGACACCCCTGTGAATGGAATACACGTTCTGTAAGCAGCCTTGTTGTGCTTCAGCAGAAGAATCAATGCTGCTCTGAAAATATTGATACCCTCCCCTCTGCAGCCACACATCCCTCACACTTTGATTGCAGAGTGATGCACTGGTTTGCAAATCAGAATTGTGAATAACATGGAAATTTTAGTAAGCATTTGTTCTGTCTCTCTATTTTCTCTGCTGTCTTGACACAGGAAAAGAATCCGTACAGGGACCAATGCTATCTTTTTCACATTGGTTTACCAATGATTTCAACCTTGACCCAAAGGGAACGCTTTTTCTGGGAGTGACAGGCAATTTAGCTTTCTTGCTTAGTTCTGGGGCTCTCTTGTGGTGAATTATGTATAGTGCTGCTGTGATATGGGCCTTTGTCCATGAAAGACCCAGCTGAGGCTGTTAAACTTCTTTTAAAGACATTTTATCCATAAACACTTATCTGTCATGAGGGTTATTTGTAACAAAAATTTTCTGTCTTGGGACCAAATGACAAACTTAGTGTTGAAGTGATCAAGTTTTGGTCCTTCTAGCATGGAGCGGGATTCAGGTCTTTCTTGTTTACATGACTTTTCACAGAGCTGCATAGTAGAAAACAAAGGCTCACTGCCTTTCATGGGACCTTTAAAAGTGTGCAGGTTCTGTATTGACAAAGGGAAAAACATAAGCTTCCTACTTAATGAAAAAAAATTCATTTAGCCCATGTTCCTATGGGTAAGTGTGACTCAGGTGCATCCCTTCAACACATTCTCTACCCTGAATGATATTCTCATGCTTTTTTAGGCAGAAAGGCCCAACACCTTCATGAGAAGTTTCTCCCCTGTTCCTTTCTCTGTGCTTATGTTGTTGCCATACCAAAGATGCATCAGAGCTAAGTGCATGGATCTTTCTTGGCAATTTCAGTAGTTTCTCCCTCAGAAAATCTTTTAGAGGTAGACATCTTGGAACTCAAGGACAGGCAGTTTTTATCCATTAAAGATGGGATGTAAATGGAAGCAACCTTCCACAATATCCCCTCCTCCTCACATATACATACGTTTTCAGCCCTGTTTCTGGAGTGCAGATGGAGAATCTCATTAGGAATCTAATATAATAAGGACATGTAGATACTGGGGTTGGGGGTGGAAATCAGATTAACTTCATTACTTTATTCTGCACCTCACAGCGCTTCTGCCAGTGGACAATTGCATTAGATCAGAGAGGAGATCAAAAGGCAAAAGCTCCCCAGAAATACTGCTGCTCATTGTCTGAGACAGGAATGGGAAAATACAATGATGGAGGACACAGACCGACAGTAGATACTAGACACCAAAGGGCAGCAACTTTTTTCTTTAAACTTATATGACACTTTTGTCTCAAGAACTCATTGTTTTTAAAAGGCCAAAGTAGAGTCTGATCTAGAGGCATGAAAACAAAGCAACTTGTCCAAGGCGATGCAAGTAGGCACTCCAAGAGCAAAGGTGGTGATATTCTGGGAGCTCTACTGCCTCATTTTACCATTGGCACTTTTTTTGGATACCTCTCAGTTTTGAGTGTGGGAGTAACAGCTTAGCTGTTCAGTCATGCTAATGTGCCAAAGGAGGACATGTAACTTGACGTACACAAGAACCAAATTCCAGATGTCTGGATCTCTGTCAAGGAGCAAGTGAGGAGAACAGACTGAAGCCAAAGCAGTGTGAGTTCCTTGACCTCAGCCAGCATGAGTAAGCTGTTCTGCCTGTGTCCAAAAGCACTGGATGAATTGTCAAACCCCAAAGAGTTGTCACTGTGACATTTTTTTCACTTTTTAGAGTTGCAAATATTTTGTATGTGCAGCATTGTCATTGTCTACTTCACTACTCCTAATGGAAACCCTGCAATTTAAGCAAGAAAAATACTACTCAATATTATACTATTGTCACAAAAGGTTGCATGCTATAGAAAGGGAAATTTAAAAGGAAAAAATGAAAGCTGAAGCAGTGGTTATGACGACCTATAACCACATAATCCTCTCAGAGACAGTTTACTGATACCATCATACGTTTCCTGAAAGTGCTATAGTACTCCTGAAGTCTATAGTTATTGTCCGATATTTAATCAAAAGGCAAATTCAGGCAGATTTTTCCTACAAAGTCAGGTTTTTACATTTCACATTGTGGTTCATGGTCTCATGTTCTTTAGTTTGTAACTAAGAAGAAAAATTGAAATCTATAAAAACCTAGAATTATTATTTACGTGAAAAGTAAAAACATATAATTTTTATTTTATTTCCCTCTGTACTCAGCACTGGTGAGGCTGCACCTTGAGCACTGTGTTCAGACTTGATCCCCTCAATACAAAAAGATACTGAGACTCTGGCAACAAAACTGGTGAGGGGTCTGGAGCACAAGTCTTAAGAGGAGCAGCTGAAGGAGTTGGGTTTAGTCTGGAGAAGAGGAGGCTCAGGGGAGACCTCATTGCACTCTACAACTTCCTGAAGGGAGGTTGTGATGAGGAGGGGTTTGACCTCTTCTCCCAGACAACAAATGGGACCTGAGGAGATGGCCGCAAGTTGTACCAGAGGAGGTTTAGATTAGACATAAGGAAGAACTTTTTCTCTGAGAGAGTGGTCAGGCACTGGAATGGCTGCCCAGGGAGTTGGTGGAGTTGCTGTCCCTGGCAGTGTTCAAGAGGCGCCTGGATGAGAAGCTACAAGATATGGTTTAGAGGCTTGTGGTAGCAATGGTAGTGGGTGGACAGTTGGACTGGATGATCTTGCAGGTCATTTCCAACCTTGCAATTCTATGATTGTTATTATTTTTCTGTACTTACCAATATTATGAATCTCTGCAAAATACACAAGTTATGTAAGATTTTATAGATCAGGTCAGGCTCACATTTACTACAAAATCACTTAATAATTTGCTAGCATAAATTAACATACACCATACATTTAAAGTGTCTTTTTGTATCACTACATGACTATAGATACAACTTAACCCAATCCAGAAATGCTACTCTAATTGTAAAATAAACATACTCACTTAGGAAGGACGCCCATCCAGTAAGTACCCAGGAGGACTTTCAATTTGGTCCAGATTTTACATTTGTTTCCATCACATTTCTTTGCTTTTGAGAAATCGGAGTTGTTACTGTTCTTGAATGCTACTTTGAGAGATTCACTAGTGAAGATTTTATCACGGCGGATGAAACATATCTCTGCTTCAAAAAATTGCATTTGTGGACTATAAAAAAACAAAAGGTACCAGTAAAAACACTACAAGAAAATAGTCTGAGCACTCAGCGGTACAAATAGACCAAACAAAGACAAGATGCTTGAGGCAGCCAATAACACGAATACTCCAATACTAATGACAGCAATATGAAGTTTTCTTCGAGTTTCTTCACCAGTGTGAAGAAAAACCAATACTACAAATTTTACTGACAGCAGCATCTTTTATATTCTTCCATATTTTTAAAAGTCTAATGAAAAGCATGCTTTAGGTTTTCCACAGACTTCAGTGCTTTATCCCTTCTCTGATACCATCAACCAAATGAGAAATATTTTCTCTGAATTCTCATAACCCCCTCTCTTCTCATTTCCGAATGCACGTTGCAGATACCACTGTTTGTGTGTTAACCTCTGAACTGCTTGACAATGCTTGAAGGCAAGATATACTGGCAAGGAGAACTCCTTCCTTAAAAATTCAAGCAACTGGGCACCTTTAATTAAAAATTTTATTGATTTTTTTTTTTTTCCAATTGCTTTTAATGACAGGCACTAGTCTGTGACTTCCAGTGTTAGCCATTGATGGTTTAAGTAGTGAAACAAAGGGCACTTATACAGCACTTAGTGCAAAATTATGACTGATTAAAAAGTGATTTGTCATGGTAACAGCATCTGCTTAGACTTCACAAATTTTCAAATGCACTCTTGCATGCAGTGTGTAGGAATGTGTGGTACCTGCATGTCTCCTTAGCTGTCACTCAGCAGTTTAAATACGTTATTAAAGTGCCATGTGCATTGCATTCTTTAAGCATTTCCCAGGTTCTCACATTTGTTGGAAACGTTTGAGCTCTGCCAAAGCTTCAGTTTTTGCCTACAAAGGTAAATGTATAGAGATCTGTGCAGCCATGTTAATGCCTTTTAAAATGTTGTGAATCTCAAAAAGAAACTAGGGCACTTATTTAACAGCAATTTAAAACTATTAAGTCAAAATTTTAATATCTTAATTTTCCAATCTTTACTCAGGCAGACCTTCAGATAAGTTGAGAGTGTTGCTCAGTTGCTGTTCATAGACCACTGTTACCTGCACTTGATCATTCTAATAGAGACTTGAGCACAATTAAGAAAAGCTAACTACATGTATCAGTAACACTTAGCACAACCTGAAGCAGTTGTGCTGTGTTGCTCACTTATAAATATCTACAGAAAGTGCACCAATGCTCACAGTGTAGGGCAGACCTGAAAGAGATCTAAGCAATTTGAAGGACATTGCAGGTGGAAAAGACAGTGGGTGGAATTCAAACATTGCCCTCAGGCCAGCATCCAATTCTGGAGCAGATCAGAGTCCTATTCTCCTGCATGAGCAAATAAAGGTATTTCTATTTGTTAATTCCTTTAAAAGAAGCTCCAGTTATATAAGCTACACTATTTTCTTTGCACTGTTTGTTGGAAGCTTCAGTCATTTCAGGCATCCACTCCCCATAAGCTGAGCCCAATAATGATGTCTAGGAATGGCTGATGTGGACTAATTTCTTCTCCCTTTGTATGGAAATATACAAGGACTGTTTTTCCAGGATGATCCACTTTCATCAATGTATCTGAGATTTTTTTCCTGCCTACTTTTTTCCCTGGCCTCCTTCGACAGCCATTTCTAAGCTTCCAATTTTAATGCATTTAGGATCATGCCCCAGTATTTTGCTGACAATATATGCATATATATATATATATTTCATAAATCAATGAGGACCTAGTCTTGACATGGTAATAGTGCCATCCTACTGCACGTATTCCTTTTTTCTTAGGTTTTAACTTTCCCTCTTATCAGAGCACTTCTGTACATTTGGTTGCCATCTCTAAATTTGTTTGACATTGACTTCTAAGCTTTGAGGAAAGAGACAGTCTTACAGCTCAGGAGTTTTAAAAAGTCAATACAACACTATTGTGCTTAAAGCACACTCTCCTCTGCTAGTAGTGAGAGAGCAGGATAAGTACAGTCAGTATAAGCTCTGGTAAGTCAGTATTACCCTTTAAAGTACAATTAAAATGTATTTTAGACAACCATGAACACTTGTACTAAACCAGCACTTTGTGCCATGTTGACGCTGGGTATTTTCATTCACTCTCAAGTCAATCTATTCCACAGAATTACAGTTTGAAACTTGTATTCATTAATGTAGTGATACATAGGCCAAGAAAGAAATATTTTCTCACTACAGCCAAAGACCTTCATTAATTTTATTTTTAAAAATACTGCATTTCTCCTTCCTACTGGAGGAATTTAGTTCAGCTTCTTCCTCTGTTGATTTCAATTCTAGCTTTTAAAAGTGTCATTGCATATAACACAACTGCGTTCTCATTAGGCTTGTGCCCAGCACATGGGTTTTGTCCTTAATGCCTCTGTGGGAAGCATGTGTTATAATTATCATAGAATCATAGAATCACTCAGGTTGGAAAAGACCTTAAAGATCATCGAGTCCAACCACGACCTAACCATACTACCCTAACTCTTAACAAACCTCTGCTAAATCATGTCTCTGAGCACCACATCCAAATGGTTTTTACACACATTCAGGGATGGTGACTCAACCACCTCCCTGGGGAGCCTCATCTTGTCATGATTCTCTGTTCCCTTTCTAACACTGTAGAAGGAAGATCCAGAGCCTTCAAGACAGGATATAGTATTATGGGATTTTGATTTACCTTACCAACATCCTGCAGCATGAGATTGAGTATACCAATTGTGCAGGTACCAGCCCTTCCAGATTTGAAACACTTGTCCATATCTACAATTTTAATTATTTTTATTTTTTTTTAGGAAAGCTGAAATTATAAGTAAAACTGGAAGACCTGATTAATATGAAATCTGCTTAAGTGCTTGTGCGTAGGATTCAGCTGCTTTTGCTCCTTTTGCTTACAAATTTCCTGTCGATAGTAGTTAACAATTCTGAATCCATAGTAAGAAAGGGAGGTGAAAAATCCAAGTGGATTCCACATTCATTTGCTGACAGCAAAGGAACAGTCAGGCCCAGAAATATTTGTTTCCATTCTAATGTCTGTGTCTTTCCCCCAAATCTGATTCCTGAGGACATATTTACTACAATCCAGTCCTCAAACAATTTACCTGCCAAAATCTCTACAGATCACAGAGGAATTTTTCAGAACTTCACAGCTTTCACACATGTGGCTATACCTACTTCTGACAAAAAAAAAAGACCAGCCCTGAAAATTCCCCTTTTGATATGGCTTCTCAGTGGCAAGTTTTAAAATAATGATTAATACATGAATAATAAATAAAATTTAATAATTTCTAGGATGCAAAAGACTATTTTTCTCTACTAGTTGCAGTTGAAATATCAAAATTATCTTGAACGAAGCTTTCTGAATTGAAATTTTCACACATCTATGAAGAGGTGAATTTCATTTTTTTGTAAATAAGTGAAATGTTACAATTAATGTAGTTACAAATAAACATTGCATTTTAGAATGATTATTAAATGTAATATGGACAAGTAATAATATAATCTCCTGCCATCTTCAAGGCAATGCAACCCGAAAGTTTGCTAAAAATTTTGGTCTAGGCTCAAGGGCAACTGGTTTACATGCCATAAAAATTCATAAGATATAGAACACAGAAAATGCATCCTTTGTAAGTGAACTGTAATCATGTATATTTTGTATGTGTTGAAGAAACTAACCATGTAAATGATGACAGCTAATTATATACAGCTCTTCTGGGAATTAGTATCACTCTCACTGACAGCGTAGTGCTCTTTAAGGCCTTCTCTTCTTTGTGTATAGGCTTATAGGCTACTATTTCTGCATATTCCTGAAAGGAATTTTCAGTTTTCACTGATAAAATGAAAACAAAATGTTTTTATCACAGAAATCCTTAGCGTGATCTAAGTAATTCCCCTGTTATTGTGCTAATAAGACAAATTAGCTCTTCTTACCAGTACCAGACTAACTCTACTGATTTCAGTGAAGTTGCTAAGGGTTTACTCATGCAAAGCTGTCAGCAGATATTTGGTAGCTGGTTTTACCCCCCTGGGTGCGCTGGAGATTACAGCCTGCAGAAGAAACAGTGAAAAATTTGAGGTTGGATCAAGGCCTATCCTGTATTTCTGCAACTGGACTCAGAGATGTGTATGTGATTTATCTATATTGCTCAATGCTCAGAAATCCCCCGTGGCTAGAGTGTCCCTGCTGTGTGGATCCTCTTTCATCATTACCTTTGTGAAGCGGAATAGAGTAGTTCTTCAATAAGGCATTTGCTAAGCAATCTGAAGTGGAAATACACTGCTAGTATAATGTGTGGTTCAGAACTTCTGTGGTTCTGTATCTTATCATGTTGCTATAACTACCATAACTACCATATGTACAGCTCTAACAGGTACCATTCAGCAACTGAAGTACCATTCAGAAACTGAAGTTATACAAATGCACATAAATATTACTCAATGTTCTCTCTTGGAGGGCATGTAGGGTCAGAGATCTCTTGTCAGGAGGCCAGCATAGCTAATAGCTTATCTCTTTGTTGGTGCTTCTCTCATTGCTCTCCTTGAGCCTCAGAGACATCTAGGAACCCAGACACATAGTCTTGCTAAAAATGTAACAAAATACGTGCATCTTGTAAGAAATCTCCATGGTAAAAGCAAGGAAACAAGCTTGCGTATCTTCAGACTTGAAATTGGCTCAGTATTTCTGTTGCTGCAAAGAATAGGTGATTTAGCTTATTTTCTTCCCCACTGCCAAAGCATGGTTGAACACAGCTAAGCTGCCTAGGCGGCCTGTTCTCTCCTCATGTGCTAAACCAAGATCTCCCTCAAATAATGTTTCATTCAGAACTGCCTCCTAGTTCTTTCACTCACCAGAATACAACAGTGGTAGTGCAGTTCATCCATTGTCTCTCTTTTTTTTAATCTTTTATTAATTCCATCAGAATTTCACACTTAAGAATGGAGATGCATTGATAGTCAGCCTGCTGTGTCCAAACTCACCCTCCTTTAGAAACTATTAGAAGCTCTTTTTTTTTCTATTCTATTTTGCAAGATATGTTTGGAAGATAATGTCTCTAAATTTTGAAAGTATGCACAAAATAATTTTCTCCTGAAATACTGATTTCCTCAGAGACCTTAAGCTGATGTCAGTGTTGTCTTCTTGTGTAGACTTGGCTGTCTAGTCGTAGATAGCTATTACCTGTTTGGTCTTTCATTATGAAAAGAAAATGTGTGCAACACAGAACATGAAAGTAATTATATTTTTGTCTTAGATATACACCTAAAATAGCTTAGAAATAATCCCCTCAGAAACTTTAAGAAGCTGCATAAATGAGTGCTTTGGGATATTTGCCTTCAATGTTTCATTTCCTGAGTTTCCTGTTTGTATAGCAGGGATGGTAACAACTCACCCATCCTGTTGTGCGGCTACAGTCTTGATAATTCCAGACTTTGTATATAAGACATAGAAACACCTGCTAAAAGACTGGCCTGATTCCATAACTACAGCTCTCAGAAACTCCTTGTTCTTTTTGTGCACACATGTTCTTACCACATACCCCCACCCCCATTTTTCGTAGTGGATTATCTCATTAAGCACTCATCAGTCCTGTGAGTCCTAAGATGTTTGCCAAGGTCACACAGGTAGTATTCAGCAGTCAGGAGAGGTTCCCATCTCCCAGTTCCCAGGCCTATGCTCTGGCTACTATTTTATTTGAGTAATTTCTGAAAATGTGAACAAATTCAGCATCTTGAAAAATGAATCCAACCAATTTTGTTCAGTGGTAAGATTTGTGTTATATATATATACCACAATTTACCAAATATTATTTCTTCATGAATCATAGAATTGTGGTTCATTTTCAGCCTACACATGGAGCAGATTTTATCACAGAAGGAAAAAATATAACTAGAAAGTATCTTCTACTTCTTTTTGAGGACATTCATAAAAGCACTTCCTTAATTTGAGATGAAATATTAACAGTAGGATTTTTCTTCTCTGCTGTTATCTGAAGCAGTAATAAGGAAATCTTGTTGATGTTGTTTTTAATGAATAGAGAGGTCCAACATTCTCAATGGATGTAAATCAGGTTTGCTTCTCAGGTACTTATGGAGCTGCACCTGATTACTTTGGATCAAATCCTCCCAGAATTTAAATGTTGGAGTGCTTTCAATTGGAAATATATATATATATATATTAATTAAATGCAGACATGTATCCTGGGCATCAGGATATAATATACATCTATGAAAGGTAAGAAAAGGTATTTTAAAAGCAGAAGAAATTTGATAACAGCAGGAGCAGGGATTATTGTCTCTAATGAAATATCAGAGAGAGAGATGCATGAGTCTTACAGTAAATGCTTTATTTCTTTTCTGTATAGTATCTCAGATAGATTATTTTTTTTGATGTCTTTGTTTTTTTTTTTTTCTTTTTCTTTTTTTTTTTTTTTTTTTTTTTTTTGTGCTTTTTTCTTTTTCTTTTTCTTTTTTTTTTTTTTTTTTTTTTGCTTTGTTTTATTTCCTGTGAAAGATTTGTTGGTTCTATGGCATTTGTTGTAAACACAGGTGTCTTGGAAGAGCTGCAGGTGTTCACCCTCCTCAGCTTATTCTAGTCCCTATGGGCATGGGGGGGGAAGGGGAGCTTGTCTCACCAGAAAAATATTCTTTGCATGACCTTGAAAATAACGTCTAAATCTCTGAAGCATATGATTATGCATTGGCACGTGAGCAGTACTTGGCCAGTATATGACCTAAATGTAGTTTTCAAGTACAGATATTGGGCTCTTCCCTTTGTGCTTGCGTTTACTTGTTATAATTTTTCTTTCACGTATGATAAAAAAACAGATCTGGACATATATCTTTATTCATGGATCATTCTTTTCTAGTTGGTGAAGACTTCTTGTACCTGCTCATCTCTTGGACCGAATAATTTAATACAGTCATGGAAGTAGAGGCCAAGGAACATAGCCTCTCTTTACTTCCTTTGGCACATCCTTATTTTTTCTTGATGTCTCCATATGGGCAGAAAAGGAAGCTCAGCAGAGAAGAGAAAAATATCTCCCGTTCTCTTCTCCACTCATCAAAGCCCTTTGGACAAGTGGAAATAGAATAGACAGTTTAGCTGCTAAAGCATTAAATTAGGATGATTTCTTAGCCCAGAAGGCTAACCCGCAAAGGTGTGACAAGATTCTGGTTGATGTAGCAGAAGATTAAATCCATCCTTCTTTCATATATATATTTTTTACCTCTTTTGCTCATTTTTCTATCAGGCAACAGTTCTTCAAGCACTGCTTGGGTCAGAAGGAGGGGCAGTAGGAGCTGTAGGCAGTTGAGCAGCAGGATGGCAGGGACCTGGGTGACTCATGGGATGTGGGCACTCCAGAGAGCACTACCCATCCGGGACAGAAAGAGGAAGATTCCTTTCAGAGCATTGCTAATGACCTGAGGAGGATCTGCACAGCAGTCATTTCACAGATCCGATGGCAGGTCACTGCGACAGATGTTCCCAACATATGTGGAGAATTAATTACCCACTAGTAAACAAAATCTGTGATGCGGAGAGTCATTTTGTCCAAATTTCTTTCGATTTTGCTGTTATTAGGAGCTTAATTTTTCTTGATCAGCCAGACCCTCTTGAATTAAACTGTTCCTTAATGGACTGTACTGAACATTTTCTAAAGAGAAGTGCAGAGGGAAAGTGGCAAGGAGAGGGTCAGAAAAGATGGGTTTTGCTGGACGACTTGATTGTGAAGCTGTATCATAGTGAGTGATTAGTCAATTATTTGATTAAAAGATTGGATGCCAGTTGTATGGATATTTTAGGAAAGAAAAATAATTATTAAGCTGTATTCAACAATATTTATTCTTAGGATAAGAACTTACAGTAGAATGTCTGGGTCTTCTGGTGAAAGGATAATTTTAGAGCAGAGCTTTTGGAAAAAAGGTTTTATTTTCCTTTTCTGTCAATATTCTGAATGTGTTAATGTCTCAGGGCCATATTGTGCCATTGATTTTTAAGCAGAACCCCCATTTAAATCAATGGCAAAATCTGCTTAAAAAAATCAATGGCATGATATGGCTCCAGGACATTAGAATAAAATTCTTATATTCATGACCCAGATAACAAAAAGGAAAGCCATAAATCCCCTGCTGTTTCTTAAAACTCATGCAGTGCATCAATACTTGTAAACTAAACAGTTCATGGAAATGAACATCCTCTAACAGAAGGGAATCAAAGATCAAAATATTTTGCTGTTTTAGGTTTGGTTTGATTGTCCTTTCACAAAATCTCCAGTGTTTCAGTTCTTGACATATTGCTTAGGATTTGATCTCACCTCTCTCTTTTGATCCTTCATATAACTTCCATAAATACTAAATCAAAATTACAGACCAGGTGCTTATTCTAAGACATGTAATGTTTCACCATTCTCCAGAACCTGAAATTAATTTCTTCAGGTCTGCCATGTTTTACAGCACAGATTTCCAAATAGACGTGATGAAAGAGGTCTCTCTGAAACCCTGAAACAAACGTGTACTTTGTAAAGTCATGTAACAGAAACAAAACATGTAGCTTAGCTACATTTCTTGCAACAGTCTGCAGCATGAAGGTTCATTATATATTCAGATGAACAGGAAGACAGAAATCCCACCCTTTTGGCTCTCCAATCTATGGAGGATTATCCCATATTTTCTTCTTGAATCTTCACACAGGTAGAAAATTTATTCAGCAGCAAATGGACAGATATAAGTTATTAAATGCTTGCTTATGTCAGTGATAAAGAGGAGAAACAACCTGCTAAAAACAGGTTTACTTTTTATTTCTACTGGTCTATTTATTATTTTTTTTATGCAGAACTGACCCATCACAGGAAATGCATAATTCCAAATAAACATGCTTGATGTATAGCTAGAGTTAGTATCAGTTTTCAGAAATTGGTACTCACTTATTGACAGGTGACTTTTATCTAGGTGAAAGCTGTCCATGTTATATTTGTCTTTCTTCAACATGCTCTTTCTACTGAAAAGATGAAGTCCATCAACAGAGGATTGTGCTCAGTGAAACTGAGAGATCTATTTCTGTCTGAAAGTGCATTTGTGTGTACATGAAAACATATTGTTCTTTAAATAATAAAACAATGGTATTTGTATGAAAAAAAAAAATTGTTAATAGGGCACTATTGAGATAAAAAATTTAAGATCTCCGACATTGGTAAAAAGCAGTGCTAGCAATGCCTGCAAAAACCTTATTTAGCCCCTGAAAGCCTTTCCTCATGATAGAGTGTGTTTCTCTATGATTTCTATTTTTTCACCCTGTCTTGTGCCTTATCAGGCAGAAGATAAATAAAAATTCTGCAATTTATGATGACTTTACAACCATATAATTGATATGTAATCTGCAATTATATGTCTAAAAAGTGACGATATCAGAGAAATCCTGTTTGTATTGATATTTATATCTGGACAGACACAACAGACACAAGCCACAATGCTTATCAATTCTTAAAGCATGGATTTCAGAGTTATTATCTAAGTGGAAAAGTCATAATATAATGGAATAAAGTCAGCAGACTATTTATTATCTTTGTCCAGAGTACATCTCCAATGTAGCATTTTATCATGACTCCATTATTCAAAATGCCAGCTAATAATATTAATATGCCTCGCTACATTAGTTCCTAATATTTGCTTACCGTCTGTGAATACAAAAAGAAATTAAATGTTGGACAGATGCAACAGCAAACTACCTCAAATACTGCAAAGAGAGTAGCAAAGGCAGACAGATCAAACAAATTGCTGAATATTCTTTCTCACCTAAGTAGTTCTCTGAATTCTTAGAAATGTCTGTTGTATCAGACTCATAGTTCAGCAGGCAGCAGTATGGACTTCATCTGCATTAATTTATTATTCCGAGCAACAAATGATTAAACCAATTTTCTGATTAATCAAAACCGTGATTTGCAACCATCCGTGTGAGATCAGAATTTTTAAGCACTCTGCTTAAGCTGTAGCAATATGAAGAGCAAGATTGAAAAATTTATTTCATAAGAAATATTTATCAAATAAAATCTAGCCCTCAGTCAGAATTAGCATCATTGTGAAATAACAGTTATTCTATAATTGTGCACTTGAAGGTTTCTTTCTTCTCTCTTCTAAACTTGACTTAAAATGACTACTAATGCTTATCAGTGAAGCTGTTTCTATGATCCAAAGCACAGATAGACAGTAATCATCCTTGCACAACTGGAGCTATGAAAGGAGGAATCGGAGATGACAAAAACGTTGAGGAGATCAGACTCGATTTCAAAGATTACAAGTATGCTGTATAATGTTGAACTAATTACTCTCTGATTCAATTTAAGACTTGAGTCTCATGCTTATTCATTTGCATTTCCTTGAGTCCCCTTTTCTAACACTGTTAAGCACCATACAGTTCTGCAAAGAATAAAGCTGCTATTAAAATATATTTATGCTTATTGCATCCTATTTATGATATAAAATAGGTCAGTACCACCTGAACTATTGAAGTACTATGAAGTGCAAGGTAATATCTGTCATTCCTTGTTCATGGTGGTTTTAGAGTTCATTCTGTGGTCAGTTTTGACAGATACTAGCTAGAAGCATGTCACCAAGATGAGAGGGAAAAATCTCAACCTCAGTATCTGTACTCCTACATATCAATTTGTAAAACAACAATGGCTGGCTTGGAGGCACTGCTACAGCTTCGACAGTAGATCAAGAATTTCATCACATATTTGACAGGGTACCAATCACTATGCCTATGGTACTACATAACCCAAAGCGTTCACAGGAGTGTGTTACCTAATCTTATGGAAGCCAGAACTAGACCTGTATTTTGACCTCTGAAACATTTAAAGAAAATACAGAAACATGTCTGCCTTCATGAACTCGAGAAATCTCATTGTTAGAAGCCATGTGGGAAATAACATGACAGTAAAACACCTTTGGCATGATGCTATCTCCACTAAGATTCAGTGTCATTCTTCAGTTATCCATGTATTGGAGTCAGTAAGGCTTAAAGAAGAAGCACGTGAGGTAGGAGTTAGTAATGGTAGTCTGTAAGTTGGAGAATCTATGGGGTGTCTCTAGAGCAACACCTGAAGGGAAGGCTTGTCCTTCAGTACTTTACCTGTCTATTCCTCATTGTACCTGAAGGTTCCTCCTTCACTGAAGGCAACACATTAGAAGACAACTGCCTCTGCAGGTGGTGTTAGCAGCTTTGGTTCAATAGGAAAGAAAGAAAGATCCACAGATGAAATAATCAGTGGCTTATGATCAAATTCCTAGAGAGTTACTCTGTCTTTAATTTGGAAAATAATTTGAACTGATGAGCATGGTCTAGATTTCTTTTTTCCTTTGAGAAGTGAGAGGTAAGGGTGTCCCAGAGTGATTTTTGCAAAGTCAGCATTTTCTTTGTGTCCTCCTCCTGTACTCCTCTAACTCTGTGTGCAGATGGGAGCACCAAAAGAACAGTGAGAAGACAACACAAATAGAAATAAGGTGGATCTCTTACGGCTATCAAAAATGTACAGAAAATTCAGGTAGACCCTGGAAGATAGTAATTCAGACAGAAATTCAGAAATCATATATTCTCAACCAAATGGGCTGGGAGTTTTGAGGTGAGGCACTCAAGATGCCTAGCACAGTACTTACAATGTCTGGATATTAACTGATCTGCATGACAGATGGTCAGTTAGTTCTGCTAGTTAGCAGTGGAAATGTTGGTAATTTTTCAGAATTTTAACAGGATTGGTCAGCTGTATATATGTCCAAAGCATCTATTTGAATATTTGTGTGGAATACCTAAAACCTTGTGTTCATTCTTTGAATATGCAGTGAAAATGATTGAATGGCCAGCAATATCTTGGCTAAAACTTTGTTGTTACAGAGGGACTTCAAGACTAGGGATGGTTGGTTCAAGAAAAATTTGCTTTCCCTTAACAAAGTACTAGAAGTAGGACTGTTTGCATTTGAGTGTTAGGGGAAGTATAATGTCTAAGTGGACTTCCTGAGGAATTGTTGAGGAATCAACTAAAATGAGAGAAAGAAATCCCATGTAGCCTATATGAAAGAAAAAGTTGCAACTTCTACTTTTCTAGCTAGGCATGTTTTAATTATTCCATATGAAAAATATGCAACTTAATCATGAATGCTTTCTATGTACATTAGAACCAAACTACTGCTCCTACTGAATAAGCTAGTGTTAATTAACATTACTGTGTTAATATTCCTTTGTAAGATTGGGATGTTACATCACAATCAAAATTCCAGATCAACTTGCAGGATTCTCTAATCAATAATTCATAAAAAATCTCTTTCAGAGATTACAATCAGAAGAAAAGCTTTTCTGTCCACTACAAAATCATTCTTTAGAGTGCCTGGTCAAAGATATTAACTAGTCCCATTTAAAATGGTACGAGCAGTTATTCAGTAAAAAATTTTCGTTAGTACCCGGGAGATATATACCTGAATTTTACCTTCAAGAGTCTGTGTCTTCAGGCTTTTCTGCTATGTATTTTCTCTCAATTCTCTGAGTTTAATATCTGTTAGCAAGTATTTGGTTCTTAATTTCTAATTTCAGTTATTTTAGATCATACTAACTTATTCTATTCTAATTTCTTATTGCTGATAAACAGTTTGTTTCAATACAAAACCCTAGAAAACCATTATGTGACAAAAGTCGAGGGAACTAATCAGAAATGCCTCTCTTTTCTGTTCATATTTTTTAAAAAAGTCTTGTATTACCTGAAAGAATTAAATCATTTATAGAACAAGTTACCGAATGGTATTAGAATTTTCTAATTAGTCACAGGTTCAAATGATACCGGTATTGGTTTATGCTTCAGGGCATGAACAGCACTGAATTAGCTGAATAAACTTATTATAAATTGGTAATTAATGATAATTATAAAATGTGAAGAAGAAGAGTGATATGATTGGCTAATAAGAGTGGTGAGTGCTGAAATTAATACAACATAATTTCCTGCTCAGTACATGTTAGCCTTAACATGTTAACTAAATTAACGTAAGTAATTTTAAAGCATTTTATTAGAAAACTTTGTAATTGCAATGAGGCAAGATGGTGTATTAGTTCATGCCTAGTTGCATTGATGGTAATCAGAATGAGTTTATACTTGATATGGTGGTTGAATATTGATAATAAATCTAGATGTTAAGAAACACACAAGAAAACATGTTTTTATTATTCATTTTTCATATTTTTCAAATCTGAAAATTTTAATTTTGTAAATACTGATAAACTTTTGAGCTAGAAAAGAGAGACTACAGTACCAAATTGGTCAAGGTCGTTAGCTGCTTCACTAACCAAAACTGGAAAAGTGCAGCAATGCTCATGCCAAATACTTTTGAAAAAACTGCAAAATGACAAAGGTCTCTTTTGTCAGATTAGGAAAGTAGAACAATCCTAGGCTCTGTTTTAGATCAGGTGTCTCAAACCATTCTTACAAAGCTGTGTTTTTTGCAAGTACCAAGAGCAAAAATTTAATGAACCATAAATGACTTATTTGAATATACTTTTGAGAAGTATTAAGAGATCATTAATTTACTGCTGACCAGCCACCTGGAGTGGGTAATAGAGAGAGCTTTGCTCTCTGGATCACTACTCAGTACTCATAATGCTGATTTTTTTTCCTTAACACCACTGCAATATTGCAGTGACTGTAGGTTCAAGCTCCTCTACAGTATTGGAGTCAATACAGCTTTCCATACGAGAACCATTAAGGCTGCTTTTATAATCTCTCTTATATTTCCATGGTTCAGGGAATACCAGGCAGAGCAGGGCAACAGTCAGAACGTTTTTCTGTACTGGAAGACATAGCTTTTTGGCACCAAAAGTATTTTGACAATTTGTAACAATTTCAGACAGCTGCTACAGCCAAAAAATAAAGGTGAATAAAAAACTGTCTTTAAAACAGATGGTCAAAACTGTGCATTTCAATATTCTCTGGATCAACAACAGATCTTTCATAGCACATCATTTTATTTCAACGCTTTCTAAATGAAACTGCACTTTGAAACAATTTATCACCTAGAAAAAAGGGGGAAAAAAAAGAAATTTATCTACAAAAGCTAAATGAAAGTTATAAATTAAGCATGCTGTTCTATTGAAAATGTTCAAGTTTCACAGTTATTATATTTAGAGAGAATTTTCTGCCAACAAGGCAGCTGGATATTTACATAGTCCGAACATTTGTTTTTAGAGGTGTAAGAAACAACATTTAGCACTTTTGCTATATGTCATACTGCTCCTAAAGTAGCATTATTATCTCCACTACATTCAGGCAGAGAAAAGGCACAGATCTTCAAAATGTTGCAGTTTTTTCCTATTTAGTGACCTGACCTCTGGACCTCAAGGGAGCCACTGAGAAATCAGTAAGGAATGTAGATGACTTAGCAAATACCTCTTAAGGAGTCTCAGAAAATATTCTGCACTATCCTTTCTGTGGCCTACTTCCTCTGAAAAATAAAGCTGGAATTCTTCTGGAATTCCAATTCATCCCCAGAACAGGTTTCCATATGCACTGAAAAAAGAAAACATCAGATGAAAAAAATATTTTGCTAAATAATTAGATATTAGAAGGCATAAATAAAAAGGTAGATTATAAGTAAATTTATTTCTGCTGTTCAAAGTTTGAGATCTTTGATTCTCCATCTTCATGGCATATTTGATAATAGCTTGATATTTTCTTTGTAAGGCATAAGCCAAATATTTTCTATGGTGAACTTTCAAGGAAGCCATCGAACTTAAATGCATGGAATCTTATTTATTTACATATATAGAATTACAGAATTGCATACATAGATCTATGAATGTTTACATAAATTGAGGTAACACAGCAACTGCTCTCTATGTTTCATAGCATCAGTGACTGGGGCTCCAGCTGTGGATGCCCGGATCATGCATGTATTGTTTTAGAGACTGAGAGCCTGGCCTCTACTTCTTGTCTGGTTACTCTCCCCAGGGGCTGTTACTGATGCACAGAACTGTGATTGCAAAGATTTTATGGCAAGTAAATGTGGATCTAGACATAGAACCATCATGTTTGTAAAGTCTTCTTGGAATCTGTTGCAAAAGGAAAGACACTTTGGGGTTGAGTGGTGAAAAAATCAGCACTGAGAATATAGGTCAAGACATTAATATAAATTTGATCACTTCCTTTTTATTCACCAACAGTCCTCACAATAAATCAGCTCACCTCCTCACCCACACACCCCCCGCGTGCTTCACCCTTCCTGTCCTGATTTCAGATCACCGAATGTAAATCTGTGACAAGGGTATCTATATATAATATTAATGGTGCTGAGGAGTGTTGGTGTGAAGCGTGAGTACTTGCCAAGTAAGGAGTGATCAGAGCAGAGCCGTTCATCCTCTGCAGCATGCTCTACATCATCTGCAGGACAAATGTAACATCATTAGGCAAAAACAGGCAGCCATTCTGCAAGGAAATGGCTAAGCTGGAGGTACCAATCAATCTAACCATGCGAGGTTCCCTGTGATACTGTCAGAAGCAACAGACAAAACAGATTGCAGTGTAGATCATGGGGTGGTAGGTGAAAAAAAGAAAACTGAAAAAAAAAAAAAAAAAAAAGAAAAAGTAACAAAAAGCAACCATCCTCTTTCCTCCTAGTCCTACTCCTATTTTTCCCCCCCACTATCTAAGATTAGCTTGTGTAACCAGTTGCTGCTGATCTGAATCCATTTACCAGACAGCTCATACTAGAGCGCTTTATCCTTAAAAGCACAGGAATAATCACTGATGTTTGGTGTTAATTTAGTAAGGCATGCAGTAGCTTCTGAAAGCAAGCTTTATCAATGTTGTAATGGGCACTATTAAGGTCATTAGGCATGAATTGTGAGTTAAAAAAAGAGTTGTTAACAGGCTCTTGAAAACAAGGTACAATAAATAAATAAAAGTAAGCTAAGGCAGTTCCAGTTATCATCATTATTTAAGCCTAAATTGCAATTTAATCATTTTCTCAGATATTTATGAGTCTTATTGACTTTTTACCTTGATTAATGTCTGCTTTCAAGTCAGAGTTTTCTCCACATATAAGACTTGTGCATCCTCATATTCTAGTCAGTTGGAATATTTGTGCTGCCTGCAATGGACAGTGAATGAGACCCATCAAGGCAGATGTTGTCTTTTTTTGTATTATCCACATTCTTCTGACTTTGCCGTTGAACGGAGAGTAAGTGCAATTATATAGCTTGCATAATAAAACTGTTCCCCAAATCTTTTACACCAGGTAAAAATATGTTTGTTAGTAAAGAAACCAGGACAGTAATTTGATTTCTATGGATAGCCTAATTAAAAAAAAAAAAAAGAACTTGTCTTAGTATTCACAGCCTAAAAGTTCTGCTGCTTGACCACAATTGATGTTTCTGTTAGCTGGAATTTATTTTTAGAATCAGCAAGGGTTAAATCTACCATTCTCTGTTTCTGTTCTTGTATCAAGGTCAGAATGAGCAGGTAGCCCAGTTCACAGTTTGCAGGACTAATAAATCTTTCCAAAGGTCAGCATCTGCAGTCATTATCAACTAATCAGTTTTAATTTGGTTTTTAATATATAAACACTTGGGATCATGTAGAAAACATCATGCATGTTGTTTAAATCTGATATATATTTTTAAACATAGCTTGTTTCGGTCAGTTCATTAATATTTTAAATAAAGGAAATCAATACATGCATTAAAGCTGCTTACCTTCAAGTATTTCTTGTTTTCCCAAAATATTAAAGATAACAATAAATAGGTACACTTTTTACAGGGAGGCTTTTATTAAAGCTGCTGCCTCTTGTATGAGGTAATCAGATCAACTGCACTGTAAATCAGTATACATGGATTCACTTGAGAGAATTGACTTGATTCAGCTTACCTCCAACTACTGCAAACAGACTTTTTTTTTACCATTTAGATTATTATAATCTAGAGGCATAAGAACAGCAATGTAGAATATCACAGTACATTTTAAATGATCAAAACAGAGGGTTTAAAAGCTTCATTGAGATTTCTTTTTTAAGCATAGTATTTGGAGAGTTTCCCTTTAGCTTATTTTTGTGATGTAAAATATTTCCACTTTTAGTCATGATTTCTCACCAGATGTAATGTCTAGAAATTCAACAGAGTGATACCATGCAACCTGTCATATCCAACAGGATCACAATTGCTGAACTGATGAAGGATGTTGGTCTGGTCTGTCCCTTCATTGCCATGTTAGGTTCCTAGATCCAAAATACAGCCTTTTCAAAGTACCTGCTCAAATGATAAGATCCTAGAGGCTCTTGTATCTGAAGATCTTCTTTGAATTTTAAGTTTTCTTTCAGTGTACAAAAGTACCGAAGTCATACAGACCACTCTTAAGACTAGATAAGAGCAACTGGCCCTTCTGTCCAGTTGCTAATGGAAGGATTTAAACAACCCTGGTCGTAGGACAGCCATGAACTAATCATCGCTACAAAACCTACTGGCTTCCACTCCCTTGTGTCAGATGAATGAATTTAAGTGAACTTTTATTTCCTGAAGTGGCTCTTTGGGATTGGATGTGGGATAAATATATGTACTTTTATCTGCCTTCTTGTCCTGTTGGGTTCTCAGACATACACACTGTCAAGGAAAGTTGGTGAGATCTTTTTATATAATAAAAATATAATAAATAATAAATAAAGAATATATAAATATATAAAGAATAAATAAATAAAGATAATAAAAATATTATTGATAATATAATAAAATAACAATGTAATTATTAACATAATAATGTTGTACAGACACTGTAAGAAGGGCTCTATAGCTACCCAGATAAGACTGATATTTTAGACAGTATTAGAAACTTCAGAAGTGAAAGTTTGCCAGAAATTTGCTCTATACACACACAAGCTGGCATCCTCAGCAGCATAACATAATTCTCTCCAAGTATTATGTCATCTATGGAATAAATGTAGCAGTGTCTGAGTGTCTGACACCATTTGCTGCAGTCATATATTACCTTTGCAGTATTATCCAGTCTACATATGACTTGTCAAGTTAAATAAAATAAATATTGAAAAGAAGTGTTATAGCTTCAGAAAATGCCACTCTTTTTCAATTTCCATTATTCAAAGCCTTAGTGCTAAAATACTTCTTAAGTGTTATTTAGACAATATATGTCACGAACAGACAGCAGATGAGCACTCAATGAAGAAACTAACTCCATTGAACCTAACTCAGGAATCTGTATGTCTGTTATATCCAGTGAGAGCCTTAACTTTCCATGACATGTTGGTTACTTGGCCCTTCAGATGTCTCAGTTTAAAAATGCAAAATTGGCAAATCCAGTTCAAACAACATACAGATCAATAGGCTATTGGATGAGCTGCGTGTGTTACAAAAGCCATGAATCTAAGGGAACATCCTTACATTTCGTGTGAAGTATTATCATGGTGGAAAAATTGAAAAGGTAATATGTTAGAAGTTAATAGACATGGAAACTATTTACTGAGAAGCCGATTCCTTACCTTCTTTCAAAACAAGGCAGAGGTATAAGAGCATTTTAGACAGGGAGATATTTCCAAGGTTGATTTTGAATAATTTATTCAGAGGAATGGTTCTCTCTTTTTTCAAAGTCACTGAAAGCAGAACACTTACTTGACTCTGAAGAATTACATGCAAATATTAAAAGGACTATGGGCCCAGTCTTACTCTCACTGAAACCAACCAGAAACTTTCCATTGATTTTGTAGAGGATAGATCAAGCTCACTATCCTTTGTACATACGACCTTCCTCACAATGTTATCCCATCAGTTTGATTGGAATTTGAATGAATGGAAGAAAATCTCTGATAGAAAAAGGGTGCTGCTTCTACTTTTCAATTAAGAAGCTAGAATTTCTTTATTACCTTCTGTTACTGTAGATTGGCAGTTAATACAATCAAGTTCATTATGATCCAAAGTTTGCTAATATCAGAAAATGACTTCAGTTGACTTTGCAGCAATCCATAGTACTCATTTTGTGTGAGACAATTCATTTAAAGGATGCAAAATCATCAGCCTTTATTTCTACATCTGATTATTTTTACTTAAAATGGGCATCTGAGTTTAGTGGGAGTTGAGGAAGTTTAAGGTAGTTTTAAGCCTGATATAGTGTCAAAGAATAAAAACAGATTTCTGGACAAGAGGAAGTCAGGAAAGCTCAAGAGGTCTGGACAAACACTGTTCCAGTTCAGACTCTGTCTCCAAGCTGTAAGTTAGGCTTTAGATGTCAGCCATTGCAAGATTTTTTAAGCCTCTCATGAATATGTGTGAGGGCTTCCATCTACCATCTTGATTTTTTCCACAATATTGTCATTTTAATTTCATTCTGAAATATTTTTCCTTTGAATATAACACCCTAATTCACTCTGGTACTTAAGCTACAAAAACTGTGCAACTATACAAGTCCTTGAAAATGAACGCTACATTATGTGTAAGGGTTGTCTTATCACTTACTGTACAGTTTAGAGATAATAAATCTAATTGATTCTCCCTTCTGTTATCTTAACACCAGAGCCCAACGTAAACTGTACAGCAATATTTAAATGATCACAACCCAAAGTCAACATGATGCTGTGGAAAAGAATAGAGTAATATTCTTAATTCTGAAAACCTGTATTGGTAATCAATTGAAATGCAGGAGCAATTGAAGAGCTGTCCAATTTTCAATTGCAGTATAAGTTGGGAAACAATTTGAAAATAATGGCTCATACAAAGAGTTTTTGAAACAGTCAATATGGTCTTCATGTGAAGGACAAATAAGAATCTGGCAGTCTACCCACTGTTCAGCTTTTGTGCTTAGACATTATCTGCAGAACTCACTGCAGTAGCCCAACTGAGATCACAGTGTGAAATCTTCCAGCGCGACTCCAATGAAAATGCGTGTTGTAGGATATTCATTCTGAAGGCATATACAGTGGATATGTACTAATGTGTGCTATAGCACTGCTATGACCATTACTACCAACATATTAGGGCTGCTCCAAAAGTAACGCCTCCTATTTCACAATGTTGGCCCACAATGTCAGAAATGGATATTGGTGGTATGGCAGTAGAGGCTGACCTTTCTCACATACAAAAAATCCATTACTTTTTTTTTTTTACCACATCACAGATAGAGGGGCACTCTCACAAAACGGTATCTGATATGGAAGTTTGTATGAAGCACAGGTGTGGAATTTAACTCCTCCAGGTGGAAAACTTTGTACCCACTGACATTCATTGGCACTGAACATTTACGGAGACCAATCAGTGGATGTAAGCACAGAGAAAGTTGTACTGTGCAGGCAATATTTTCCTGCAACAACTTTGTCATAGCAGCTGTGAAACAGGGTCACCGCTGCTGGAGCAGATTTACATGAGTGCAGCATTCAATCTTGTGTTCATCAGTGATGAAAATGCGTAGCTAATGGTAGTGTCTGTCTTGAAAAACAGTGGTTTGTAGCTCGGAATTTTCTTTATCAAATTGTGTTATTGTTCTCTTTGTATCTGTTGTAGTTTCCATGGAAATAAATAGGAGGCATTACTTTCAGAGCAACCTATACATATATTCACTGATACTTTGCTTTTGCAAACTGAGTCACATTTAAATTATTCACTGTGTTCTTTTTTATTATATTGATACTATTTTCTATTGCAAGTTTTCCCACTGTGTAGCTCAATGATGTCAAAATAAATTTTCTTACATATCGGCCATTATGATTTAGAGATAACATTTATGCAGCTTTCCTTTTATAGAAATAAACTTTTCAAAAACTTCACTCTTAACCTGAATTAAGTTACAAATTTGCCCTTCTTTAAAAAAATGTTCTCGATTAAGTTAACTTCCACGGCAATGTCTGGCCAACATACATTTTGGCAAAACAGCTAGGAGATGGTTATCTCCAATGTGACTGAAGCCTCATTTCATGCCTTTACCTCTGTACAACAAAGATTGTTATCTGCTAATATGGAAGAGTCTTGGCTGATGCAAATAGTATGTATTTTTGAGCATTCTAATGCTCAAGATGCCAAAGGAGAAAGGTAGATCTTCTTGCAGGAATGCCTGAGTCTGTGCTCTTGGATACCCTTAAACAGCATGGTTCTTTGGGTTTAACATTCCTGGAGTCTTCTCCAGACCTTCAACTCCTGACTGCAATAGCAATCAGACAAAACCTACCATCACAGTCACAAAAGTAGAACAGCTGCATCAAACAAAGCCTTTGCTCCAGTGTCAAAGACTGACAATACTGAAATTCAGCAAAGAAAATGCTTTGTCTTTGTACGTTCTTTTTGTAAGACATTAAGATGCATTCTGTGATTAGTGACAGACTCCGTGATGTTGCCCACACACTCAAAGTTGGGATGCATTTAAAACTTTAGTAGACTGACTTTTATTTACTCACATGTCATGGATATTACCCCAACTGTATTTTCTCTGGCTAGTTTGGATTCAATAATGTTTGATCTACGTTGTAAAGCTCTTTTACATGCTACATTTATAAAGCAGAAAAAAAGTTATTTTATCTTGGGTTAGCTTCAAAACCATTTCATTTTCCATGTAAGGGCTGGCTGCACTTTCTTAGTTGATTGCTTATGACATAATTAGCTGGCAATCTGGCATCAAGGTAGCATACGCAAGTATTACAATAATGCAGTAAATTGTATAAAAGTTAAACAAATGAGATTTGTAACTCTGAAATCTTTACGATGATCAGAATAAGCCTGTTAAAAATAAATATCATCCTGTAATGTTAATCTTTTAAGCTAGATCAATTTAATTCATTCCACATGTGGGAGAAATATTAGCAATTTCATTGCTGACTGACTGAAAAGGATGTCCTGCATGAACTACAGTAGCAAAAGCAGTTGGACAGGTACAGCATGTCTTCTGTTATATGAGCAAAAGAGAGACCTATAGGATCATAAGCCAGTGATGTGTAAAATTAGAACGGGTCAGTATTTAAAATTCTTTACACAGATAATTACATTATGTCTAAATTAGTAAAGCAAAATCTAAGAACCTTTTAAGGTATTTTTAGCCCTAACTATTTTATGTATACAAGGGATGACAATGAGATCAGATCAGTGCTGAAACTGAGGGGATGAGAGGTGAGCAATGCTGAGGGGGCTTCATCATGGGTGCATTGAGACTGGCCTAGGAGAGACAGATCGCAGTGCTGAAGCATTGCAGGAGGGCTGCCTTTTGTGAGCCAGCCCTGGTTTTGTGTGGGGACACTCAGCCTTTTCTTTTTTAAGGGCTAAATACACTGCTCAGTTGCTGCCCTCTCATGTCCTGTCTGGCAGTTTGTTTTCCTCTCCCCTCTCGTCCTTTTTTTATTTGACTGTATGATCTCTCAGGCGAGCCGGAGGGAACGAGTGGGAAGAATGTGTTAGTCCACAGCTGCCTATCAGTGGAGGACAGTGGGTTTGATTAAAGGGGAGCTCCCTCCTGGATTTCACACATCACATCAATCACATTGATCAGCCCCCAGAAAGGCAACATATTGTCTGGGAATAAGCCAAGGAGGGATATCAATTTCACAATAGCACTTACGTCTTTCAGCCAAGAACTGGTTTATTTTTGGCTACTGAAGGCTGAGACTCACTTTGGATCTCCATTTATGTCCAAAGATTTTCACTGCTCAGTTACTATTTCATTATTGAGTCATTGCTAATTTTTGCCTGAGATTTGTAGCCCTATGCATGGTTTCCAGATAGAAAAAACAGCTTCTGCTTGCTGCCTGTGTCTGATGATGGGACTTGCTATGCATGCCTTTATGCTATTTCTTTCTTTTGCTGCTATTCTGAAACGCAGAGTCTTTTGGAGTGATTTCATTTTTTATGACTTTCCCTAAAATCTTTAAGATTTTTTTTTCCCCCTGAGGACTTAATCCTTACAATTGTAAAGATTATAGAGATCCACTCTTTTCCACTCCAGAAAAAAATTGTATCTAAATATTCTGTTATTCCTTCACCTAAGTGATGCAATATAAGTCAACTGTTTTGATATGTAATTTATTAATACTATTTGCAAAAGAATTTTATGAAAGGTATCTTATTTTTCAGTACTGCTATCTGCACTTCCTGGTCCCAAATGTTCCAGTTTTATGGATACGTTGCTTTGTCAGATAGTTTTGTGATTGATTATCTCTGCCTGTCACTTTAAAGAAATCATTCTTACATATTGTTTCATATCACACTCCCAAGGAGGTTTCATCTAGTTTGTTGACATAATGAATTCTACACACCATGATTAATTACTTGTATTATATTATTATACCCACCTAAATGTACTGTGATTACTTTCTCAATAATTGCTACTCTGTAAATGTATTTGAGAGTGCCTCTGTGTCTGTGAAAGAAAGAGAATGAGGATCAGGGCTCCGTGAGGCTGCAAACTGCTGTAGAGAAGGAGAACAGGAATTAACAAAATGACCCCTTCATTATTAAAAATAAGGACTTGAAAGAATATTGCCTGCATGGTATTCTTCTCACGTAAAAACCTGATGACTTCATCAGTTTTCTAAAATAACACGTATCTCATAAAATATCTTTTAAGGCTAGTTATCATTTAGTACTCAAATTGTTATTCTCCCCTCACTACTTACTGAATTATTTAGCTAATGACAGGATGACCACAGCAATCTCTAAAAAGAGATGGCTTGTCTCTGTGGTGAGCTAGAAAACAATGTGCTTTTTAAAAAGCTATTTTAACATTTGCAGTAATGCAAAGCCTAACTCGTTGCACAAATTTGCCCCCTCCTTTCATCTTTGCTGAACAGTCAGTGAGACATTATCTCCATCACTTAATGGAGTCATTTAGCTAATTTTATTTTTCAACAATGGAGTGAAAGAGAATTGTAGTCTGTAACAAATGCTCTGGAATTTTATAAAATATTCTATTGCATTTATTATCTACATTGTCTACATTATCATGAGCCAGCATACTATTTTCATAATATTTGTAAACACACAGGAAACTAGGATATGTGCAAGTTTGAACTATTTTGTACGACAGAGAAGCAGAATAACTTCTTAAAGCTCTCCATAGTACAGACTCAAATTTCAACTCAAGTGCTGTGATTAAAAAAATATAACTAGAGCAACACTATTCTTTCTTGCAATAATCAGGAGCATGTAAACCTGCTTTCAAATATTTGAGCACACATTCAGCTATGAAAACCCTGCACTCTTGAAAATTGTATGGCTATGCATACCTTTTCTTCATCATTCCTATCTTACTTCAGACACACAGAGAGATAATGTTCATGGTAATCTTATTTTCTAATTAGTTAAAATGGATCCTGAAGAATCAAAGACACTGACCAACTTTCCAGTTATGTGATAATTAATTACCTGCAAGAATTTTATGAAGATTTATCTTTTTTTTTTTGTCTCTAAGCAAAACAAATATACTTACAATATTAATATTCATATTTGTAAACGTAAAGGCAACAAATTATTTTAATGTTTTTGGAGCTATAGTATCAGGCTTGTCCATGTTAGAATGTAGTATTATTTCTATAAAGAGTGATACAAGAGCATGCACATATCATATGATTACTCTTATTTATTTTGCTAAGCAACATGAAGGGTTGCATTTTCATCAGCGTTACTATTGAAATTGGTGACATTTTATTGATAAAGTCCAAGATCTTAAAATTAAATTTTTACTTCTTGGCACACAAATCTGTTTTCTCTGTGACTGATACTGTCTTTTGAAAATTCCTTTGCACATTGTGAGATGTGTACGTATTTTAACATTATTAAGCATACTTGTGAATAAACCTCCTGCAGAGCATTAGCAGTGTTTTCAAAAAATTGTTATAGTAAAAGAGCAGCAAACATTCTAGATAAAGGAATGTAAATTAAGTATTTCTGTGTAACTAAAGCATGCCTGTGCTGCATGCAGCAAACTCCAAATGTTTTTTTATTTTTTCCCTGAGTTTCTGTATCATGTGAAGAACCCTGGAACCTTGAAAATAATAATAAAAATAGAAATAAAAACAAAACAAAATACCAACTTGCGGCAACAGGAAATGTGGAGTAAAGATATTATCTGCTTAAATGAGCTTCAGTTCCTTCAATAATTTATTGTTAAATTTCCTCGAGTTCCTTGACTTTCTTCATATTGAGCTCACCTGTTCTGTATCCACCATTTCAATATGTAGCCAATATTATCATACATGGAACCAAGTCAGCAGTTTTGACGTCTTCATTTCAATGTCCTTTTCTGTACCTTCAGCAATGTTAATGTTACAAATTATGGGAGGGTGTATTAATAGCCATACCCAAGAAGCAGAAAGAAAAGTGCATTTTTTTAGACTAAGTACTAACTTGGGATTTCCCAGGCCCATTGTCGAGCCAGCGGAGCCCCGGCTCCTCCGTGGTGATGATAATGGATTCCGTGTTGTTGGCTCAAAGGTCGATGGGTCACCGTAAGCTCCTTAATGGACTGTGAAATAACTTTAACTGCATTAACCTCTCCGGATCACATGGGTGGCACCAACATCCACTCCTGAAATTCTCATTCGCTTATAGAGACAATACCATTAGATTATTATATTTTCCTTTTGGAATAGCAATAGGCTCAAAGCAATTATGCAGCTAAGCGTTTCCATTAAGCGAATAGGGCCTTAAAGAAGATTAACTGGAGCTTCTCCGATGTTCGGCATAAAGGTGGAATAAGTCTAAAGATTTCAACACAATTCAAATCTGCTGAAACCTGCCATGTGATATCATGGTGCTTTAAAGTATGAAGTCATTAGCCAAAATAGGAACAAAGTGCAGCCAGACTCGCAAGGTAGGTGTGGCTGGGCGGCCTCCCACACAGAGCACGCTCCTCAAACTGCCTTTTCTGAGCCATTGCTCTTAAGAAGGTTATGAAAAAATTAGCCCTGAAAAAAATAAGAAGATTGACTTCCTACACAACAAACAGCTAAGAATTTTAACCTGATATTTAGGTTCCTCTACTTTCTGATGCAAAAATCACATCTGTCCAGCGAGATGGGCTGATGCAAAACATAGCTTTATCCCACTGCAGCCTATGTCAAGCTGAGATGTGGATGTGCACTGAGTTTGCATGCCCTTGGAAGGGGCATCCCGAAGCCCCACAGCCCCAGGGCTGGTTTATGAGTCCCTGGAAAGTTTGCACAGATCCTCATTCCCAGATCACTCCACTTCCCAAGACTGAGGAAACCATGCTCAATTCATGGCAACCCTGTTCAGCAAATATTATGTTTTAAACCTTCAAGCCAATTAAACTTGAGAATGTGCAAAGAGTTAAGAGCTTGCTCAAGTGATGTGCTGAGGTGGGGTTTTTCAGCCCCCCAACTGCCCACAAAGTACACTGGCTGATGGTAATGGAACCTTCACTTCTGCCAAGCACTATAATAAGCACATAGGAACAATACAATGAGTACAGCTTTGAGATCGTAACAATTATAAAAATTATTGTAATACTTTATTTATGTCAGTACACATAAAATTGGAATCAAAGTACCCATCACAAATTTTAGCCATTGCAACAGATTAAAGAAACAAACACAGCACCATCTCCTGAACCACACTGCAGGAATTCATCAAAAACAATTGGATAAAATATCATTCCAAAAGAGGATATATATTTATGGGAGGATATATAGGATATATGGGATCTGGAGTTCAATGACTGCCCAGTAAAACCTCTAATTATCCCTAAAATTTTGTATTTGGAAAGACAGACTGTGATCATGAGATATTACACTGACTACTTGAAAAAGTTCAAAAACTTGAGATAATATAAGATGCTGTTGTCAGAACATTTTTTATTAATGCTGATTTTGCAGGGAAAATTGTACCTCAATTAAACAGAAAAGCATTTTGAAAGACAAGAACACTATAATAGCTCAAAACTGAAAACAACCATAATGTGTTCTCTTTCATCACTTGGAAATTATTGTCAATAAGCTTAATAGTTTCAGCAGTAAGGTATGAAATAGTATCCGTAGAATCTTATTTTCATTCACTTGCTTAAGCTTCACTGTAATACTGGAAAAAACTGAGATTACACTTTAAAATCTTTATTTATATTTTGGTTTTTGTCTGACCCAGTAAGTATAGACTTCATGCTGCATACAGATTCATCACTACAATGAAGCCATTATTTGGTTGTAGGGAAAGGCCAGGTGATCAATCAGAGTAAGCAAAAGGCTAGATAATGGACAGAAAATAAAAGAATTTTACATCAGTCTTCATGGGAAAGTTTTATGGTAAAGAAAACGCACTTTAGATGTTGAACTGTGTATGCAAATGTTTACAACTGCCACAACCATATGCGCAAACATACCTAAAATATACATTTATATCTATTTGTAATAAATTATGTCAGCAGAAAGAAGAGATGGATAGCACCTGTCAGATATTAGCAAAATAAGGGATGTGATGGCAGACAGATTTTATGAAGAAGGCCAGCAGTACGGGGCTTACATTTCCCCAGCCCAGGAGAAGAAGGGCAGCACTCCCTAGAGAAGGTGCCTGTGCCACATCCATGCTGTCTGCCAGATGAACACATTAATGGCTCTGTCTTTTCTTCCTCCTCACTGCTGCTTCCCAGTTTGCTGTCCAATAGGAATCAATATTGTCTTGTAAAATATCATCTATGTAAAGAAAGGAGACTCATTGTACCTTAATTCCCTTGGTAATATCATTTTGGTCCTTCTCAGTTCTGGGAACTCAGAATTGAGGCCAAAGCAATTTGAGGTTTAACGAGTCAGGAAATACATCCATTGCCCTCCTCTGTTTCTCTCCCATTTCTCGGTATCAAGGCACTGTCTGCATTTTTCTGTGTTCCCATAGCCCCCCGTGACCAGGCAGCTGCCAGCAGACTTGTCAACTCCTACAAGCTATGTGTGAAACTCAATATTTTTCTGCACCTCTAACATACCTGCTCTGCTTTTTTTCTCCCCTCATGGGTAGAGATCACACCACTCTCATTTAATTCAACTGACATTTTAACCAATATTAGGGTTTTCTACTGCTTTTTTCTACTTAATTTTTGAGAGATGGAGAGATTTTTAGCATTTGTCATGCTGAGATAGAGGTGTCAGCCAAAATCTAGTTTGTATTTCCACGTACTTGGCAGATGCATAGTGTAGATTGATTTGCTAGATGGAAACATATTCTAAATACCTACAGGTCTCATGGAAGTTTAAAGAAACAACTTAGGAATGTGTCTTGGGAAAGGAAACTAGGAGATTGTTGTACTTAATTTACCCCGGCACCTTTTGCCCACAGCAAGCTTAAAGCAATGACATTTAATAATAACCTGAAAACTTGGACCTGACAGGAAATTGCAGGGGCCTAGTTATACTGCATTTTGGCAGTCATTGCTTACAAACTGTATAAGTGCATCAGTATTAAGTCCTCTTAATTTTATAGTTTTGCACTTCTAAGGGAATTACGTTGTTGTTGTTTTAAATAAGAATTTTAAAATAACCACTGTAAACTGAATTGAGAAAGTTATCAGGTTAAAATAAAAGCTATTTAATTCTTCTGGTTTCCAAAATTACTTTCACCTCTTGGCCCCAGTATCTTGGTATTTAACACTTGAGCCAAGCTTAGCATATCTGCTTCAGAACGTCTACACTTTCAGTGGTGCGTTTGGATAAACGAAAGGCAAAATCAGAAATGGTTCTCCCTGATATGAATCTAGCCAAATTTGTCTTTTGTCAGCACAAAAATATTTTTCATGGCGCTATATAAGGCTGACATACATGCGTGTCAATAATGTCATAATGCATGTCAACATAAGCTCTTCCCTTCATTGCTTATTCTTCAGCACTCTTCTACCTTCATGCTATGTTACAGTGATGGCTGTGTTACTTTAATGGACAGACTATCTGAACTTACAATAACTGTAATATTTTAACTATATGAGTCCCTCTTCAACAAAGATATTTTTGAGGTCATCTGTACTCAGCGTATCCTTAAGCATAGTTCCTCAGTTTCGGGAACTTTTGCTTGAGTGGGAATATTTTGCAAATTTATGTTTGTGCCATGGGAAGGTATCTGCTTTGCGCTCCGTCAAATGAAGTTATTTCTCCACTGACTATCATATTTCTTTCTGTCACTGAAACCTTCTTTATAAGCAAGGTAGGCATTACTGTACATGTTATCCTCAAAGCAGTGCTCCCTGCAGCTCAGGTTTTCCAACAGATGGGAAATTGTAAAAGGATAAAATTGGTCTTATGTAAAAAGTGCGGTTTAAAAAATCCATTCATAAACTTTTATCTGAGCATGGACTGAATGATGAGCTCCACATTTCATAGCAAAATTTTAAGCACCACATACAATAATTCATTTTAAGTCTGTGAATCTACAGAACATATCTAATTAAAGTTTTACATATCCGTGTCCATCAAAGAAAGAAAATTTGTTCATTGAAACCAATTATTTGCTGGCATACAAAACCATGTCAAGATGAGGTAAACTGGACTGATAACTATCAGTTCAGTTGTGATTTTTATTTTTTGCATGTCAATCCTAACAATGTAAAGTATAGGATGTCAAGTGGCTTTCTTGGATCCAGAAGGCCCACAAAATATAAAAAAGCGTCGACGTAAAAGTGAAAAAAAACAAAAAACAACAACAAAAAACCTTTAGGTTTTTGGGGACTACTAATCTTTGAATTGTGGGAAAATTCACCACGCTTTATCAATCTGCAGTTAAAATTTACTAGTCTGAAATTCTGTTTTCTATTCATCCTATGTGCTGTTTGAATTTCTAGTTCCATGTGCTTAAAAAAATGATTCAGAGAGCTCAAAAAATGTACAGAGAATTGAACAACTCGTGAGTTCTGTGGTAGAGATGACAGAGCAAAGTAGGACTTTGATCTGGAAGGAAAGTTACTGATGGAGTTATGACAGAGATCCATATGACTTGTCCTATGTATATGCTTAGATATCAGTTATCAGTGTTTCATATCATGCTATAATAAGATGACATGAGAAAAATCAGGCTCCTCGTTCAAAATAAATAAAGATTTTTAAAGATTATGTTTTTCAAAAGTGAAGGTAGGCTGTAGAGTCTACATGTTTTTTAGATAGAAATGAAAATCCATCCAAAGAATTTATCCAGTGTCTTTTTATTATGATTTAAAGGAGACCAGATAAATTCTTGGTATGAATTTTCATCATTTTTACCTAATAACCCACAATTTACCCTCCAGGATCGCTGATATTATCACTTCAGTTTTTGTCTTGCCTATGTCTTGATTATGGTCAGCCAGGCCAAAGAGAATTCAGCTATCAATACAGCTGCATTAAAGGTCCACAAGTGGATTCTAACAAACTATTGAGAATACTCTTAAATAGGAAAATTATATAATTTTAATATTTTAATCATAAAAATAATATTAAAGCAGCTCTTAACCACTGATAAAATTCTGAGTCCTCAGCTAACTTCAACATTGCTGAATTTAATGATGTATCTGTGAAGTCAAAATAAACAGATCTGTTGTTTGTCATGTCTTTCATCTTAAAGCCACAGTACTTTGAATGACAAAGTGGAAGCACACATTCTTGAAGTGGCAAGAGGGATTCTTAGTAGTCAAGAACTCACCTTGGCGCTGACAATGGGACTTATTAGTCTGCCGGACAGTGAAACATCAGCTTTTCTTTTTCATTGAGATTCTCCATTCATGCTGAACTCCCTGACAGCACAAAACAAACATGTACTGTTTCTGGAAACAGAGAAGATAAACTTAGTCTTCTTAATAAAGACAACTGGGATTCAAGAGATGTGAAAGAATTTACTTCTGGAAATTGGTAACTGTTGTTTGATAGTCTTGTAACTTAGAAATTGTTCTTAGCTTCAAGACTGAAGTTCAGATGGATTCTAGATATAGAAATATCCTTGCACAATTTCTTACAACACATAAACCTCCACCTGAAAGCAGGGGCACAGCATACACAGTGTAGGTACTGGCTTTTACTGCATGGTCATTATCTCTGAAATTCAGACGTTCAACGAAGCTTTTATGTACCGGGTTATGAGTCCCATTTTGGCAAGCAAGTTCAGACATCTGGACCAAAATGTAATCAGAATTTAGCTCCAGGACCCAGGCTTGCTTTTAATTAGAAAAAAAAGAAGTGTGTTCCAATAAGCAGACGTGAACTGTAACACAACCACAACCAATGGCTTTGGGGTCTAAACTTGCTTTTATTGAAGTCAATGGCAAAATTCCCACTAAATTTACTGGAAGCAGGACCAAGGCTATAGCTTAGGTAAGAAACAAAATGGAAAAATCTTATATGTTCCAGTGAGTGTACAGCACCCAAATGGAACATTTCCAAAGTTGCATTTGTGAACAGTTTACTATTTTCTTCTCTTGGTACATGTGACCATGAACATCAAACTGGAAGTAATGAAGAATCAGTAAGACTTCAGAGGAATGCTGTTGACTTGTCAGCTTATTCACATAAATACTATTTCCCTTCAGCATCGGAGTTTGCAGTAACACTGTGCCTTTGCTTCTTTGTGTCACCTGTTGCAAGAGCAATATTCTAAGTCTGTCTGGGGTTCTGAAGTATATGTACACAAGTAGTTTTAGTTGGATCATGTCCAAAAGCAAGGGAATCCATTCCTTCTACATTGCTCAGAATCATAAGTTAAGAATACTTGTATTTTCTATTTTTTTATTGTAAAGCTAGGCTTATATTCTCTTCGGTTCCTAATTATTTACCGATTAAGGCAGAAATATTTATCTGCAAGTTAATTCACTAATTAATAATAAAACATTTTGAATTGTTTTTTGATACCAATATCAGTTTCACACGTATGTCACAGATTCCTGCCCTCTCTGTAAGAAGTGAGCTGAACATAAGTCAGGTCTGGAAATTCATTAATGGGTTTACAAATCTGAGACAACTTCACTACTTCTGCCCTTTCTAAAATGGTAACATCTCAATCTTGGATGAGATCCAAAACACATGTAAATCAGTAGAAAAATGTCTATTGACTTCCAATATAGTTTTAGATCCGGACCATGGAACATATGAGATTGGGTGCAGTGATCTGCCTCACAGCATTAACGAAGAAACACAAAACCAATATGTATTGTTATATAATACATCACTATAGCCAAAGTTGCTGCACATATTGCTTTACGTAAAACTTGCTCAGCTTTAACATGTTCTTTTGAACTCATGGAAATCTACAGAATTAGGATGGTTTTTCAATATGGATGTATTTAAGCCCATATATATCCCTGAACAATGATGTTCAGAACCAATATTTAGCAGAAGCACAATTCTCATCTCTTGCTGCTTTTGCTGGTCCTGAACCTTTTAAACTTCATGCTTCAGGGTAAAGCCTGTCTTGACAAATTAGAAATCAAGCTGGCCCTTAGATGAAAGAAGCAAACGAGACTGCTTCACACCTTCTTACTTACCCTATCCACCGGCCACTGTCACAGGTGCAGAAACAGACCAGGTGCACCTAAGGCCTGAACCAGCTTGACAGTTCCTACGGTCTCTGCTTAAAAATTCATTTTTCTCTCTATTATGATGTAAACTGCATCTGCTTATTGATGATATTTTCAAGCCAGCAACTGCTACTACTACTGAAATCAAACATCTTATTTCCAAGGGCATTCTGGGGCTGGAAAAAAAAAAAAAAAGGAAAGAGAAGAATTTGACTCTCCTCCTGGCTATGTGGAAAGGAGAGCTGGGTGATGCTCTGCACCATCTCAAAAAAGAAGTGGTTAAAGTCTTCTGCCTGAAGTCCATACTGTTAACACCAGTTGGTTCCCTTTGGCAGAATTAGATAAGATGCAGCTGTGTCTGTCCCAGACGCATAGTTTCCTTTTGACATTAACTGCATGGGCAGCCAGTGTAGTGAGTGTACTGGGCTGGAACGTAGATACAATGGAAATAAAACATAAGGAGAGAGGGATAAATGTAAACAGTACTCAGTGGCAAACCATTACAATTGTGCTACACACTCCATAGCACAGGACATCTTGTGATGCGATCAGAGAGTTGCCTATTGTATTCTTCAGCTCACAAGGATCTTCACTGTACGAGAAAATGCTGGTCTTCAGTCTGTTTTCTCTTTAATCTCTGTTGAGCTCTATGAATAGTCTTATTTTTTCTCGATAAAAAAAATAGTTTACATGCTGCAGAAGAGAAAGTGTGGGCCTTTGTTATTAATGTTGTAGAAATACAAATATGTCCACCTAAGAAAGGAGTCTTCATTAACTCCCACAGCCCAGAAAATTAAGGCACGGCTCATCAGGATCTGCACTTGCTGTTGGCTAAATTGCAAGGGACTAGTTGAGTTGCTGGGGTTCATAATGCTGATAGAGCGGTTTCCACGTGAATGAAGGATAAACAGCGATTAATTTCAGCCAATAAATAATGGTTTGAGGCCCACATTGAAAGAGGAACAATTACTTTTCCATTTTTCCTGCCAAATGAGCTGATAAGAGAAAACAGGGGAGTTGGCCACGTAAATCAGTCTTAATTTTATCTTCCCCATTAAAAAGCAACCATTAAGACCATCTTCGGCTCATTTCATCCTCTTCTTGTTTCACTTTTTCAATTTGCACAAAAGGGGGGAGTTTGCTCGTCATAAAATTTCACTTTGGCCAACCTATCATTTGCATCTGAGCCAATAAATAGCAATTAGCATAAACATTTAAATCAGGAACTGGAACAAATTCTTGTTCCCCCAGCAAGCTGTTAAATTACAGTATTTCACTATATATAAGAAGCGTTAGAAACAAGATCTGCTGGGCACAATTATCCCTTTCAAACAAGACATGCTTGAACTAAAAAAAAAAAAAAAAAAAGAAAGAAAAAAGAAAAGAAAGATCACTTGCTGAGCAAACTTCTTGCTCACAGCCAACGAGCTTAATCAGTACAGGGAGAAGCTATACCATTAATGATGTTCAACAAAGCCTCATTTCAAGCTTTCTGTCTTAAGGGATTTATTTGATCTTTATCCAAAATATTCCTTGGGAATTAATTTAATTTGGACTGATCATCAAATTTAATTTTGAAATCAAACTTAATTTTTCTTGTGCATCATTCTCAGTTTTCCAAAATGTGCATATCTTTATGTACTGGTGAGCCTGAGCTTTGCAGATCTTTCTTTTCTGGCAGCATGTTAATTATGCCAACACATGTTCGGCCAAGCATGACTCTATCTTCCTTATGATGTGGTAAATCAGGAAAAACTGCAAACGTCAAAGTAACTCGAGTGGGTACATAGCACTTGAAATAAGGTAAGAAGGGGACTCAAGTGGACTCTGTTTAGATTCATTCTTCTTGACTTACAAGAATATTTTTTACCTCGTATGCAGCATTTTCCATCCTCACAGATTACAACAAAAAGTAAGAGATGCTTCCACTCTGCAGCTGAGGAACCTGAAGCACAGACAGATTAAATGACTTGCTGAAGGTCATGCAGAAAGTATAAAATGCAGCCACAGTTGGTATTTGGGTCTCAAATACACACCTAGATTTAGGTCTAGCTCTTTCTAATGTATGTGCTAAGAAAATTGAAGACAGATATGAATCAATTCTCCCTTAAGGTTGTCTAGGCTCCTTTTGAACGTGACGGATGCTCATTACTTTCTAAAGGGATTTGGAAGATGTATGACTTTTTACAGGCTGGCCAGTGCATGTACCTCAGAGTATTTCAGTTTAATTCTCAAATACACTAATTTTAGTGAGTATAAGTTCCTGTCAGGCTTCTTATTAATACTACCTGGGAGTAGATGCTGAATCTCCACTAGTGGAGATTTTCTGTCCTTTGTCTTTACCCAAAATTCTTCATTCTTAAGGAGAAAATACATTAAAATATTCAGGGGAGAGCTCTTATTCCAATGTAGTATAAGGTAATTTTTTCTCTTGCAAGTTTTTCAAAACAAGTATTTCCAAAATGTATATTTCTTGCTGACGTATATATTTATACATATGGCTAATTTCTTAACCCCTGTACAGAGAAAAAAGCTTTCAAGTCTTTGCTTGTGACTTACTCCACAAAATGCCAATCCTTGGTTTTGGATTTATTCTGCATCCAGACTTGCTTTGGGATAACAGACAGGATTTGATTTTTTACTGTCAGTTCGATTTTGATTTAAAGTCTCTGTGAGGATCACCTTATTTTGAATTGTCTTGTCTGAAGTTTATACTAAAATAGGTTGAATTCTTTCTGTGTACATTTTTCTGGTAACTTGCACGCTAATACCGCGATAATAACATGGAGAATGTTTTGGTTTTTTCAACAGCATGTTCCACTCAAAGATCAGAGAGGTGAATGAGTATTATTACTCCCTCTTTAGGAATGTGAAAACCAGAGGCTGATTTATAGGCAGAAGTGCATTATTTGAACTGGCAGTGTTAATTGAACCAGATAAGTAAAACACAAAAAATACAAAAAAAAAAAACCAACTCTTCAGAATCTTATTAGGCTTTGGAAGAGTTACCATATCATAAAAGTCACTTGAAAAATAACGTACGAACATCTGCATATGGCATTAGAGCAGTTTGAATAAATTATTTTTAAAATAGAGATGACAGCATTTCAGACTGTGAACAGAATTTGAAAATCATCATAGGTTCAGTGATCTGATGTAATGTCATATAGCAGCAGATATGCATCCAAGGCCTGAAACCGTGGGGTTTGTTAATGTGATTACTTTCTACCATATGGAGCAGTTTATGAATACGTCCATGGTATTACACTGTTCGTAAAATTCATATGTTCAGTTTTGCAAAATGTATAGGTTAATATTTGTGAAGTAGCAATTCTGGGTGTTGTTTGACCTGTCCTTCAGAATACCTTTCAGAGACGTTTCAACTTGTCCACCTGAAGATGTTCTTTCATTACATGCATATACTGAGGCATTCCAATTTTTCATCCTCACAAGTGGGAAGAACCCTATCTGTACCCCGTGCTGATGACAACAGAAGTTAAAATTAAGACAGTGTTCTGAATACAGTAATGTAAGTTTCATAATTGTGGTGGATAATTGGCTTGACTGATTCTTGAAGAGTTTTTAGGAGTATACTTTTCCTGGTGAAGCTGAATACAATAAAGTCTGAATATGATAAAAAAATGTGGAAGTCTCACATCATTTGCTTGAAGAGAAGCAAGTGAAAAAAGGAGAAGATACCTGAAGGACTTTTGTACCTGGAATTGTGTCCCTCAAAGAGAAAAAGAACAACAAGTACATAAATAACAAAGAAAAAATATAGTGGTATGTTCAATGTTTAAAACTGAATCAGTTATGTAATAATTGTAATAATTGCAATACCGTGATTTTACGTGCCAGCAAACTCAGACACAGAGTAGTCAGAAACATAAGCAGTAGTGGGACTTGAGGGGCCTTGTGAGACATTTGAAATATATTCAGAAATAAGATTTAGGAGTGTGAAACTGTAAGAGCAAGTCATATATTCTAACAGCATATAGGAAAAAATACAATGGATATATTTTGTGAGAATAAATACTACTGCCACCACTGTGAATCAATTCACACAGAAGAAATGTCATACAGTTTTATGAAACTGTTAGTATTCTTCTTAAGCTTTTGAGAAATACAGATTGGGAAACATTTCTGTTAAAGTCAGAGATTCAGTATCAGATTCAGGGTTTTCTGAATTATGAATCAACCATGAATAGTCATGAAATTGACATTTTGTTTAAGATCTATAATTTGTTTTTATTATGTTAATTGATTTATAATTCCATAATGCAGAGACTAGTAATTTGATGAAACACCTTAAGCCTCAATCTGCATTGAATAATAGTAGCTTACTGCAATATTAAGTAAATAATATTTAAAAAAAAATCAGAAGTGAAATAAACCTTTCCATGACTTATGCATTGACAGAGATATATTAATCCATTGTTTCCATGTACATTTAATAATCTTTCACATGCAAATTAAATGTAAAGTAGATATAAAATGGTAAAATATCAGAAGGGTAATATCTCACTAATTCCAAGAAGCTGCCTTTTATTTGAATTAGATTTGTAGTGCAAATAAATCACATATTTTTGTCACAATTGGGGAAAATTAAAATGACAATTCTCTACAAATTTCTCCCAGCCTGAGATGTAACTTAGGAGAGCGAGGAATTTGGCCAATTAAATATAAATTTGACCTAGCAGGTTTTCACAGTTTTCTCAGAATCTATCCTAGTGCACAGCAATTTATATCATTGACAGATGAATAATAAATATCACAATTTAGGGAACATTCAAACTGTAACAACCAGATATAAAAGCTTTCGTAATTAATTGCACGCTTCAAAACAAAGAGATGGGAAACAAAACCATTAATTGCATTTAGAAAATTTCTAAAAAATAATCACCAAAACTAGAAAGTAATCAATCAAAAAAAACCCCACCCACCAAAAGAAAGAAAAAAAAGCACAAAAATCGTCTTAATTCCTGCAGCCGTCTTTTCTCCTGCTGTCTTTTCTCGCTGGGTCATAAGGAAGCAGACTGTAGTATTCTGATGGACAAAATAGTATGAAAGGAGTATTTCATAGGGACATTTAGGTTTTTTATTAATTTGGGAAATGAAGTAGGCTGGTATCTATGTGTGAGCAACAGCTTTTTGATGAAAAGTAAATACTCATGTGAAAAGACAGACTGATGACCAGAGCCTTGTCCCAGCATGGACAAAATACTTCTTTTATCTAAGATGAAACACTGTGATTTGTATTTTTTAAATTTCTTTTCTTGAGTGTATTTCTAAATCAAATATTGTTTCAGAAGAGAGGGATCAGATCTGTTCTCTCAAAGATGAAAATGAAATGTTAAAATTTTTCTTTATTGTTTTACTTTTTGTTTATTTTTGCTGACACAATAATTTGGTGGATTTTAAAGAAATTTGACAGGCTTTTGAAAATGCTTAAGTGTTTCAAGATTG
>NW_026294618.1:90157379-90217379 GCF_026119805.1 Tympanuchus pallidicinctus
CAATAAAGTTCAGGCATTTAGTATTTTTTTTATTTATTTATTTTCTGTATAATCTTTCTTGGCTCTCATAATCAGAGGCATTGTTAGCAGTAGTATTCCAAACAATTGAGAGGATAATACTGATAGGCAGAAACTATTTAAAATTCAAACATGGGTCTTAAGCTGAAGTTGAGCTTCCAGTTTAGTCCCGTTTATCCATCAAACACACTGACACATTTTTATTTTAAGAAGTGCTAACATTTAATAGTTAAAAGCCAGCCTTCCTTTCTCTGTAAAATATGCTCTGATGGCCTAAGTTATGACTCTGTCTGTGGTTTGAGGTGGTTTGAAATTGTACCCTGTCCATGGCCAAGTGTCTCTTCAATCCTGCTTTGTGCTGTCACAGCAGGAACAGAGGCTGAATGCACAAGGTTTGGGTGATTTTGCTGCTGACAGCAATCTCAGCAATATTGGGCCAGCTTCCTTCCACCTCACAGGTGTGTTCACAAGTACCATTCTTTGTCCTCAGGAGTGGCAATATTTTACAATTACTTTATCATTTCAGACACTTGCAAATAAGTTGTGACTTCCATACCCCATCAAGACGATAGGTATAACCTTTCTCTATCATCATATAGGATGTAGAATTGCAATCTAATAAGGATTAATTTGGGGTGGACAAAATTCAAACGTGATGTCCTGAATAAAAGGGGGGGAATCAAAAGGATTCGAAGTGCCACTGCAAATGAGTACAGGCCTGAGTCTGATTTCATGCAGTGTATAACGAAATAGAAGAAACTCATACAAAGCAGAGGCTACATGGTTGAACTCTTAAATATCATAATCATGAAAACTAAAATCAGCTGTTTACAGGATGGTATTTTGTAAAAAATACAAACCAAAGCATAATTCCAGCATTAAAAGAGAGAGAGAGTGAGATCAAATACTATCATATCTAAAGCAGAGACAGTAAGTAAGTAAAAAAAAAAAAAAGATGCTATAGTTTGGAGTAGGCTATATGGGTCTTAGCTTTTTTATTAAAAATGTATCATAAAAATGGAAGGAGTTAAGCTAAGAGCATCCAGAATGATACAAGGACTCGAGGGTCTTACATATTCAGAAAGGTTAAAGAAAGTAGGTCTGTATTGTTTGGAAAAGAGGATCTTATGAGGGACTTCAGTGAGATACATGAAACTCTAAAGGGACCACAGCAGAGAGATGCAGCAATATTATTTGAGCTAGTGTCAAATTCAAGCTCAAGGGGACACAGAATTATGCCAGAGAAAAGCCTAACATTTAAACTCTTCAGGTGAAGATAACTCCTATTAGGAGCAGAAGTCTGAATTGACTGAAAATAGTTTAATCATAAAACAATACATACAAACAAGCAAAAATCTTCAGAAAGCGGCATTAAATGAAATAAATTTTTCTGTGAGTGGAAAAACTCAAGTCAGATTTTGATTCATAGTCTTTTTTTCTTGTTTGTGTAAGAAGGTATGACCCAGAATTAAGGCTTTTTCCCTCTCAGTGTAATGAGCACTTAGCAGTGGACAGTAGAGAGAGAGCCCTTTGAACTAGGGTTCTCAACACCTCTACCATTCACATTTCGTTCATGTGGTGTAAGTAATCAAGTCAAAACACAGTAACCTGGTGAAACATTGATCTGGCATAATTAACTGTGACATCAGTCCCTATCTGGCTCATCAGGTTCTCCCCTGCTTTAAGCAGTCACTCTGTTGCTCAGCTGCATGCTGCCCCCTGCAACCTGTCCACCAGCCATGGGATGTGTATTGTGGTATTTGTGCCCCCTAACAGATGAATTCAGATCCTGGTGCTGTGAGCAATTGTCACACCAGTCCAACAGGAACATGAATAGCTGAGAGAAGAGGAAAGGCATAGAACAAACACCAAACTTCCAAAACTTTGGGTCAAGAAGAGTGCTAGAATGACCCAAAGGATGAGAGCACCATCAGTACCTGAAGGGCAAAAATCCTTGCTCTAATGCATTTGCCTGTCCCAAATGTGCCCTAACTCCAAGAAAATTATTTCATTTGGGAGCTAGAAACTTGTACATTAGAAAACCTAACAGTTATCTGACAAAGGTAAACCTATCACATCATCAGTAACAAACTTCCAACAAAAAGGCAATATCTCAAGATGGGATGCCAGTAGATATTTTACATCCAATTAGACAGGGAAGCCTTCCTGAATGGGTTAAAATTTGCCACCAATCCCAAGTGAGAGATTTTCTGAGTCCCCAAGGGATCAGACTGCACTGGGAGAAAAAAAGCAATTATGCAATGAATAGAAGGGAAAATATGTCCCAAACTGGTTTGCCTGCAACAAGGTGCAGATTCCTCAGTGGTCTATAGGCACAGCTGAGCTCCCTGGCTTATGCTTTGACCACACCTGAAATAAAAACTAAAGGATATTTTGGGGACTAGGAAAACACAACAGCTCACATAATGTCCCAGGCAGTATATTCATTACAGGCTCATCAGAGTGGATGCCTGCAATAGGAAGATTAAATACCCATTTACCAGCATCAGAGGAGAGTTTGGTTTTATAATGTATTGTCCCCTATTCCCCGTGAGGCTGCTTTGTTTGATAAAATGCTGAGTGTGGTGTAAAAATATCCCTCTCTCTGTAATTTGCACTCCTCTCCATTTAAAGCTATTCTTGCTGCAAACGAGAATTGAAAGCTGCTAAAATTAAGTGGCGTCAGTTCTCAATGACACTTTAATGATAGAGCGCTCAGCAAATGAGATGAGAATGAATTCCAGCTCCTCTGCTAAAGATAGTAACCAGTGCTAAACAGTACAGTATTCTAACCAGGCTGCATTTCACCTGCTTCATTCACATTTAGTAGAACTGAAACAGGGAAACTATAATTAAAATGGTCACAAAACAAAAAATGCTAATTTCTAATGGAGATGGCAGGAAACAATCAAGGCTCGTGAGGTCTGAGACAGCCATTTGTTGTCACCTCTGTAGAGGCATAAGCTGCTACCAGTGGACCACAGGGTTAGAGTAGGGCTTTTGCAATGTGTTCTGTGCTGAGGAACTCTGTTTAACAAACACACACATGGGAAAAATGGCAATGAGACAACCCTGCTGGGTTTTGGACAAGATGAAACCAGCATCTCTGGAAAAAAATGCACATACTTTAGTTCTCCCACAGTTATTTTAATGGGCCCTTCGAGGAAGTCCATAAAATCCGTCACAGGGCTGATGCTTTTATCATGACTACTGCAGACTGACATCAGAAAAGCATGTCAGCTGAGTGCTGCTACTGTGTTGCAAAGGTGTTTTACAACAGGAAGGAAAAGGAAGGAAGGCAGGAAGGCAGGAAGGAAGGACAAGGAAGGACAAGGAAGGAAGGAAGGAAGGAAGGAAGGAAGGAAGGAAGGAAGGAAGGAAGGAAGGAAGGAAGGAAGGAAGGAAGGAAGGAAGGAAGGAAGGAAGGAAGGAAAGGGGAAAAGGAAAAGGAAAAGGAAAAGGAAAAGGAAAAGGAAAAGGAAAAGGAAAAGGAAAAGGAAAAGGAAAAGGAAAAGGAAAAGGAAAAGGAAAAGGAAAAGGAAAAAGGAAAGGAAAAGGAAAAGAAGGAAAGGAAAAGGAAAATTACCCTATCCCTATCAAACAGAGCTTTGGGAAGTGGGAGACAAAATAAATATTGAGTGAGAAGGAAAAATCCACTATTGCATCAAATACTTGCCTCAGGTCCTACAACAGCAAAAACGAGGTGACGTGCAGCCATACATGAGTGGACAACATGTCAGCTGCACAGAGGGTCTCTTCATCGTCACACATGTCCCCTAACTGGCAGTTTGCCCCCTCAGACACAATGTTAAGAGACACAGGAAGAATGTTCTCTTTTTGAAAAGTGTCACATAAAGTAGCTTACCAGGCTGGTTGGCAGAAAATCATATTTTCTGATATTTGATGTCACATTTTATTAGATTTAGGATACTATTATCCTACTTACTTAGGGGTTTAAAAGTATCCTTTTTATAGCTAATGCCACAGGTAGAATGTTAAACTACAGACATTTTGCAGTAAAGGACTAGACTGTTCCTTATACACATCTGGTATTTTTTGCCCGAAACAATGCAATAGTTCAGTATCTTTTATCCATTTTTGTTTTGATCCTTACACATTTGTCCTCATTTCATCCATTAACCTATGAGTGAATCTTGTTATAGAGCCTACAGAATTCTGGAACCGTAATTTATAACACTTTTAATATATTTTAATGGAAAATGATTTCTAATATCTACAAATGTTTTCATCAGGACTCCAGAGCTCCAAGGCAGTAGTGCTTTCAGTGTAAATATAATGGCATTTCCTTTACCGTTCAGCTGTTTCCATATGCTAGTAAATAAAATGCACTGTATGCAATTTGTAATGCTTGAGATTAATTATAGCAGGACTTATAAAGTTATCCTTTACATTTATGTAGAAAAGTCTTAGGTTGATGTCAACTATTACTGGATCTTCAAATAAAACATTTGTTTGAGTCAATTTTTCTTTAAAGACTTTAAATGAATTTTTTTTTAGTATTACCTATTGACTTTTAGCTGATGGCTCTTTCACAATCCAGGTCCTTTAATTTAATAATGTTTTTCTGAATGCAAGTTTAAAAAAACTCAACCCATGGATTTGAAATATTTAGGTCTGAAATCATACATATAAAATAATAAATTTGAAAAAAAATCAGCACAAATATTGTTAAATAGAAAATATTATTCCCTTCAGAACCTCTCTCTATCAATAGAGAGGAAGAATGCAAATATAATATTTCAGTTTTTCCTGTGTTTATCATTCACTGGGTGGTACAATAAGAGAATATCTCATTTTCTTGTCCTAAAAGTTTAAATGTCTCTCAGTTAATTTGTAAATGCAACACAGTATCTATGCTACTTATTCTCAGCCATCATTACAAATGTGTGTTTTCATATGTTTTTAAGAAATATATATTTCTGTATTTTCTAAAAAATGTTCAGCCATCTAAACACAGGTGTAGTCAGGGATTGTCTTTCTAGTTTTGTTTGTTTGTGTGTTTGTTTTGATTGATTTGTTCTGATTTCCTTTCCTTTCCTTTCCTTTCCTTTCCTTTCCTTTCCTTTCCTTTCCTTTCCTTTCCTTTCCTTTCCTTTCCTTTCCTAAGATTTTTAGTTTTTCTACCTTTTCTGAGTCACATCCACATTTTGTAAATTATTTTTTCAAATTATTCTGTTTTCTATATTTAATAAAGTAAGTAGCGTCATGTTCAGGGTTGCAACTGATTTCTTCCTGTATGTTTTAGTGGGCATAATTGTCTTGAAATATGAATTAATTTGTCAGTGGCCTGGATGCCCTGGATTGTTTGCAGAAGATGAATGTAACCTTCAGCTGTGCTCTGTAGAGATTTTCAGAGTTTTTCACTGTGATTTTTAGATTGAACGTTTACCAATATTTGAAGAATGCCATTGAGCACTAGGCCGTATTTGTTTGTCTCCTGAACTCATTCAATTAGGAAAATAATCCATTATGGAAAATCTTGATTAAAAGTTGGCTTTTTCTCCCATTTGATTAAAATTCAGCATTACACTGAATCAATTGTTCAGTACTCCTGCGAAACCTGTATCAACTGCAGACAGAAGACTAATTACTCTGTTGCTCTCACAACTTGCTCACCTTTTTGTCCTCTGATTATAAAGTCTGCTGGAGAACAATAGTGTGCTCTTATGTTGTAGTTTCATCTGGTCCCTGACCCTGTTCTGAGGCCAGCTGAGTGTTACCAGTGATGACAGCCCAAGGGGACTTAGGGATCGTGAGAATGCTGGTTGGAGGCTTTACCTCCACAGATGTCCTGGAGTAGAGACTGTGGCATCAAACTCTACCATAAACTTCTGAGTTCTGCATTAGATCTTCGTGATTTAGTCCTTGGTATCTTTCCAAAATGACATCAGCAAACATTACTCATCTAGCTTGTCAATAAAATACTTTTATAACTACACATTACATCCCTACTTAGACTTGCAACCTAAAAAACCTCACAACAAAGCAATTGAGGTCTGACTGCTACCTGGGAGCAATCTGATGGGAAAAAATAAGTCCTTTATCCCAAAGTTTAATCTTAGAATGCTCTATACACTTCTTGTCTGCATTTAGCTCTCAAAAAACTAACCTTGTGCAATCTTTTAAACTGATGAACAACTTGGCTACAGCCAAATCAGTGGCAAAACTCCCATAGATTTTAATGGAGTCTATAACTTCAAGTGCAGGAAAATAAACAAGACCCCAAAAAAAAAATCAGTAATGAAATACCAGTGGGTGTTCTTTTCAGCATCTTTTAATTCCCAGTTTATGTTTCCTTTGGCAAACGCAATAGCTTGCAGCAATTATAAGACTTGACTCAGGAAGATTCTCAGACAAAAACTAGAGTATTGCCATTGGTCTCAATTAAAACTGCATGGAGAAGCTTTTCTAATTTAATCTTCAAGTGTGACTAATTCTTTTTGCTATTTCCATAAACAACATTTCTACCATTTTCTCCTAGTTTTCACAGCATGGTTCTACAAATAACTATGATATTGAACCAGCTAACTTTCAGTACTGAAACTGCAGCACTAGGATAGGCATATATATTTTTAAATTCTATTATAACTCAATTGCTCATTTGTCTTCTGTATGATTTTTGCTGTTGTTTTATTTTTCCTTTTTTTCTTTTTTTTTTTTTTCCCTGAGGTTGAGACATTATAAATTGAGAATTTTGCTTAGTGGAACCATTTAAATTAAGAGCCTGTAAACTGTTGACAAGCCTATACTTTCATCATATTAGCAGCATACCATAATGTTAGCTATTGGAACTGTCCTTTATCTTACTTGATGAGGGAATGAGAGGAAAATTGACAAAAACACAGAAAAAGATCTTCAGCTTCTTCTAAGCGTTAATGGCTAAGAGCGTGAACTAGTGCCTTTGTTAGCAAAAATATCTTCTAAGAGTAACTTTAGAAACAGTATAAAATAATGAAAGAAACAGCAACTTTAGGTGATAGTCACACACTGAGAATGGATTTATTGAGTTTACTAGTACTATCACTTAGAATTATTAACTGGAATCCAATATTTGCTAAGTTTAGGGAAACTGTTTTATTACCTCAGACAAAGAGGTGAGAATGAAATTAATTGCATAAACAATGTGTGCAGGTGAAGCTGAGCACAGAGGAATCGAGGCTGTTACTAAAATAACTTTGAGGTCAGTATTTTTGATGAAAATAGAGAAGAAGATTTATGGCAAAGTAATTCAATCAAATAGTCTGAAGCAGGTCAGAAACATTTCATCCTAATGTGTTGTAACATCTGTAGTCTTTGTGTAAAGAAAGTGAAAAGCAAAAACAAATCATAGACTGTTGCTGAAGAGAGAAAAAATCAAAAGGAAAGTGAAAAGGAAAAGAAGAAAAAGGGAAATAAAACAGTAAAAAAAAAAAAAAAAAAAGGAAAAGAAGAGAAGAAAAATAGACAAAATGTCAGATGCTGAAGATCCTATTTTGGAAAGCTACAATGTGTTGATTGATAGGACTTGTATTTTTCAAGCTCTGTCACAGCTGAAGTATAAAGCTGTCAGTGCACATGATAATGATGGATGCTCTAAAACATGCAAATAGCATGAAAAATCATTTCTCACATAATTTTGGAAGATGAGAATAGTTGTGAACTGAGGGGAAAGGGGAGGGGAGGTCAAGCTTAACATTCAGCCAAGAGGAATAGGCGGCTGCCTTGCTGCTGTTTGAGTTGTTAATTATTATGCAAGTGAAACAAACTATTATGTGGGCCTTCTGCAAATTTTCCCATGGAAATTTTATGGTGGCAAGCAAAGGAAGAGAGGCAGATCTTTGGAGTTAACCACAGTGATGTGCTCCCCTGGAACAAATGCATCCAAAAAGACCACGCTCCAGGGGCCTCAGGAAGAAGTCTCAAGAGTGGTCTCTGTATTTCAGAGGTGACATTTACAGTATACCATCAATATTGGGGGGTGTTTCAGTTAATTAGCCATTTTTATGAACACTGAAGTACAGTAAAACCCGATGTAAGTGTTAGGAATGTAAATTAGTACTATCCCCAGGCTGATGTAGTTCAAAGCAGTGAGCTATTACATACTGTCTCTACACTTATGGTTCTTTTAATTTCCTAGACAGTAAAGGTTGCTGATACTGTCAATTCCCAGTTGATTTTCACATCATATCGTTGTGCACAGGCATGTGTTTGTTTGGGCATGTGACTGCTGTCATGCATGTATCTGCCCTTTGATGCAGTCAGTGCCAATGTTCAGAAGATGCAACAAAGCTGTAGACACAAGTCTTTGCACTGCTGGATTTTATTTTTTCACTAAATGTGCAGTATTCAATAAATTGACATATCTGACTGGAGAAAAAGCAATATAAACTCATGTGGTATTTTGTTTGTTTGTTTGTTTGTTTGTTTAAAATAGTTACATTGATAACATCTAATCTGCAGAAGAATAGAACATGACAATATTGTGTTATTTTTATGGCAGCCTTGCCTGTGCTCCGTGGAGTGGTAGAAGGCACTCAGTCCACATCCCTTTCTATTCAAAATTCCTTATTCCACAGTAACCTTCGACTATGCATTAGTTTCAAAACTGCCTCATTCAGCATAGGTCTACATAATGGCTCTTGCCTCTACTGAGGCTTACTTCATTCCACCAAGAATGCTAATTTCATGTGACACTTCAGGGGTGTTTCCTAGTCTGCCTCCACATTTGCCTTTGAATGCATATATATATTTTTCTTCTCTATTAGGGTTCCTGATAGCAACTCCTGATCATTCTAATGCTTCCTAAAGAGAGACTATCCAACACGGTGTTTTTAAACATACATGCATCCTTCCAATAATCTCACCCTTCCAAAATTTGTCAGTAAGGTGATTAATAAAACAAAATAAAGAACAATATTCTAAATCTATCACTCTATGTCTTACATTTGATCCTCTGTATGTCAAACTGCAAGCTCTTGGGGGGGGGGGGGGGCAAATATTGTCTCTATTTCTGCTGTGCATTCTGCTGAACACACTGTCACACTCCACAAATTACAAATAATGAGCAATGACGATGGACCTTATTTTCTAATGCCTTCCATCTTATTGCTATTTATCTCCACGAAAAAAACAAGTGTCAAAGAGGTGACATTAGCAAGTACTGTGGGTCCTCAGCAGTTCAGCATGTTTTAAGTTCTCTTTCATAAAAGAGGACAAAAAACTGAACACTTTAGTAAATTTTATCTAAATATTTTACCAAGTTGCAAATTGAATTTCCAGTTGAGTTCTGAATAAATTTGATTTATACTTCATTTTGTCAAATTTTGATACCACTTGTCAGTCACCAAGTTCTGGTCTTGCTGTTGTGAAGAGCCTTGCACTAAATAGTTTAACAAAGTGAGCTTTCATATGAGTTGTTTTCAGACTTTGTTCAGACTATGTTTTTGGTCAGATTTCATCTTTGTTTCAGGCCTGCAGCAATAGCTGACTTTCATGTCCAGATACTAGTAATTCCACGTATGTTATTCAGTAGGGCAACATCCTTTGGATATGTTCAAGTTCACATTTAAAAGTAAATGAAACTCACTTTTGCCATTGCTGAATTCATACCTTTCAGCCTTATGTTTCCAGTTTACTTTTATTGTGAAGATTGAAAGCATCCAAAAATGATGTATTGACTTCAGACTGGTTCAAATAGTATCCTCATATACAGAATGGATCAGAAAGTCTTTTCACCTTACTACAATTAAAAAACTTGTAACAAAATTAGTTAGGTATTCTTGAAAAACCTGAAATGAGGCAAGCAGAGTTTCCAGAACAGAGATGAGAAGCACTATGATAAAGTGGAAAAAATCACATTCATCTAATGTGGCCTACAGCCAACTTTTCCCAATAATTGCAGGTGACAGGCCAGAGCTGATCCAATGTGCATTTTAATTGGTGGCAAACTTAAGTAACAAGCCTTTGCTGTTCATCTGTCAAGTGGCACTGTGTTTATTCTTTTGTTGTAGTTGTTAGAATGTGTATTACATGTATTAGTTGAAGGTCTTTGACATCTAACAGAACAGAAAGTAGATTTCCTCCTTCTAATTCCCTAACACATATATTTCCAGAAGAGAAATAAAGGGAAAAAAAATGTAAATCCTTTGTAGTCTGACAGAGTGAAGATTCTAAGATGTACTGAAAACTGTTCAATAAACTGATCACATGGGCAGAAGTTCGTAGAGTTAAAACAACAATTACATCTATGTATCACAATACTTGTGCTTTAATTAAATGCTGTGAAAAGGTGAAATAGTTATGTTCATGCTTTCCCTTCAGAATAAAAAAGGTGAAATAGTTATGTTCATGCTGTCCCTTCAGAATAAAACCCCGCCTTTGTCTTGAGAAATCTTTCTTCTCATTGTAAACAGCTTTCTGAGACATTACTATATCCATTTTTTACTTTAAAACAAAAGAAAATGAACACCAAACTCTTACTTTAGGAAACATCCTTCATTACCATATGTAGAACATTCTCCATCTTGTTTTTTAAACTCTTTATTAACAAAACAAATCTGATCCATCTGAAGGGGTTGAAGAGACAATTTCACTGTTTTAAGGGAAAGCTTTTGAAAAGGACTCTAACCAATTTCTTGTGACTGAGAGGTGGGTACAGTTTCACATGTTACAGAGTATTTGAGCGCTGCTCGGGAGAGGACAGATTGCATTCCATCAGAGGCAATTTTTCAGAGGTTGTCCCTCCTTTTGCTTTCCACAAAAATGAATCCATACCATTTACATGGAGAGCTTAACCTTCAGACTGTCCTTACTACAGCAACACTACTCCTATTGCAGATACATGTTTACTTAGACAAATCTAATTTACCCTTTGTTAATGTGTGCTGTCTTTACTTGCTATATTACATTAAAGTTGAAATAGAGTTACAAAAAAATTATCTTGCTTAAAATCATTCATAGGCTTTCATCAAGGGAATAAATTTACCAATTTCACTCTTAGTTTATAACCATTCACTGTACTAACTTGACCTTTACCTAAACAGGGCTATAATTGCAGTTAAGATTATATAATTTACAATAACAACAAAAAATTACTTTTGAGGAACTGCTACTGGGCATGAATGTCTCACAGCCATTAAATGTATCATTCATCTTGAGAAGAAAATTATTCTTATCCACGTCGACATTTTTAACATAAACTGTAGTACTCTCTGTTGGCACTTTTTTACGTACCCATTAATCTCAATAGTAAAGCATAAGTCTCACCCACCTATTCTGTGAAGTTTGGATGTCACTACTGTGTACAATAAAAATTGTATATTCATGAACTCCATTTGTTTTATGTCCTTCTCTCTGTCAAAGTCTCCCAAGCAGCATATGCTTTGCTCTGTGGAGAATAAAATCAAATTTGTCTGTCTTGTCATATTGTCATCAAAGTGATACTATCACAATTAGATTAACATTTTGTGAAGGAGCTGAAGGGAGAGAAAGGAAATAGGAGCACATTACAGCAAATCCTAGTTAACCCCTTCTGTAGCATAAGCCCCCCTCTCTTCAACAACCAGAATTAAAGGAGGAACCCAGTATCTACCAGAAATGACACTGTCAAATATTAGTAGTCCTCCTCAGAGCCCACAAGGTTACTGTCTGTCCCACAAGGTATGTTTTCAAACAAAGACCTGTTATTGCTAGTAAAAGCAGCAACCGTTGGGAGTGGAGAGTTTCCCAGGCTTTTTAACAGGGCAGCAGTGAGTGATAATGTGCTGCATGGGGCTGCTGCAGTGCAAATGGCAGAGCTATGGGTGTATCTCCTATAGGAGCATAGGAGTTCATCATAGGAGCAAAAGAAGCAACCGTGTCTTCTTTTCCAGTCTTTACTCTAGCTCAACTTTCACATTTATTCCTTTTATTAGTTGAAAAAAATATAAATCAATGATTTGGTCAGATGAAGGTGTATAAACTTCCCTGTTGCACTTAAGTGAAGGAATAATCACAGAGGAACATCCAGAAAGTGTCTTGAAGTTTCCTCACACTCTGCAGAGTTGCATTTACCCACCTCCTTCCAGCGTACAGGCAACATCCATGTAATAAATTGTGCCAGCACAGGATAAAGATATATATCAGTACAACTTATCTTCATATTACAATTGCATCATCTGCACATTGATCTCCTTCTCTAGGGATTAATTCTAACACAAACAGTCTCTGATACTTATTCCTCAAGACAGGCCTGCCAAGGATGTATTTTCTTTTTATTCGACTATAAGTGAAGTTTCCCACCAAACTGATAAATTTGACTGCCAGGCACATATGTCACAGCACATCTACTCTGTCTCTAAATTGCTACAAAAGTTATCAGTTGTTCAGATTGGGAGTCTTTCCTGAATACATTTTCTGTAAAGCTAGTTAGAATAGTTTCCATAATCTGCACTGCACAGTTTTTAGGAAAAAAATAAAAAATAATAAAAAAAGCAAATTTGTTAAGAGAAAAAGGACTATGCAGGACATGACAATATTTACCACTGATAGACTCAGTGTTGCTCACATTTCTCAGAAACACTCTTACCATTCAAATCAGTTCCTTTCCCTACTTCTTCTGTGCTGTTTTCATACATAAGTATTTAATGACATAATCTTTTTGTATAGGAGTAAGATAGAAAATCACATAGGACTGAATCTTTTGTGCCATGAGGCTTGCATATATTAGCCATATAACATGAAAACAAACTGTACAAGCAACGAGTGAGAGATCAAATAATTTTTTCCTACATTTTTTTAAATGTTGATTGTTTGAAGAAATGGTCACAGAACAGAGTGCTGTGAACAGACTGAGAAAGGGGAGTGGGAACACACACCAAAAGGAGAGTGATGTAATGAATAGCAGTGCAAACAGAAGAGGTAGTGGAGAAGGCACGGGTAGAGTGATGCACTGAGCAGAAAAGTATTTTGGTCACAAAAAAATGGTGAGGTAGAAGAGGAGGAAAAGAAACGTTGAGATTCTGCCTTGAGGTAGCTTTTGGTGATCAAGGCCATTTTAATAGAGCATAGAAATGGAAGCTAAATGGAAGATATTCAGAAGAGTTGAATTGACTCAAGGCAATGATAATGGACCTCCTGACCACCTAATTTGGAAGTAAAGCACAGTGGGTGGATGAACTTGAGAGTTGCTTCTTCATGTTGTAAAAGAAGGTAGAGGACAGTGAGTGGTTTTGGAAGAAAAATAAGGGGAAGACAAGACCTAGCAGAAGAGTAAAAGAGTCTTTGTTAAAAGGGTGCCTTTATTCTGAAAGCTGGTCTTTTCAGTGATGTAAAGGAAAACAAGAATATAAAATTTCTTCTATAAAACCTGCACCATCCTCTGCCTGCAGAGTTTTCTTACTTTTGTTTGAGTGCACAAAGAAGCTTTTGGTACCATTTCAGATACCAGACTTATGGACTGATCTCATGAATGCCCTCAAATCTCACTAACATCAATAGAAGTTAAAGGCGTTCAGCACTTTCCAAGGTCAGGCCATGTATCACTTAAAAATAACTCACCAACATAAAACATCATTAAAGAAACTAATGCTCATTAACTAGCAATAGACCGCTGGAAAAGGATCAATAGCTGTCTCCAAAATCATCTTACCTGTTACAGTAGATGCATACTCTACTTAACGACAGTGAAGGATAGCGACACACAATGATAGGTCACTGATGATAGTGAATGGGAAAGACTGCTTCTTAATTAATCAGGACAGTATTAGCAAAGAATTCTACTTAACAAGAATACATCTGGGGCCCTAACCAGGTGATTTGAAGGAATGATGTCCCGTCTCCTGCTGAAGAAAAGGGGCTGCTTCAGAAGTACAATAAACATCTTTATTATTCTTTTGTGTTTTTTGTTTGTTTTTCTAGAGCAGAGTGGTGTGGGTTGTTGGTTTTTTTTTTCATTATACAATTTCCAAAGCATTTATTTTCTTTAAATGTCTCTTAAACTGGAGTGAGGTCATCACCAGGCAGGCTGATTCTGAGCTTGCCAGTTTATGTGGTGTGGAACTAACATGCCGACCTGAACAGCTCTTGCTCTCCAGGCTTTGTCCGCAAAAAGCTTTTGCCATATTTTTCCCTGATCTACCTTCAAACCCATCATTCTGCAGGCAGTGAACAGTCAAGTCTTGTGTGCACTACCACGTGTGGTTCAAAGTCAGTTTTGTTTCCCTCATTTGATCTGTCTTTGGATTCCACTTCCCACAGGATCTACATGGGTGAAATAGAGAATGCCAAATGTGGAATGCTTTCTGCAGTCTTCAAGAGACTATCTCATGGTAATTTTAAGAAAAAATCAAGATAGAACAATCTTATCTGCATTCCACCCCATAATGACTGTCCCCTTCTGACTGAATTTATTGTAATCCCTATAAACCTAAACCTCAAAGAATTTCAATGCCTTGCACTTCTCTACTGCACTAATTTATGAGAAGTGGGTAATGTGCCATCTGGAGGTTTCACTGCCATTGGGAAGCACGTTCATCCCACAGAGAAAGCAAGTCAGGCCAAAAGGAGAAAGAAAACACAGGGGAAGAAGATCTGGCTTCAAGGAACAAGTGTCATGAACTCGCAAAGATAAAAACTACATTGCAAAAAAATCAGTTTCAGCTTGCATGATTGGCACATACACAGCCGATAACCTAAGGTCTCAACCTAAGGACATTAGCAACATTACAGGGCAATCCTTACACAAGGACAGAATGTTCTTGAGCAATTTCTGCAATATATTAGACACAAACAGGTTTTTCCTCAAAACTGAAGTCATGTCAGGTTTCTTGTTTCACCTCTTTTAATTCTTCCTGAACAAACATATTTATTGCAGTGGCTTCAAGTAAATTTCCACTTCACATAGTCTTCCTGAGAAAGAACAAAGGGCTTGCTGGGGGGAGCTTTTAGGCTGATTGACTATATTCTACACCCAGGTCACGAGAGGCTTGAGACCCATTTTACTTATTGAAAAAAATATGCCTGACTCTGATTTTATTCTTTTAATAAGCTACTTAAACAAAAATAACATTGAAAAATGTATGTCACCAAACTCATGATTACTAACCTACGAAGAGAGCAATTCAGCTGTCAGAATGGATCAAATCAACAAGTTAGACACAGGACTGAGAAGCATATTAGATCATAAAATATGTTGTCACCCTATTAATACTAAAATAATCAATCTTAACACAATGTTAAGCCCCTAACACATCCTTAAGAGGATATTAAGAAGGCAGCTGTCCACTCACTACTCATACCAATTACAGAATATTTTAATATTGAAGCAAAATCATCATCTAATATCTGCCACGTACTCTCAGTGTCAGTTTTAACACTCCATCTTCAAATACTTCCTCTTTGCGGGTGAGCAGAACCTTGCTTCCCAGGCTCTGTTACCAATACAGCTATTGAGGCAGAGGCATTAATATCATTTTCTAGGGGAAGAATATCCTTTTGACCAGGGCAGCAAGTAGAGAAGAAAGTTTAAGACCTTTAGCTCTGAAACACTACTCCAATACAGCAGTTAATTTCACTGGAGAACTTTCTTGCTGATGTTTTCCTCCTCGTGAGTACTTGACTGATGTCCACATCTGTACAAAGAACCATAGTAGAAAAATGCACAGTTCATGACTATTTCAAAATAGGAAGTTCAAAGGGGAATGGGAACCTGCCCAGCTAGTAAAAGACAATTAAATGATAATAATAATAAAGCAGAAAAAAAAGGCACAGACTTCAATTTGTTAGATGTAAATTTAATCTAAAATTGTATGGTCAAACTTTGCAGTTCTTCTGGTCCTTTCTCTCTAATAAGTCAATAGCTGTTACTTCCAGTGTAATTTTCTTCCATGTTCAGGAAAAGTTTAAAAACTAATGATTTCTCTTCAAGGATCTATATGGTAAGCTCTGCATGAACAGTCTTTTCTGGGGTGTTTTCCAAAACAAGACGTCTTACTTGTTTTCTACTTCTTACTTCTCCACTGACTTACTTGCTCTCTGTTCTTACCTGCCAAAAATTTCAACCAGATGAGACACAAAGCATAATATGTCCAGTCAAGTGGAGGATATTTGGAAAAGAATAGTTTGAGTTAGAAAGGACCAACAAAGATCATCAAGTCCAACTAACAGACTACTTTGGGGCTAACTCAAGGTTGAAACATATCATTAAATGTATTATCCAAATAAATATGGACAATTGCAGAGCATCGACTACCTCCATGCAAGCCTGTCAAGTACTCACTTCGTAAAGAAGTTTCTGCTAACATCCATTTTGAACCTCTCCTGACATAGCTTTTATCTGTTCCCACATGTTCTGTCACTATATATCAGGGAGAAAAGATGAGCACCTTGCTGTCCACCTCTCCTCCTCAAGAAGCTGTAGAGAGCAATTAAAGCATCCTTTTAACCAGTTATTTTAAAATATATGGCATTTTGCAAATTGTGGAATCTGAAAGTCTGACTTTCCCTCTGTCTAACACTAAAAAAAGATAAATATAATTATAAGATCATGGTTGTTCTTTTCTTTATATTAAAAGATTTTAGGTGACAATATGTCACCCAAAACAAATACATATGCATATAGATTAAAAACAATATCTTCAACTCCCAAGGTAATCCTTTGAACACGAATCTGTAAGGGAACTCCCTCCATTTTACTCTGGAAGAAAAGGCAGTGTACAACAAAGGCTACAAGATTCATCAGAACTGGGGTAAAATATTAAATGTGCAGCCAAATTCAGCAGTCAGTTGGTAAGGTGTTCAAGTAACAGTTCTGGTTTCCTGTCCCTTCCTCTGCCCTTATCACCGAGTAAGTCTCAGAAGCTGCCAGAGAGGGACAAGGGCTTTGCTATTGGGAGTGCGGAAGGCTCATGGGACCTGTGTGGTTGCAGCTGGAAAATGAAGTTTTTATGTGAACTGTTTTCAGTTATTATTTCCCCATTGCATGTATGAAACAAAGAACATGCCAAAACAAAAGGAGTGCTTGCAAAACAGAGAACATTATGCTTCAAATGTCCCCATCAGTTTTTACCTGCCTGGGATGTGATAACATCCACATGTCCAGTGACTGAGCCACTCTAGCTTCCTCGGTAACTCTAAATCACAGCAGTCAGGAGCAGCCTGCCACAGTCTTCCATTCTTGTTCAGATTTCTCTCTATATCTATATATATAACTTTCATTTATTTCTGTGGCTTCTTGATCTCAGAAAAAGCAGTTCAACACCTACAGAATACCTTCCCTAGGGAGATCACTGTACAAGCAAAGTTCAAGTATCCCATCATTGATTGCATGTGTTTCATGCTAAGCTCCTTCCACTATAATGCACTTTCTACAATAGCTGATAGATTTTTCCAGTCTTCCTCTGGGAGTCCTAAATGCCTTTGCTACAGAATTGCAAGAGAAATGTAAAGGCTCTTCCTCTCTTTCCAGCACTGAAAAAAAAAAAAAAAAGCAGTTCTTGAATTAAATATTTGAAAATCTTTGGAATTACTTTATAATTCATACTGAGTCTTTTAAAAAGAAGGAAACTGTGCAAATAATAGAACACAGGTGTCTGCACAATAACATGCTAAACTGCTTTAGCAGTTTGATTTTCTAACCTCATGATACCACAGGATGTGTAAACCCAAATCAAAATTCTCTGTGTACATTCTTATCAAGCAGTATGTTTATTCTGATACAGAAGCCTTCATTCCAGGAAGCATCTCTGTCCAGAAAAGTATTGACATTTGTACTTAAATTTAAGCCTGGGTCCCATTCAGTAGGATATAAGGACATTTAAGCACCTGTATGCCTAAAAAGAGACTGACAGAGGGCAAATCTGAATCAGAATTTTATTAATGTTCCCTGAAGGTTATATAAGATCAAATGGGTAGATTGAGTTGGCATTCGTTGCAGTGACTTTGTACAATGTTTGGGAAAATGAAACCATTAATAAGATATCACCTGAGTATTTTTTCATTGACACATTGGGTAATAAAATGTGAAATGCTTTACTTCACCAAATGAGGTCAGCACATATGTGAGTAATTCCCTAAAAGAACAGAATTTTTATTTAACTTGTTTAATTGTCTAATAGTGTGTTTGTTCAGTATCAGTGTGCAGTGAAACAATATTCCTGCCGTTTGACTTCTGAGAAGCCCTGGACTTCATGATTAACAATGAATTTCTTCTTGGCAATCCTCCTGTGGTTGGACAAACACAACAAAAAGTGACTCTCCTCTCTCTCATACAGAATTTCCAGTCTAAACGATCTGAAATTATGCAGGAGTGACTTTCTTTGACTAGTTGCTCCCATAAGAAGGCAGAGCAGATTCATATTCACTTCTTATTTCTGTATTTATTTGTGCATTCATCCCTTCCTTTGACCTGTCACAGAACCAGATGAAAATAGGTAAGCAAACATCTGAATCTGATGCTGGTATCTATTTAGCATTATTTATTTACTTTAAAAAAAAAAAAAAAAAAAAAAAAAAAAAACAAAGCAAACAAAGAAAAAACCCCACATAACTATTCTATAAAAAAAAAGCAGAGTGGTCTATAGAAATTCCTGAAAATATTGAGATAAACCTCTTTGAGAGAATAGCAACCATATTGGCATCTAGTCACTGTATGGACTTTTCCTGTTTTTGGATTTCCAAATCCAGGTCTCTGGATTTCTTCTGCTAAAAAAGAGCATGGAGCCTGCATCTTATGCTTTAGCCTTTGATTGCCAAACTCTCCACTTGCAGTTCTCCACTTGAAGCCACAGCTGGAAGCATATGTAACATCTGTGTATGGATTTGGCAGGTGGAGCCAACACACTGAGCAGTACATGAATGCTGCTCACCGTCTTGCAGGAACAGATCCTTCTCCCAAGGTTTAACAGAAATCAGAGCATAAACACTGCCAGACCCATATTTATGCTAAAATAACTGTCCAGCTTTTCAGGGTTTGCCGAGAAAAGATTGGTGGCTTCTCTTTTTAGGCAAATCCTGGTTTGTGTTACTAGACAAATCCACTGACATAGAGTGTTAATGGTGTTAAATTAACTTCATCAATCAAATCTAGATGAGGATCTGGCCCATCATACTTCAGATTTTTGAAGCCATTAATTCATAGCTCTGTATCCCTTTTGTAGGATTTTCAATCACTTTAGTAAAATAAGAAAGACTGAATCACACTCCAGTTATTCTTACAATAGTGGACACAGAAAGCACTGGACTTTCTGCCGTGTGGAACAATTGCATCATGTATAATCAAACAAGAAAGAAAATAGAGAAGTAAGTAACCACATCAACACACTATGCATCCATTCATTTACCGTGTCATTTAGCATATGGTCATTCATGTGATCAAGACAGTAACTGGCATTTTTCCCAGTTAATTCACCTCTTTTTCTCTCTCTTTGTCCTCTGTTGTAGCACCAGTCTTTCAGCAGGATTTCAGGTTGTGATCCCTTTGGAGAATGAATAGTCCTTATTAAGTGTCTGGAAAAAACCAACAACTTATTAGTGCATTGAGACTAATTATGGAACTACTTTAATCAAATAAAGGATCTCAATAAAAATTAACAATACACTTGAAATCAATTTAAATATTTTTTCTCTCTTTCTCTGTCTCTCACTCTCACTCTGTAAATTGCCAGTCCTGTAGTTCCAACAGCTGGCTTTATGAAATCTGTAACTTTTCAAAGATTAAGCTTTTTTTTCTGAGATTTGATTATTATAATGGTATGTACTAATTCTTTACAGATCTTAGCTGTGAATTATTCACTGCAAGTGGAAAACAAACTTGTAAATATTCCCAGGCAAGCTATTCTGAATTATATTTCTAAAAATGTCCACTTGATATTTTGATATCTATTCAGCATTGCATATTTAAAATCTAGACAAGTCTAGCCATGCACAGTGCCTTTTCCTACTTTTTACACTATTTATGAATTCAGATGCATCTTCAAAATATATAGCCTATTAAGCTCAGTGAAGAGCAGATCCTGTGTTGATGCAAGTGTATTTAGCTTTAATTCAATTTAATTTCATTTTCTGAAGGTAGCTATGCTATATGGATAGGTACGATGACAGACCCAAACTGCAGAGAAGGAGGGCAAACAATCTTTCTTGGGCAAAAAAAAAAAAATCATATTTATCAACCTGTATACACCCAGGTGGCATAAGGTCTTTGGAAAATATGAACAACACTGTTTGAAGCTTTTATTTTTTTTAATGTTGTTTCATTACCTGCTAATAAATTAGCAAGGCAAGAGACTTTGTTTACACACCTGAAGTCCAAGAGGATGGCAATTCCCAGAGTTATTTTCTACCTGAAATGTTCAAGGACATGCAGCTGACACAGTGGGCCTCTGACTGCAAGACAGACAGCTCCAGGCCACAAAGCTGCTGTATAAAACTGTCTACATCTACCTAAATTAGAGCTGACAACCAGCCCTGGTTTTATAATGCTGAGTTCTCAACTTTTGGACACCAAAACCTACCCAGAAAAGGAAACAGAGTACATTAGATTTTTCTTTTTTTTTTTTCTTTTTCTTTTTTCTTTTTGCTTTTGGGCATTGCTGCTTCTGTTCCTTTCCCTCTCTTATTTTTACCGTATTTAAAAAATATATATTGTTTGGTACATCAAATTTTTTGTTCCTCTTTTTGATAAAGAATTTTAGAGTTAAACATTTAATTAAAAAAAAAGCAAATAGAATTTTACTTGATTATCCAGTGTTTTCACTAAAAATAATCTCCTCTTTTAAGAAGTGGAGTTAAAGTATAAACTTTGGAATTAGATAGAAACAGCAGGTAGGAATGAAGGTAGGTTGAAGAAAGATTCCTAGAGCTTATATGCAGATTTCATTGAAGTATTGCTCTTAATGAGATGGTTAAGACTAATTTTTTTTAAAAAAAACACTGATCTCAGATGCCACTTTGCAACCTTCTCCAAAAAGTGAGTAATTATAGGGTTATGACTATCTGCAACTCCCCATAGTATGAATGTTTAGGGCACTTGGACATAAGTACTTAAAACCAACTGATTTTATCTGTTTCACATGAATGCCTGAAGTGTCTTTATTTCTTAAAGTCTAACACAAGTTCTAAGACAAAAATATTACATAAGAATAGTTCTCTACAGGTCTATCTTATTTAAAGCGGACAAGAAATTTGATGAGATGCAGACTATGCACTGAACAGCCAGACTGCATGTCTGTGAACAAAACTTCCAATCCAAGAATTTCTCAAATTTAACAACATTACTTTTCCAGATTTGCTTTACATCTGATAAACGATCTCAAAGCTAATTCAAATTGGTATTATTTCTTTTATTTCTTTCTTTTTTATTTTTCAGAACAGGCATTTCTCCTTATGCAAATACATTCTTAATTTGGTCATAATAAACACTGAACTAAATAAATTAGTATGGCTTATAGTTTCTCTCAGTTTTGGTAGTCAGAGCTCTGTTCTTAACTGTTCAGTTTTGAGATATGTCTTTGTTTTTAAAGTGAACAAAATATTCTAGGTGAATTCTTGCATTACTCTTTATGCTGCAACATATTTTGTTAGAGAGCCCACAGTAGTATCTAAAATGGTGTAAATCATCAGTTTTTAATCTGGCAGGAAGTAGATAGTGGCCCATTAAACTTTCGTAATTAAATTTCCCTTGCACTCCCCCATTAGAACCATTATCTGAGTTTTCTAATTAACACAAGAGGAGGGAGTCAGTTCAGAGTGATGAGATCTATAGCCATCCCCTTTCATTTTAATGACCTTTAATAAACTTTTATTACTATTGATATTTACAATTATAATACACCCTTCCTTCTTCAATATGATTCTTAAGGTCTCGTCAAAAACTGAAAAATACTCGAAGTTGGAGTATGACAAGTGATTGCATCCTCAAACATCCAGAATTTGGAGCCAAAAACATCAGTGGAAAAAAAGATAAAGTGTCTTTTCCCCTCCCACAGTTGCCTGTGGGTGATGCTTTGGTCTTGGTCTGCTGCTGCCCTTTGCTCTGGCAGCAGAGCCTCCTCCAGTCAGTCTGACACTAGTGCTGAATCATGAGGTGGCTTTGTGACAGATAACCACGAGGAATTATGCAGAGTTCATTTAACTTATTTTACTTCTAGCCCTACAGAGGTCAGATACTAGAGAGGAGGATTAACCACTGTGACATCTAGTTCTTTCTTAGATTTTTCATCACTGGCTTTTATAGTAACTAAAGACTTTTACATGGAGATTTTATTGGCAAGTCAAAACTTCTAACCTCTCCACAGCCTCAGTGTAGTATGTCCCATATCTCAACGATTCTCTTTCATGTAAGTAATTAGGATCCCATCAGAATTACAGTGGTATGTGTTTCTTTGCTCACATGAGATGCTTGGCTGAGCACCTCAAACAGTACTTCTTTCTGCTGGGCTTGTAAGGAGAAAGCTATTCTGCCCTCCAAATCAGGAGTTACCTGTACCAACAAAGAGAGCCTGCATATCTACACATTCCTTGCTGCAAACAAATGACAGTCTTCCTTACATGTGGGCAGTTGTTTTCTCCTTCCTGCCAGTTGTATGGATGTCCACTTTGGAGAAGCATGGGCTATATTGAACATATGGAAATGTTACAGCTCTTCACAGCTTAGTCTCTATCCACAGGTCAGGAATGAACCTCTGTCTGTTTAGTATCTGATGTCCTGGATCTCTGAGTTAAATTTTATAACTGTCCAAAGTTGAATGTCTCAGTGTCAATTTTCAGTAATTATTCCTTAGAATCAGAGAATGATAGAATCATTAAGGTTGGAAAAGACCTCTAAGATCATCTTGCCCAACCATCCACCCATCATCTCTCAGCTCACTAATCCATGTCACTCAGTGCCACATCCACACTATTCTTGAGCACCTCCAGGAACACTGACTCCAGCACTTCCCTGAGCAGACTCTGCCAATGCATCACCACTCTTAGAGTAAATTTTTCCCAATGTCCAACCTGAAACTCCCCCTTGCACAACTTAAAGACATTACCTCTTTTCCTTGTTACAGGTTGTGAGCATTAAGGTAATTAGCATAAAAAAAAACCCAAGTTGCATACATAACTATAGGTAGCCAATACAGAAAAAATGCAGACAAAATGAGACAATATTTATTTCAAATTAAAGTTACTAGGAAAAAAGTCACATATAAAACTTCAGTATAAATGGTTAAAAAAATGGTTCTGAAAGTCTATGATTCAGACAGATGAGATCATAGACAGAACATATTGCTTTAAAAAAGGATCACTGTATACACAGCCAAGAGACATTGGATGTTCAATGCAAGAGACTTAGCAGTTAATATAATTGTAAAACATGAAGAATGTATTTCCTGTAAGAGTAACACTCAGTCATACTTGGTGAAATCTTAAATTTAGATTAGGTGAAAAGCAGTCATTAAATTGAATTAGAGAGCTCATTAAAGACCTGGTCTTATCTGCAATTGTTTGAATTACTGACGATCTAATGATCAGCATTTAAACTCAAGTTCTTCAAAAACAACCAGAAATGCCTCTACACATTTTCAGTAACTTCAAAACTTTCATTTGATGTTGTGAACTGAACTTTGCATTCCTAACTCCCAGACTAACCAAGCTGGTGTAGGAAGTTCAGTGGTAGGCAGATAGGTATGAACTGGATGTACGCTGTGTGAAATTGCTTCATGAAAAAGGTACTCAATAAAATTTGGCATATGTTGTTGAAGTGATTATGAGGTCTGTGTGAAAGCAGTAGTAGGTAAATTTTGGCTGGCATAGCATACAGATACACTAGAGAAAAAACACAGCCAACAATGTGATCACAGGACAGGAACCAGCTGCCTGGATTTTGCCTCCTGAAAAACAAACAAGAGAAAGCATGGGGAGAGCTCCTCTGTGACTTGAAGTATCAGAGATAATACAAAGCATAGTTTAATGACCAGCAAACATGATGTGTCCATATGAAATTCTTCTAAATATGTACTGAGCCCTCTTTACCACCATCCATTGCAATTATTTCTGCACTTAGCATGGTTTACCCATCAGTGGAGAAGCATGTATGTAAAGAGTTTTTTAAGAATGCATCAAATACAAGAACAACATGATAAAACAAAACCATGAATATCTGGGCCTGGGGAGAGGTTATGTTGTGTTTAGGTAGCATTCAAATTGGCAGTATTATATTTCTTTCAGTGTTTGTTTCTATTTTGTCATTCCAGGAATTTTAAACAACATAGAGGTTTTCAATAAAACTAAAAAAAAAACTCAAAACGTTTCCATTACTAAAATTTACATATTGAAACTGGCTAAAATATTTGTGAAGCAGGATACCTGCCAGTTGTCACATGGTCAGGAATGGACTTAGATTTGCTTTTCTAACCTCATCTAATAATTAGTTTATGTCTTAAATATGAAAGTGCAGTCTTCATAAATTCTACCCACATCTACTTCTGATTTCATCATTCTTTAAACTAAATTAGTATTAGCCTATTTTTTTTCCTATGTATCCCGCATCTTTGAGTTTCACAGATGAATTAGAAAAATGAGAAAAGGGTAACTAGATTATAGAATTTCCTGAATGTTATGAATATTAACTGTATTTTACATCTAGTGTAGCCAATGAATATGTTTTATGACCTTCTGTGTATTAAGTTGTATTCTTCTCTCCACTGTTCTGCTTTAAGTAATGATGATTCTGAAAAATGCAAAATCCCATCATGCTGAATTTTGTATTAGAAAAGATAACTAGAAATTAGTCACCTCTATATTCATATATGATATAATGCAAAACAAAGATGGCGCAAGTGAAGGAGAACAAGAAAGAAAAAGAGGAAGAACGAGAAAGAGGAAGATTTAAAAGGAGAAAAAAATAAATAAGAATGTTTACAGCTTGCCAGGATGTAGAAACAAGAAGATGAGTATATTCTGCAAGCAAATCAGTGGCACACTACCCACAGTTCTTAATGCAGTAAAGAGAGGACTAGGATGGTCCATTCTTGCAAACAGAAAGCTGTCCCTAAGCAACAGCAAGGACAGTTTCCAAGTCACTTGCAGGGATTCTTTGTAAACTCTTCAAAACACTGACTGCTTAAGATTGCTGTGAACAAATGGTCCTCCTACCTACCTTCAGTAGATTACCACTCCCTGCTTCTGTTGCTTCCTTGTTTGCTCTGTGCTGTGTGTTGTGTTATGAAGTTCTGTATGATAAAATACCAAGACCAAATATCAAACTTATTTATATTTTTCTAATTAACTGTTTTAACTTTTTATATCTGCAATTCAAAAGTTAAATTGAAATAATTAATATTCCATTTGACTTTAATCAGTAAGTAGAATAATTTGTTGATAAGAATTCAGTCCAAATCAGGAAGAACACTCTAAGAAACATCTGTGGTAAAAGTATCAAGCAGTCTTTCTAATCATGTACCAAGTTCAAGGTCTCTGATAAGCCACCTGGCTATACCTACGCACTTCGATAACCCCAAGCTGGTATTACATTGTCTAGCTAAGGAAGGTCTTGTTGCTGGGCACTGAGCTGCTAGGCTTGTGGCTCTCTGTTATGAGACACAAAAATATCTGAATATCATGTAGGTGAAACATGCACAGAAAGCCATGAGGATAGTTATCTTAATAAAGAAGGCTGGTAGTAACCAATAACTCAGAATTTTTTTTGCCTCTTTAGAGTTGTCTCACTTCTAAGAAGCTTCTGTGCCAAAAGTTGGCTAAAATGCATTCCTCAAGACTTCAGATATCTGCCTTCTGCAAGTAAACATTTTCAGAATCTCAGACATCAATTAATTTCATTAATTAATCATTTGTTATTCATATTTTTTTCATCCCTGGGCTCACTTGTCATCTGGAAAGATATATCTGTTTATTTACATTTTAATGCCCTTTCCCAGAACTCTACCTTGTTATGCGATTTTGCTTAACATTGTTTTTTCTTACAATAAGTTGTTGTGCTCCAAGAATATGCTCAGCATTATATCTAAATGGACAAGCATAGCAGTCTTTCATGTACAGCACAGTCTTTCTTTTGTGGATCTACATCTACTGAGTACAGCTCATCACTGAACCCTCCAAATTTTCTGGCTGAACCTCACCACTGAACTCTCTTTGCTCAGTGATAAAGCAAACTTATTTCCTTCATTTTTCCTTTGAATCTCAGACATTTTCTCTGTATTCATAATGCTTCAGTATCCATGCGTTTTCCAACCAGAACTTCCCAAAACTTACACAGTTAAACCAGACTGATATACAGCTGCTTTGTTCTAATAATGTAAGTTTTAATCTTTGGTACCTAGAATATGTGAGTCCTTCTGTTACTAGAAATGAAATTAGTGAATGGTTAATGTATTCTCTTTTGATTCAGATTATTCAACCCCAAAGGGAACTTTGAGGTCAGTCAGTTTTACTGTGATTAGTTTTTTTCTTGTTTTCTTGTGATCAGTCCATAGCCTATCCAAGTATGAGCTATGGTTTAAATGGGAATTCAAAGGTATTGATACAGAATTTTGCATACTGTTATTGGATTGCAAATTCTGTCATTGGGAGATTCTGGTATATCTGCTTGAAGAGTTATTGTGGCATACCAGAACATTTTGCTCACTCTGGTCTATTTCATTTCTCCAGATAGGAAATGGAAATAGAAGAATGTTTTATAAAACAGGAATAAACTCCAAAATATGACTAGGTTAATCCAGGCGCTGGTATTGATATAGATTTATTTTATGTTAGTAAAGCACATTCCAACTGGTCAGATCTTTCTGTTATGTTCATGCTCTTATGGTTTAAAGATTTTGTTTCAATATTGTTCAATTATTTCTTTTTCAATCTCACTGCTATAAAAACAAAAGTATTCACGTGATTTGGGTGTTGAAGCCAGCCATGGTTAATATCTTTCTCTAGAATCATTTAACACATAGGGGATACTAAGATTTTCAAATTTCAGTTAATTTTCTGTAATGACTAAAGGGTATTGCGGCACTTCACAGGTTTTGTGCAAGTTAAGATATTTGAGAAGTTAATTAATTGAAACTGGATTTGACAGCAGTGAGAGAATATCAGAGCCAACCTATTGCAAAAACCCTAACAAATTTGAGGCATTTGGGGCAAATTAGGGAGGGAGGTGGAGGACAGAGAGTAAAAAGAATAACTTCAAAATAACTTCAGTGTTGCTGATACATATTGTCTTGATTTAGAAGAATTTTATTTTATTTTTTTAATAGAAGTCATCTCAAGGAGTGTTGATTAACAATCCTACAGCTGATTGACTACTATACCCTTAAGAATGCAATTAGGCCATTTGAAATCTTATATATATGGGTCATGTAGTTTCAATTCTCAATGTCATTAGTGATAAACATCTGTAGATATTGTCATTAAAAAACAGGCTCTGGCTTTCCTGGCTGAGAAACAGTTCCCAAACTAGATGTGGTAGCCTGTGAAATCTAACATGGAGCCATGTTCCACCCCTGGAAAGGACATCTTTCACAGTCCTGCTTCTTTGTAACATCATTGGCACCGAAAGGTAATGATAAGTGCTGTGAAATGGCCATATAAACAGCAGTATTCTTCCTCAATCAGCCCATTCCACAGACCTTACTGGTCCATTCTGTTTTCAGCAGAATTCCCTGCTGACTTCCATGGATTTAGCTTAATAAAGATGGTTGGAATTATATGGTCCCCTGCCAATAATGAGCATTCTTCATTTTCTGAATGTGTAGTAAAAAGAAATATAAAAATTCATTGTAGATGTTAATTGTAGGTTCTAACTGTTTATTAGTTGCAATAATTTCCTTCACTTACCATTTTTATTGAGTGTTTTTGCTCACTGTTATCAAGGTTTCCAGCAAACAAATACACATATAGGATGAGACACTATACAGAGTGTATCATACTCTGTGGGGATTAAATTTATGGTGAGCAGTAGAGGCCACTTGAATCTGAAAAATTCCTTGATTGATTTTCATGAAAAATTTCCATGGAGAATAAATTTTACCTAAGCTGTGGTTGGGTGATTCTTGAAGAATTTCTGATTCGTGGGCTGCATACTATGAAGGTTTACAACAGGGAGCTGAGGTATGAAGTCATGCAGCAGTACTATTTTGAGTATATGGAAACAAATTTTTACCTTGGCCTTGAATAATGTTCAAGTAAATGGGATAAAGAAGTTCCCTATTTTTGTAGATTTAAAGGTGTATTGACGTTTTGGGATCAGGATCCAAATAATTTCCCTTCTAAAGGAGGAGTTAGAAATAACTTTATAATGGAGAAATGTATGTACAGTGATTATGACAAAAACATTTGTGAATAAGATTTTAATGATATTTTTCCACTTCAAGTAAAGAAAAAAATAATCAGATAAAAATATGTGAGTAAATATAATTTAGTTTTCTAACACTGTTACAGAACTATTCACCATTTATTAGCTGGAAAAGTTAAATTATGAGTCTTTCTTTCAATCTTCAATATTTCTGAACTGAATCATTCATGACTATTAGGAAGCTACAACCAATGCTGCACTGAAGCAATAACTCATCCAGGAGTTAATCACATTAATATCTTGTATAGTTCTGGGACTTACTCTTTACTAACTAACAGAAAAATTAGATCTGCTATCACAGGTTTACTGTCAGAAGAAGGAAATTAAATCTAAAGAAAAGCTAAAAGAATGAACATGAGAAACACATCAAAAAAGAGAACCTTGGCTGACTGTGAAATTTTATGTTTTTTTCATTATGGGAAACTTCATTCATCCATATTTGTCTTTTACAAAGGATTATAAATTGAGGACTACAAGTCCATAAAATTTATATTTTGTCATCTGGTTTGACTGGTGGAATTATGCCATTGAGAAGGAGTCTGAGATCACATTAGCCAGGAAAGAGTAATGCACTACACCCACTGAAGAACAATACACGTTCTTATCTACTGAGGCAGGCAATCAATTCTCTAGTGCATATATCAATACAGGCTAGAAGTCCACTATTGGCAGATCATGTGGATGAGGTCTTGATACGGGCTTTACCAGCAATGATTGCCACAGCTGAATTCACTGTAGGTTAAACAAACAACAAGCAAACAAACAGGAAAACAAACAAACATAGAAAATAAACACGCAACTGATTAATCCCTTATCACTGTGATTTCTGTAACATGATAACATGAAAGTTCTCTTAAAATGCACAAGTGCATATTGTGCGTGACCCAATTTTGAACTGTGAACTAAGGAAATATTTTAAAATATTGAATACAGTGAAATGTCTTTGAAAGTTAAGGAAGTGAATTTAAAAAAAAAAGTTCTAAAACTCATCAGAAACAAACCAACATCATAATTCAGGTAAGTCTCCTAAATTGCTTGTTCACTTTCATGAACTTCAGGACCAAAAATATTCAAGAGAGATGGAGAGAAGTTCTAGTTCTGCTTCTACATCACCAGAAATAAAAAGGCAGGTATGTGAATACTTTAATAAAACTTCTAGTTAAGAGCTAGCCTAGAAAATATCAGCTATCTTATCAATCTAGATGTGCTCTCCAATGAGGGAAAACAGAATCGTTATGACTAGTGATTTACATAAAATTTTTAGTGGAGGTTAATAAATTAGGTAATATCCAGGATAAAGTCTGTTACATCCTCACTGGGAGCCAGGCCCCAAATCCCAACCTTCCTGTAACATGTGGTGATCTCCACTGACTCCTCAAAGCCAATATCTTATTCAAGGACCCCAGTGATGCACTGCTAACTTCTCAGTCTCCCTACAAGTCACTGAGTGTTCCAGGAGCAGCTCAGATACTCATACAGTATAAAACACCAGACTGAAGTTACTTTGGACCAGCTCAACCTTTGTTTTAAATTTCACTTTCACCTTGAGCCACTTACTCTGTTTCTGCATTTATGAGCTTATTGAAGGTTCTTTGATTTTAGAGTATAAATCAGGACCCATATATACTCTCCTCACCTAGAGGCTCTTCAGCAATTTATATTCAGAAATGATTCAATGGGTTGTAAAAGATCTGACATGCTTTGGGTTTAATCACAGTTCTCAGTGTTGCAACCCATAACTATTAGTATTCAGCTTCACAGTTTCAGCAAGTGCGAGCCTCAGAGTAGGACCCAAACAGCAGCCCATTGAATGAATTGGTCTTGCTAAGGATTAAATGATACAGGTACAGATATTTCTTTCTCCCTACCATTTCATAATCATCTCTCAGTGGAAGATCTTACTGCCTCTGAAGTTTGTTCTTGGCTGGAACAGCCTCTGCCTTCTTTATAAACTGTTGAGCTGCTCAAAACAACAAGAAGTATCCATTTGAGATGTGAGGTAATGTTCATATCCTTTCATAGACTCATAGAATTGTTTGAGTTGGAAGAGACCTTTAAAGGTCACCTGATCCAACTCTCTGCAATAAACAGGGATATCTACAGCTACATCAGATTGTTCAGAGCCTGATCCAGCCTGACCTTGGATGTCTCAAGGTTAGACTGTCTTCTGGGAACAAAGATAAAGAGGGAAGACCTTCACATCACCCTGTACTATATTCTCTATTTTATGTGTTATTAGGTCAAGCCAGACACTTTCATACAGCTGTGACAAGGAATAAAGGTGCTCTATGTGTGCCTACCTCTCTAGAGTGGTAGCGATACTTTCCAGGTTGTGAAGTTCAAATAAGTTCTACAAAAAGAAAATTTTAATTCTCTCTCTCTTTCTTTCTTTTTTTCACTCTTTCTGTAGCTGTTGAATCTGAACTAAAATACCAATAACAATTATATGAGCAGACTGCTAAGATTTCAATAGTGCTGACAATAAATTCTTGGCTTTACATAACCTTTTGGTTATATTTTCTTGTTGCAGGGGAATTGCTAGGTCACAGCTTGAGCCAATGGTTGAGCACCAGGTGAGTAGGTGTGGCTAGCCCAGGAAGCTCAGGTGCATGCAATACACCTGCATGACTGAAAGAGATGGAGCCTGGATCCACCCTCCTCAACCTCATTAGCAGTTAGCAGCCAAGGGAGTAATATTTTTCTGGATAACACTTGCACTCTTCATGATCTGTCAGTGTTTATTGGAAGGGGTGAGTAACTTTTCCTTTTTCATCTGCTATTGTTCTGTACAGCTTTTTTAGAATACAACATTACTGCCTTATTTTGCCGTATAATTGCTATAAGCATAATCATACAGCTCAGACAAACCTTAAATCTCCTGGGTCCATGCAGGAGAACAGGTTCCTAGTACACAGGAAAGCATTGGTTTTGAAACTGTGGCACCTGTAATGTTGAGGAGCCCTTAAGACTGAAGCAGCAATGAAGCATCCACTGCTTGGAGGCTCTGAGCCTGCATATAGGTGTTGACACTGAAACCAGGACAATTTTTGGCCTGGAGTGAAAACAAGAGCAAAGTATATGTGAAAATATGTGTCATATTTCCCCCCCAGCCCTCAATCTTACCCTTACTGATGAGAAAGTCAGGCAGGTTTAGCAACAGCCATTCCTTCATAGGCATGTTCAAGCTGTCTGTATGGGAAAACTTTTAAAGCTAATTTAGTCAAACCAGAGGAAACACACATCTTGGAATTCTTTCTCTGATGGTTTTTAGCCCCTCTTTCCTTAAGAATGGAAGGTAGTAAAAACAGGGTATGCAGCACAAGTGTTTATCCAGTCTTGTTTGTCTATGTAACAAAGCTATTTTCAAAATAATACTTCAGGTGAAAACTATGAGATTCTTTTCTGCAGAAAGCTGCTGCTTTTTTCCAGAAGCAGCTTTTCAGCTGGGCTTCTTGTTTCACCTGGAAATACTTGAAAAATTTTGCGGTCTGGCTCTGACCCTGCAAAGTATTGACGCGACAACTATAACTTAGTTATAGCTGTGTGCAAGGATAGGGGCTAACAACACCTGTGATCTACCTGTTACCACACAAAGGTGTAAAAGCCTGCCTGGCTCTGCAAATTTGCAGTATTACTTACGTGGTCATTGGCATGACTATCAAAGGGTCACCAACTCAAGTCTACTTTGCCATTTCTATGCGTGTGTTTTTCAGTTCCTCCATGAAGTGTATCTGTGTTTCTGTAGAGCATATGCCTTTACTGCACTAGTGAAAACAGGTGAGGGAAGGGAGAGCTCTGTGTTCCTTTGCACCTGTGTTCCCCAAAGCTCTGCAACCTGCTGTGGAGAAAGCTACCTTGGTTCCTGTTGCCTGTTAGTTTATAAAACTCTCTGATTTGGCCCTCGTCTTTCCTACCATGACTGTATCAAACACCCCTTTGGTGGCCTGCTATCTGCTGAGGGACACTTGGATCCCACAGTTTCTGCCCAGGGCACTGATACCAGCTGCCATAACAGAAACAGCAGTCAGCCTGGCAAGTATGTGGAGATTTTCTGAGTTTGGGTGAGTATAAACGTGGGGATCTTCATGAGCCTGGGTGTTTGTACACAGCATGAGGATGATGGCATGAGGATGATGGCACAGTGGGAGAAGATCTGTTCAGATCTGACAGGTTGTTAATACAGGAGACTAGAATTAAAATGAAGCATTAGCAGAAGTAGGTGTCTTACCTTTCTCCTCTGAGAGACTGCTTAAGAATGAATCTAAATGGAAGGTTTGTACAGCACACCAGATCCTAATACATAATATAAATCTGCACATTTCTTTCTGGAGATGGAAATTTAAGGAAAAAAATTCCACCCAATAATGAATTAGAAATAACCAGCCCCGAGACATAAAATATGAATGAGCTCAGAGGGTGGCTCTCAGGACAAATTTTTGCAGAAAACTTATTCTTCATGATTTTTAAGGGATTTACAGGGGGCCCACAGCTTGCCACGGGAGAAATGAAGTCTCCCTCAAGCTTTACGTTGTTTTGACACCATTTTCATAATACTTGCTTATGCTTTAAAGGGGGGAAAATGTACAGCGAGGTGGAACGGTTATCGACCAGATTGATCATGGGAACAAATCTGCCGGTGGTAACCTTGTTTAATGATATGTTGCTGGGCTCAGCACCTTGCTGAGGCTGTGATTCTTCACCGGCTGGGCCCGCATGATGGATCACGGTAGGAGGCTGATGGTGCAATCACTCACCGACAGCCACTGACACCTGCACCAGCCTGACACCCGTCCCCTCTGGATGTATCAGCTGGCCTGTTCAGCCTACTGGGAGACACAACTGTTCCACCCAATGGCGAACAAAAGCTCTTCATCTGCCTCATGACTTCCTATGGAAGTCGCCTTCTCCTTTTCTTTGCGTATTATTTCTTTGCATCCACTGGGCTGAGACATGACTGATTTGGGGTCAGCAAAATGAAGCAGTCACTAAGTGTAGAAAAAAAGAAAAAAGAGAAAAATAGAGGAAAAAAGGAAGGGGAAAAAAAAAAAAAGAGAGAAAATAGAAAAAATAGAAAAAAATAAATATAAGAAAACAGCATTTTCTCACTGAAAATCTCTTAACTGTACCATTAGACAGGCACACATAAAATTGCTGCCTCTAAATTTGGTGGAGCCCAGATTCTCTGTGCACCATTATTTTAAAAAGAAACCCTTTTACTCCTCTTCATATCAGATATTGAACACCGTTATTTTCTGGTAAAAACTGAGAGCAGGAAAATGAGAAACTATTCCTCTGCAAAGAAACCCTTTCCTACACTCAGAAGGCAAGTTTGAAAGCTAATGTATGTAGCATTATTTCAGATTCTTTATTTTAATTTCTTAAATACATACCTAACTCTGCTCTCTCTAAAAGCAGTTACTTATGGATATACTTGCAGTATTGCCAGCCAGTATCTACACGTATTCAGTTTGGGATTTTTAATGTGTCATTTCTATGGTACAGATAGTATGTAAATGATATACAACCACTTAAATGGTCACTTAAAAAAAAAAAATCTAGCCTATGAAATAATGATTTCAATTGATTTTTTTTATTCCCCCCCCCAATCCTTTCCCTTATAGGGTTGATGAACTTTTTTGAGGGAAGAAAAACCCAACAACTTTATTAGTATGGCAGGTCATTACAATGATAAAAATGTAATTATCTAGCCAAGGAGGCTGTAGTACATACTTTCCTAAACTCTAATTTCATATAAAGGCTTCCTCATTACTTCAGGGAACAGATCTGTACTGCTGCTCAGAAAAAGAACTGGGATACCAGTCCATCTACCATGTTTCTTAATTGTGCATGGGCCAGTTCTATAAATTACACACATCTGTCTTTGAAGTCTCTGTAAATTCAAATATATACCTCCTCATTGTGGAAGGAGCTGCATGGCTATTTTGTAACCTAGACTGAGCACTGTGGGTGTACAAACCACAGGCTTGAGAAGAGTTGAAACGGGAACTCCCATTCCTTCTTTTTTGATACAGGTAGAAGGACCACGCTGCAGAAGCAGATTTGCTCAGGCTCCCATTGTTGTTTGATGCAGACAGGCAATAAGTTGACTCCTGCAGCCTTGGGAGCTGCATGCCATGTGGGCTGCCCAAGTCACCCTCGTTCTCACAAATGACCCTGCATGAGTGATGCTTACAGCCTTAGGCCCTGAACTTCCTAAGGATCTAGATGCAGCACCCTTGTACAGGCTGGTAGTCATTAAATATAACTTAAAATATGCTTGGACTGTTTTGATTCGTTTTCTGAATCAAAATACTTCATGCATGGGGCAGGGGTGGAGGATGTGGAAGATAAGGTTATGTAGTTGTGTGGCTACCATAATGCATGCAAGTGAATGTTAGTCATACCTTTCTTAGCTAACAGCTCTTAAAAATATATATATATACTAGTCAATATTTTAACATGACTCCCTTAACAGTTGCTAATAATCTTTGGGAAAAAAATATCAAAAATAGTACATTCCACTAATCAAAATAATTGCTGTGCTACTTATGTATATACATACCTATATGCAGATGCACATAGAGAAAGGTAACTGACTACCATCTAGCTCATAACCATACTCCCAGTTCCTTCTCCCCCCTTTGGGATAGCAATCAGAGTATGCAGCTGCTAAAACAATGAAAATGCTTTTCCAGCTGCAGCATCTGGCTCTTTGGCAGGCTAATTTAGTAGTTGTGTTGGCAGCTTTGGTTTTGCCTCTGGGTCTATCATATGTTTGTAAAGGCAATGGATCTCAACCTATGCTTATGTGAGTCTGTTTGTCTGTGTTTCTTGTCTTTGTTTATAGCTGCTTTTTGCCTACATTTGCCAACAGAAAATAGTCATAAAGCACAGGGGGGAAAAAATATCAAACAACCTCCTAGTTACTCATTTAAGTGATCATCTTCTACCTCTGCATTCAACTCTCTTCAACTTTAGCCATCCTCCTTTTAATAAACTCCCATTTCATTGGTGTGAAAGATAACATTTTAGAGAAATTCTCTGTTCTACCAGAAAACTGTATCTTTATATGTGTATATACAAATAATTTCTTTGACTAAGACTTTTAATGCAGTGATATTATAATAAATGGAAGGGGACATTTTTCATGGTATGATAATAAATGAGATGTTAAAGGAATATCCTGATACGTGAGCATTTTATAACTACTGCTTGTTGCTTTGTGGCAGCTGTAAAGCAGGGTTCACTGAATTAGCTATGATGGACTACTCCGGGGTGATGTTGATTAAGCTATAGTGATAAGTATTTTTTAAGAAGCTGCTTCATATTTTTACATGTTTAGGTAGCACACGCTTGCAAAGGCATGATTTAAACCACAGGTAAGTATACTTTCTGAAAAGAATGTTTAACAAGATAGGTGAGGGGCAGGGAAAGAAGTGATGCTTATACGTGATCAGTTTGTTACTTTCCTTCCTCTTAGAGTAAGAATGTAGATAATTGCTGGTTTGGCATAGTTGCTGAAACTCCTTGCAAATAAGTGCACAAACTATAGCACAGAGTAGATGTTCTGGAATCAGTGTTGATTTATTTAACTTGCATTTTTGTTATCAATAGTATAAAACAAAACCAGAAAAATAACCTAAGTTTATTTAAAAGAACAATCTGTAGTGAGAAGTGATTATCACCATTTCTTTTGTTGATGTAAAATACGCAGCATCCTTGCTTTCATATTTCAAGGCATTTTTTGCCCACAGAAAGGAAATGGGGGAGGGGAGACTTCATAGGATGACAAATTAGGATTCATCAATTAGTTGCTCCTTGCAGCAAATAATTATTGCAAATCTAGATCACGAAATCTAGATCTTAAAATCACATTTTTAAATGTCATTCCATATTCTTGCAATTCCTTAATATTTCCAAACAAAACAAGGCTCTGCTTTCCCTCAGGACCACTTGCAATCATATTTTTATGTTCATTTTTATTAAGTTTGTAAACATCGGTAAAAATCTTTGTGGATCATATAAAATTCCCAGTGAAAGAAATTTATCATTTTAAAAGTGAAGACCTTTTATGCAACTTATTTTGCCTTTGGCCATTTCAGAAAGAAATGAAGGAACTGGAGGATATTGCACGTTTTTCATAATACTGGTGAGATTGTTGTCATCTTTGATCTTACATCAATTAGTCAGGATCTCAAATGATCATAGGCAAAGAAACCTAAACTATTCTTCCCAGTTGAACAAAAATGTGTCTAAGATTCTAACTGCATAAATTATTACATTATGTCCTAGAGCAATAGTAGTTCCTTCAGGTAGACGTTCTAGTCACCTGTTATATACTGGGAATAGAATTTTATTAAGTTTGAGTTTTATGGGGAAAAATCTACTTTGTTTATTTTATGCTATTTTTCTCACCAGTAACATTGACATCAGTTGCATCTTAAAAGGGCAGCACTGCACCAAAAATGTGCTCCTTATGTCAGGTAACTGGTGAATAAATTCATCAGAAGATAAGGGAAAATATTCAAGTATGCTGCCCGCTGAATAAGTTCTGAACTAAAACCAATGATTAAAAGAAAGCTTGATATAATGAAAGAACTTTTTCTTCATTATTACTATTGATGAAAGTAGACTCTGGACTTCTTATCATTATCATGTAAAGCTGGAATCTACATTTAACTTATAGGGAATATGACCTTTACATTAGCTGCAAAAAAAAAAAAAAAAAAATTCTGAGCAGTCTTGAATCACCAATCCCAATGAAGTTTCCCTTTCCCCTACAGGTAGCATGAAATGGAGCCAGGATAACAGGGCCCCATCTGAGCCATGCCCAGCTCCCCCAGTCTGCACAAACCCACTCTATCAATCATGGTAGGATAATGCATAGTGGCTGCACCTGTGACAAGGGATGATTGAGTGCTGAGCATGGGCCCTGCTTCGCCTGTCGCTTTGTGCGTTTGTATTTCTCCAGAGCCACTTTGAGAATTTGGAGAACCTGTGGGGGGAAAAAGGAAGTCTCCTGCATTGTGAAAAATGTCTTAATTTGATTTGTTTACCAAACAGCAATGCAATACGCAGACCTGGAAATGAACAGCAGGATAGCAACAGCCCCTGTTCTATCAAGGCAATGTAACTAGACAAGAAGTAATTTTATTAAGGGGCAAGCAATTTAATCTGGGTACAGTAAGTAAAGACTGCAAGTTTTAGCCATCCATTTCTTCTCACTTACATCCAACACTAAGTGTCAGAATTTCACTTCATCATAACAGCAAGACACAAAAAGCTTGCACTAAGTGCACTTGAGGTTCATACAGCCATAAAACACTGAAAATGAAAAGATGGGATACTGTGTAACTTTCTTCAAAGGTCTCCTTTGCACTGATAATTTTAAGAGTCATTGCCTCAGTTTTTTTAGGGCAGAAAAGATTTAAGCAATGGCAAGTAAAAGATTATGGTAATTTCTTTAAAAATTTGTGTAAGCAAGAAGTGTTGTCTTTTCTAAACCAAATACCTTCTGAATTAATCTGTAAAGAATGCTGTATGTTTTCCTTTATAATATATACACAGCAGTTAACTGTATACACCAGCCATATAAACCATTTTTTTATGGAAGTGATTCATATGCTGTAGTTACTTATTATACAGCTGTGAAAAAGTCCTTTTTAACATACCTGTGAGAAAATAAATAGGAGCCATTGTAGCTACACTCATGCAAATTGCAAATGAAAAATCAGAGCCTCCAAAATAACAGTAATGTTTAAGTCCTCTGAACATGGACAAAGGTTAAATCAATTTTCTTTCTGTGACAGTATTGAGACTTAAAACTGTTACATGTACAGGATGAAAAACTATACGAAGAAGGGTGTATTGGAGAATACTGTCTTTTTTTCTCTTAATATGACCTGGACAGCTGAGATGCAACGCTCAAACAAATCCTTCTTATGATAAGTTTGTTGAAAAGACACATTTTCTTTTAAGACCTGTGGGCAGTTTTAGCAGCCAGTTACACGATCCAGTGTTCATCTGAAAATGGTGATGCCTTTTTGTTGCTGCTAAGTTTGGGTTTTGTTCAGGTGTGCGTGGGTATGTGTCATTCATACTTGATGAACAGCTTCTCTTTCCAAAGTGTCGCCAGCAGCTGCAAGCACAGCCATTTTATTTTCCATGGCCTGGGATACACAACACTCTGCTACTCAAGGACAAAGCACAGGGAGAAAACCCTGACAAGTGAACAGGGCTGGGAATTGCAGTGAGCTCACTGCCACAACCCCACAGCCCCCAGTGTTTCCTCCCTGACTCCCTCCCTCCGGCCAGAGTCACCCCACATCCCTTGGGGGCCACTGTTGGTGGCCAAGGAGCATGGAGGTGACACTTCTCCTCCAGCTGCGAGACCTCCACGGCCAATGCTGTGAAAAACGTCATTAAGTTTTGAAAAAGCACCGCTGCTTCTTCCCTCATCGTTGCCCCTTCCTCCACTGGGAAGCTGTAAAGGGAAAAGCATCCTTTGTTGCTGTTTAGAGACCCCCACCATAACTTGGGGAGAGGAGAGGGGAAAAAAATTAAACAGCAACAAATACTGGGCTTCCCAAGTAGCCCTTCCTAGAGGGGAGGGAGAGAGAGCAGGAGAGAGAGGCAAACATCTGGGGATTGGACCATATGCTAAAGCTTTGTCTTGTCCTTCAAAGTTAGGTTGCCCTTGCAGTGATTTGTCAGGCGGCCTAACTGTGACAGGGAGAATATGGAGCAGGGGAGAGAGCGATGGGGGATGCGGGGGGAGAGGGGAAGAAAGAGGGAGCAGCATCTCCCTCCGTCAGACAGTTGTTTGGTGGGGAGGGAAAAGAGGAGAAAGAAGGGAAAACGACGGTGGGGGAAGGAAGGGAGAGGCAGTGTCTGGCAAGGCGAAGCGGGGAGGAGAGTGCAGAGCAAAGGCAGAAAGGAACGGCTGAGGCGCTGCTGCAGCAGCAACGATGCTTGCTGCTGCTGCTGCCGCCGCCTCCTTCTTCTTCCCCTCTTCCCTTTTGCCCGCCAAGCGCTGAACTGATTAGAGTGTAATTAAGGCCATAAAACCCTCGGCTTATCCACCTGTTTATTCACTAAAGTCGTGGGCTCATCAGGCAAATTAGCTGCTTCCAGGCTGCACGTTGGGCCTAGAGCTGGCCTGATTAATGAAGTTTATTGGGAGCTGTTAAAAGCATTAACTGAAGGAAATCTCGGCAATTCGTCATATTTAAGGGATGGAAATTAAATCTCCCTATGCAAATGAGGGGAGACTCCAAAGTGGCTGCTTTTGGAGGTGACAAGGCGGGGACAAGCTGCAGCCTCCTACTGCACCTCAGTTGAGTTTGCCGGGTCTCAGCAAGGGGGCTGAGCCCAGACGGCAATGAGAGAGGCTTTAGTTCTGAGGGTCTCAAATGCAAGAGCCAGGTCAAAAGGAGTCCCCGCAGCCCTTTTACTCTTGTGCTCAGTGTTTCCCAAATACCCAAGGTACAGCTTGTACACCTCATCCCACCGGGGCTTGTAGGACAGCATCCAGTCCAGCTGGCTCTGTCCCCCTTAACTGAATAATCTTTTCGTCTGCTTTAAGCATTTTGTTTAACGTTGTATTGCATAGCTTCGATGCAAGTACGAACATTCGCATAAAATTTGAAATATAAAAGATTGCATTAAATTTTGAAACTGCAGTGAATTGATGCTCTGGTGACAAGCACCTAAGAAATAAGTGGTTGAAGCAGCAGGGAATCCTATCCAGAGCTGAATATTCACCAGTTTTAAAAGTGTTTTCTTCTGCCACGTCAATCTGATTTTATTTCTGAAGTGAATAGCATTTTCATACTTGAAGTTTCATGAGCCACAGCATTTTTGTATTAACAATTTATAGTAAAAGAGAAATTACAAAGGGTCACAACAAGGTATGAATGTCCTGAGGAAGAGATAATGAGAAGAAGAGAAGGTCAAAGCAAACAACCTGTCCTCGTTATTCTTATTTAGTGTTCAGTTCACAACTGTATTAAGTTTCCAATTTATTTATTTTTAATTTTTTCATTAGAAAAGAAAAAAACACTGGAATCTCACGTAAAAGATATTTTTACCCAAGTAGTCATGAATGTGAAAGGGAGGCAGGAGGGAGAAGAGAGAGTTGATATTTTATGTAATTCTTATTCTATATGCTTCTCTGTCTAATTATTACAAAGCTAATTATTTGTTACAATTATTGGATTAACAATTGGCTAATCAGTTTTATTCTCCTTTGTAGAGCATCACTAACACAGTGAAATGCAAGGTGAGAACACTGGCTGGATTTTCACAGAAAGTTTTTATTAGGTGCAGATTTGTTCAGCTGCTTTGTGATTTACCACCAGCACAGCATATCCTCAGACCCTACCGTGCAGCATCTTCAATCCTACAGCAGTAAGTTGCATTTTCTGGTATGGAGACTATTTGCCATCAGCAAAGAGACTTTCTCCTTCTATTTCCAATCCTTTTTGTAAAATGTTTCACTCATCAAACCACTGTATGGAGCAGGAGGAAGGACAGGGCTGCTGCAAATAAAAGCTAAAGAAGTACTGGCCACTGCAATTGTAACACACACATTTTGGATGTAGTTCAGGAGCAAAAATAAAACATTTTTGAAAGGTGTAAGAAACCCTTAAACAAAACATACAACTCAGCTGCTAGTAATATAAATAAAAATAAAATAATAAGCATATATAAAAGGCAACCAAAACTTTCCTGCAGTATATGTATCTGCATCCTTTTACAGAGGCAGGTGGTGGGGTATCTATAACACTGCACACAATGCTCCTGCACAACTTTTCTACTGATATTTCTAGGGAAAGCAAAGCAAAAGCATTCAGCAAGAAGGCAGTGGATTACTATTATTTCTAACTGCAATTTTGCAAACCATTTCCTAGAGAACTAAGTGACAGCATTATTTTCTTGTTATGGACTTTAATTGAAAAAAATGAAAAGTAATTTTAGCCTTTGCATTTGCAGCTACTTTTCTTACTATTTATAATTATTCTAGCATATACTTTATAAGCATTTGCTAAAAAAACTATATTAGCAGAAATTATTATTAGCAGAAATTAGTTCTAATATTGGTCAACAGAAAACCTGTATTTTGGGCAAAATACGTACTTTGAAATTTTCACTGAGTAAAGAATATATCTGCATGAAACAGCGCTTATTCCAAATCTACAGATTTCTTTAGAAGATTAAATGAAATTCAGTGACTTGTGGAGCATGCTGTCAAAACACTTATTTTTCTTGATTACCAGCTCCTTCAATAAATTGATTTGCCCCATTACATGGGGTCTTTTAGTTCTGCCACTAATTAAATGTGCTACTTTTTCTCTGTTTCAGAAATAGAAGATTCTATGACAGGGAAATATTAAGGTCAATCATCAAAAAAACTTGTAAATACTCGAAAGGTAGATGTTTGAGATTATTTCTTTAAAAGCAATATACGATTTTGTGGAGAATGTGCAGTTATAAAAGATTACAACAGTGGATTAGCACAGTCCCCCAACAACTGTAGTCATCTTTATTATAGACTCCTCTTCATGTATGATTATAAGTTTGACAGGGATGTTTTCATCCACAAACTTGCTGTGCAAGATCTGCTTCCAGAGGGCACGGATTTGTGTGTGAGTATAACTGCAAAAAGAAAATCTGTTCAGAGATGTAACTGCATCTAAAGCTTATTCCAACTATTTTTATCCAATGGCAATTGACCTAAGTAAGAAATCTTGGGGATCATTTAGGCATAGGAAAAAAAGATAGCTCTTTTGTCATGCTCCTGAGGTAGGTGTACAGAGCTAAAGCCATTAAAATTAAATGATAACTGAGTGTATGATTCTGGTGTACAAACAAGTAAAATTCAGTTGTTGTTTTTTTTTTTTTTTTTTTTAAACATGCCTTATTTGACAGTAGTGAAAACAAGGTGGATTTTATCACAGCAGAAAACCACATCATGGCATAGTCAGAATTGAATTTAGCTCTTCCAGATCAAGTGTGATCTTTGGCCAAATTATTATATTTAACCTCACTGTGAAAAAGATGTCCTAAATTATGAAGACCCTGCTCTGCCCTTGAATAAGCACATCAGACACAGACCTCAGTGGGAGGAGTATTGGCTGCTTTTATGGTAAGGATTCAGTCGTAAGTGACCTCATACTTTTGCATGTGGTCTGCCATTCAGGCACGTCAAGGTTGCAAAGGATACTTCTTTGCTTTAATTTATTTTTTTTCCTTTTTCTATGATAGTTTACCAAGCCATCAGTGGTGCAGTTTTTGTGGCTTAATTAATTCTTTTATACTGTCTCCTTCCATCCCAATCATATTTGAGTCTTTCTTCTTGCTAACATTTTCCAGCATATTTTTCATCTGTGCGTAGAACCACAATGTTAATGAACAACAATTATCTTTCTTACTTATGTGAGAACTTTAATGAAGCTTCATTAAAATTAACACGGCACAATATTACTGGCAGAACTGTACAAAACCTTTTTTCATTTATAACCTTTTAATTTCTTTTTTTTTTATTATTATTAATTAGAAATTTTAACTTACTGTGGTTTGCTGGGCAATAATCAGTGATTTCACTGGGAACTATTTCCTCAACAGCTGCACAAAGCTAGGACCTAAGGGGAAAAACAAGGCTGTGTCCTTTAGAGGAATCTACTGTACCTTAGCACTTAGTTAATCTCCTAGTCAAACACACTCAGGAAAATGAAAGCTGCATGTCACATTGGCAGAGTGAGGAATCGGTTAAACACTTCTCATTTGATTCCCTGTTTCAGAAAAGACAACACATGGTGAAAGAATGCCGTCTGTATGCCTTTAGCTGGAGTAAATATAAACAGACGTGCTTTTATGTGTAGCACTGTCACAGTCAGCCCAAAATTGCAATAGCTTTATTACAACAGCTTAGATTCTGTGGCATTTTGTCTGAGGTTATGATTAACTGTAGCAGCTACACCTTAAGACTCCGTTTCAACTGCAGATTTTTAAAGGGGTTAAAAATATTATTTGAAGCAAATAGAAGAAAACATTGTTCATGCTGTTGAGGTTTAAATTTCGTTCACAAAATCTAGTTCATGTTCATGCTTTGAATATGTTTGCAGCTTAACAGTTGTACAATAATATCTGTTATTTTAGTTTGACACACAAAATAATTTCTTCTATATCCTTCCTATGTATTTTCAGAAGAGAATTAAGCCTTTCTGAAATAAAACTAAATTGCAACAGCAAGAGTTGTGCTGTCATTTTAATGACAGCAGAAGACTTTAAGTACGGAATGAATCAATTATTGTGAGCACAGCCCCTGTTTAAATCACTGACGGCAAACCAACCCCAGGATTATAAAATGAATCTGTGACAAGCATTCAAGGTTTCAGCATATTCTCGGTAATGAGGATTAAGTACCTACTATCTGTGAACGAAAAGTTTTATTCACTTACTAAAGAATATGTGAGTAATCATTAAGAGAGGTCAGATTAACTGAGGTACTTTTAAAAAAAGGGCATCCAGTACAACATCTGCTGGAAAATCAATGATAAATATGTCAATTTTTTAGAAAAAGGGGAAGATTAAGAGTAAAGCAGTGTAATGGAATGACTTAATGCTCTGTTTTTAAAGAATGGAGAGGAATTATAATGACATCATAAACTATCATTATGAAACTTTCTGACATTTTCATGTCAAGAAAAAGATTCTTCCTGAAGCAAGAACAAATAGTGATTTCTGCTGTCCATGGGTGATTCAGTCAAGTTCAAATAAATCCTGATCTTACAATGAGAAATTATGAAAAAACTTTTGCACTGTGCTGGCATACATTAAATTTTCTTGTATTTAATATTTTTACATAAGGACAGAAGTAGAATACAAAATTCTAATTATAGTTGAGCTGTGAAAATGGAAATGTTTTGAATTTGAATGTATGTCACTAACTTCTGGAGAAGCTTTTATAGTAAATATTTCATATCACTCTGCTCTCTTTACCATAGCACAAGCAATATCTTACTGTCTTTTGTTTTCCGTTCAATTTCCACAAAATAATGTGAAATTGAGAAGCAGCGTTAGTGTAATTGTAGACCAACATCATTTCATGATAGAAAAAGGCATTGTGTTCTATCATTATTTTTATTTTAATTATTAATGAACACCTTTGCTTTAACTGTCAGAATTTTTTATTAATGTCTTACGATATTTGCATACTCTTTGCCTTTATTTCAGGGAAGAATGTAGAGCCAAATACGTATTTATTTCTAGTATATTAATAGGATTTCACCTGGAAGGTTTTTCTTTTGAAGGCTTTAACAATTGATATCACATTGATCAAGAGGTGCTTTATTTACACAGGGATAAGGGGATAAAAAATGAACGCAATACTGCTACACTTTATCATTTGAAATCCCTCTAAATATCCAGATTCTCTAAAATAATGGAGTAACTTGAGTTGAAAAGAAAAAGAAATTTCTGTTGCTTGTAACAAAATGATGTGCTTTTTTATATGAACTGCTTTATTTCTCTTGCTTTGTTTTTACTAAAATTGTGTTTCTTTTCTTTGTGACTGTGTATGTTTCTTCCTATTTATGCAGTGCATCTTTGTCCCATTACAAATGGTTCATAATTCAGTATTTTCATTCTGACCTAAACAGTCAATTCCTACAAATTAATCCAATATGTCTAAATCTTACAACGTGGTACACTTGTTAAAAGAAAATTTTCTACTGTAGGATTGAGAATGTTAATAGTTCTAATAGGAAAAACACTACTGCATAATTTTGCAATAACCATATTTTAATTGAATCAAACATTAATAAGTACATTTGTAAACTGTGACATTTACATAAAATATGTTTATACTAGAAAGGAAAACTATGAAATACTTACATCTTCCATTAATGTAAAAGTATGAGGATGAGCATTTTAGTTAGGAAAATATCTGCACTATATTCTGTAATTATTTTGATTTTTGTTTCTGTAAGAGAGATGCCAAATACAGTCGAACTATTGAATTCAAACATTTTGCTGTTTTTCTCTTCCAGGAATTATCATATTCCATTTGTACACTTCATCAGAGCCTTTTTAAAATTCCCTTTTTCATTATTTTGAGAGAGCAGGTTCAACTTGCTGGCTATAGTTTACAAAAAGGATGTTTCTCAGTTACTGCTTGCATGTACTTTAGAAATTATTTTAAGGAGTTAGAGTACATGCTTACAAAGAAAGAATGAAGTGCTATATTTAAAGGGCTTACCAGTGTTTTACAGAAAAGAAAACAGAAGAAATTCATGAAAATGCATAAGCATAAACATTTGTTTCCATTGTGCAGGTGGTGGAATGGAGTTTTGCAGTAAAAGTGTGGCATCTGGTGGTCCAGAGAAGAAATGGCAGCCCACTCTGTGAAGAAACAAATGGTCACCGGCTGAACTAGCTCATCAGCTTGTAATAGAATTACTTCCAGTGTGCGTGTATGAGAGGATTCTGACTTCTGGGTAACCCCACATTATTAGTTGCTGCAGCTTGTTTTGTGTCGTTCCTGCAGAAGGCCCGTATTTCTTCCCAAAGAGAGAAATATTTTCATATATTTTCAGAACTGTGATGATTTTTCAATGTCAGATAATGACTCTTGTAACCACCAACAGCAGCATCCCCACTAGGGATTCCTGTTTGGAGGTCTGAAAATGAATTAGGAGAATTTTAGGATAGTAAAACCCAAGTACAGCGTGCTAAGAAAGGGGAATTTCTTCTGCCCTGTGGTGAACCACATGAATATATCTCCTCACAACTAAATTTATGAGAAACCATTCCTTGTCAGCTTGCTTGAAGAGCAGTGAATTGTCAGAACTCATGAACATGTGGACAAGGAGCACAGAAGAAGGGACCTTCAAAAACCCCAAGTCCATTCCACGTTTTTTAAATGCAGTTGTTATGTAATACTTTTCAACAAGTGATAAAATTCCTCTTCTAAACAATGAAGATTTTTCAATTTTTTTTTCCCCAAAAGATTGTTGCCAAGCAAAAATTCTTTAAAGAATTATCTGCTAAGTTTCTTCAGTCTCCAGACTGTCCATTCTCCTGATCACCTTGCTAACACTTCCCCAGACAAGTTTACTTTTCAGTTATCTTCTGTGAATGGTGCTAGCCAGTTTCATAGCATTCCACGAGATCTATCCGGAGCTACCACTAATGGTATGAATTCCCAGTCTTTGTGGAAAATACTTCACATGACGCCTTTTATTTTCCACGGCTGCAACTTGAGCAAGTTTATAGAAGTGCTTTAACAAATGGTATCCTAGGTCACCTCTTCATCTCATCTTCCTCTTCATCATCAGTGTTCAGAGAAGCTCCGTAATAATCTCCCTCCAAACTAATGATTCCTCCTTAACACTATCTGGTGTCACCACTCTTCATCAATTCCTTCACCTGTCTTTCTTACAGTTTCCCCTACTCACATGATTCTTCTTTAGTCTATTATTATTTCCTGTCCATCAAACTGGATGCTTTGTTGAAGTTCAGAGGGATCATATCTCCAGAATTTTCTTTGTCTTGAAATAAAAGACAAGTAACAACAGGTGGGTGCATGTTATTGTTTGAATAGATTTGACATTTGTCCTTATTTTTTTGGAATTATTATTTCCTTTAAATTCATTTTAGATGTTAGATGTTGCAATCAAGCCCCCTTACCTGAGCACATCCAGGTCTTTTGCTTTATGCTTTTCAGTATATAAATATTTCAAGTATTTGCAAGGTGTAACGAAGCATGATTTTTGACAATGCATTATCATTACACTTTTGGACTTAAAAGCCAGAGGTTATTTTGCTGATCTCTTTTCATTTCTTATACTTTGTATGATGTTTTTTCCTAGTGCTTTTTTGAGGTTATTATTTATCCATTCGGAAAGTTTCTTCCCCTGAGCTGCATAAAAGTTCTAGGTAGTGCTAGAAAGCTTGACATCATGACATGCCAGATCTCTTCTACGTCCAGGTCCCTGGATCTTCCCTGCAGTCCTGCTTTTGTTTGTTTGTTTGTCTTTTAATTTCTGAATGAAATGGAAGGACATTTAAGGATGACTCATCCCGAGATATTTATTAAACACACTCTTCTAATACCAATCTGTTCATAAAAAGACTATCTTAAAAGAAAAAGAGTAGTGTGGAAGAAAGTAACAACAAATTACAAATAGTTACATGTTTCTATGGTTCTTGCTTTCTATACTTCGTATATTTTCCATTTCCAGCTTGGGGAAGGATCATAACCATGTATGTATGTCAAGTACATAATAAAACCACTTTAAGTACCAGAAAAACGAGTACCACTGAAGTGCTGCACTTTGGCTGAGTGTAAATTGTAGGCTGATCTATGCACTACCTTAACAGTCTTTTGTATTTGTCTCATGTTTGTACAACAAAGAAAAAAGTCATGGTTCACTGTTATATTTGAACGAAAAAATCTTGAGAAGGCTTCAGTCACATGCATTCTATAGAAGAAAAGGCAAACTGTTATCTTCCTTCTGGCAATGGGGCAGTTTGGACGTTTTCATCACACAGGAACATAGGGCTGATGCACCACCAACAGAGAACTGCAGACAGAAGTGCTCGCTTCCAACTAGGTCTGGAGTTATGCTTTTGATGAGACCAGGCATCCTCAATAAGGAGTGCTAATGATGATCATCTCACACCAGGACTTTTCATAAACTTCAGAGAGATTCTCTGTTATTCTCCTTTTCACAGATGAGGAAACAGTCATCGAAATGGGCTTTGTTTCAGACAGCTTTTGAAACAACAGGCGTGAATGCTGTGTTGATGGATTAGTGATGAGCCGTAAATGCTACTACATAGAAGTACGTCTGTTGCATACCAAGATAACAGTGAATTTTGGGCTGATTTTCAACACCGCTTTTTTTTTTTTTTTTTTTTTTTTTTTTTTTTTTTTTTTTTTTTTTTTTTTCAGAGGGTGTCTGATGCTGAATTGTGCTTGTAGACAGCAGCATGAATTCTCAAGGTATTGTGCAAACCACAAAGGCTGGGATCAAGTTTCATCTCACAGTGTATTTACAGAGCATGCCTGCCATTGTCAGACTTGTCAACACTCATGGTCTCTTTGCTTTTTACCCTATGCTTATCCTATCTCTTCTTTCATTAAAAAATGTGAATGCTTCTGTCCTTGTGGATTTGTAAAGGGAAAATATAATCCCCAAAGGCTTAGAAACCAGACAGCAAATTAAAAATGCCAACACTGATTATTCTTTGAGCTTCTATTATTTTAAAGGCAATCTCCTGTCTTTCCAGGTCTGATTTGTGGATTCTGAATTGCAAAGTTCAGCGATCCTTGCACTTGGCAAGCACCTGGAATTGAAGCTTGTGCAACCAAGCTCTGTATGTAATTTTGTAAAATGAGAGCTGTTTATCTCAGCGGCTGAAATATTCATTATTGAAAATAAGCGTTTCGGTGTTCAGAGGCGGAATCGTGGGATGAGAATAACAACGATCTGGGAAGTAGTAAAAAATTCCATGTCTCTAGGCGGTGTAGGGTCTGACCCTGCAGAAGGGCGACAGGAGAACTCCTTCCGCCTTGGAGCTGCTTTTGACTCCGTCCCATTGTTTCAGCTTGGCTGCTGTTGGTGGTGGCAGGGAAATACCGATTTGGGGTGAAAGAGAGGACGACGAGAAAAGGGATGAAATTGGAAAACACAAACCTTTGCATCTTTTCCTGAATTGTTCTAGTAATTGGCAGGCTACATGGGCTTTGTGTTAAAAAGGATCCTATTAGCACCTCTATTGAAAAAGCACCTGCCATTTGGCCACATTTTATGCGTGAGAAATCACCCCACTTCAATGTAGCAGCTAAATGCTCTCAGATTCTTTCCTTGCTTTGCTTTCTTTCTGCACTCAGACTTTGCAGGTTACACACAGTATTCTCAAAGGCCAGTGGAACTGGCTCCCTCAAGCACAGGCCCCAATAAATGAATTTGAGCTCGCTTGGGAACTTGCTTGTCCTGTGCATCAGTGGCTGTTTCCTGGCACTGATTCAGCAGGTTAAGAGCCAGTTTGAAATGCTTAGGGAACAAAAAGCAGAAAGTAGATATGGGGGGAAAATGTAGATTGGAACAAGTATATTGTGGGAGTTTTCCACTTCAGATTTGATTATATATATTTTTTAAGGATAGACGGCAAAGTAACGGCAACAGGAACAAATCACGAAGGAAAAGCAGATGTTCAGAGGGAAGGCTGGGGCAAAGAATAGCATGTGTGAGCTGCCTGCCTCTGGCAGTGGTGCCGGGATTGTTTGAGCTGGTGTGGTAAAAGGAGTCTGTTCTCTTTAAAATGCTAGCCTCAGAGGCAAAGCCAAACAGAGCTATTGTGCCATTCTCTGCAATAACGTTTTGATGTGCAGTCTCCACATTGATATGATTAATTGTTAAGTCAAATAAGAGACAGTGTGACAGAAATGTTATTCAACTGATTTGCCAAACTGAATAAAGTATGGTCTGGTCTTGTTTATAATCAAAATGGGAAAGTGTTTACCAGGATATTCAGGGGTCTCCAACAAGAGAACAAAATAGATTCAAAGCAAACATTTTCCTGTGCTGCCTTAGAGAATGGTTCCCAACTCTGGTTCTACTACAGCATTTCTGCTACTGCTTCTTCCAGCTTCTTCCCTATGGTTGCTTGCTGGGAACAGAACAACCAATCGATCATAGCCACTGCCAAAATCAGCAGGGATGTGCTTCAGATGCATTACTTAGTACTGCTATACACAAAACGAATCAGGGCCTTAGTATCTAAATTAAATCCCTCTGTGCCTTATTTCCTTTTCCACTAAATGAGGATATAACAACCTCACTACACCATGAACATGTGAAGATAAACTAATCCAGGTTTGTAAAGTCAAATTGAAGTTGTGTGTACTCACAGCAAGGGGCTATGCTCTGAAAACTGAGGATAAAAGGAATGTTAAGCAGATGCTTTTTAAATGAGCATTATGCAGCGTGTGCAGTCAGAGAAACAGATGTCTTGTAGAAATACAGCTCATAATCATGTAACTTCAGTTGTTACTGAATGTGGGTGGGAGAAGGGAACTACCTTACCAAGCTCTGAATACTGGAACATACGTTTGGTCTTGTCAGCAAGGGAAAATTTATTTAAAAATTTAAAAAAAAAAAAAAAAAAAAAAAAAGGAACTAATTGCAAAAAATAATAAAAGGAAAATTTAGTTGATGTTGAACTAAGGGAATCAATCACAATGTGGTGGGATTGCATCTGTGCCACCTCCGTCAGAAAATTTAGAGTTCCCTTGGATCATGTGTCTCTTATCCACATACTAATGAAGGGCACTCTGACATAAGTTATTAGATGTGATTAGATCACATCCTATGGTGATACAGCACCAGTAAATGTTTTCGAGTGCTGCATTAAAAGCTGAATGTTTGGGTAAATTAGTCCATCCTTTTTAATTCTGTCACTTAAAAAATGGTTTTAAACATTTAATCAAACCCTTACACAATATTAACAAGTGCTGAGCAAGAAAGAGAGCCTATTGATCACAGGTGATATATCCAGAAGCAATACACTGTTTACAGTAAGTTCTCAACTGAATAACGATTTAGTCATTTACAGGGAAAATCCTTACAAATAAAAGTCTAGTCCTGTGATACTCAGTCTTCCTGATGGAATCCCATTGCCAAGACTGAGTTTTGTGCAGCACTTCACACACGTTTTATTGAAACTACTGTACAGTGCTTAATGTGAAGGATATAGAAGCACATAAAGAATTGTGCAGTAAATTTTGTAATGAAGGGCCACAAATGGCTTGTTAAAGATCCCTGTGTGGATGTCAAGTTTAACAGCAAGTATTGCTAGCCTAATGCATTTTTTTTAAGTAGTTTTTGGTCAAGCAAAATATTGTAAGGAACAAGTAGCTTTGGATAAATGAATTCACTTGTTAATCCAAGAACAGCATCCCAACTGAACATGTAATTTGGCATCTCTCAGAAGGTTAAACACCTAGCTGCAAACTGACCAGATCAGCCACCTGAATTTCCATGTAGACCCATACTATAAATAATAGAACTTGAGCTAAGCAAATAATCTGCAATTAATAATTTACCCACTTTGGTCAAAATTTTTTTCTACAGCCCTAACTGTAGATGAAGAGTTCTTGCATTTGCTCAATATTCAGATCATTCAGAGCAATGTAGATTAAGTGGCATTTGTTCATAGAAGAGCTCAGGCTAGTTAAAACCACTCAGAGAAAGTTTGTGGTTTTGATGTCTTGATTGTTAATGGAATGTTCATTTAGAAAACCACTGTTTGAAAGATAAGTACAAATACTTATTTGAAACATCCTTTCACCATATCAGTCAATAAAACTTTCTTATTTATAAAATACCTGAACAGCGCAGAAGAAGGCGTTTGTACACAAAATGTATCAATAAAGTATTTAAATCTCTATGAAATCAAGACGTGGCAAACTCTAGATTTAAAAAAAAAAAAATAAACAAACAGTTACAGAATTCAAGAAAATAATTTTGCGAGGTTTTCTACATGATGCATCCCGTATAGATTATTGTTAATTTCAACAACACTGGAAGTTACTTAATGCTTGTGTTATTGAGAGCTATGTGTGAAAGGCTTGTCCACAAGATTTAAAATGCTGCAAGGTTCATTTCTTATCAAGCTGTTGACTTTAGTGCTCATGACTGATGCTTGAATAATTTCCAGAACAGTTACAGTCTCCTTCAACAAAAGAATTACATCAGAAACATTATTAATGTAAATCTTTGTCTGCCCGGAGAACAGTGTCAGGAGCCACCACGCTTCAAGTCCCTGTTTTTCTGCTGTGGCTGCCAACTTGGGATGATGGGGTTTGTCTCTGCCTTTGATTAACTGAACCACGGCTATTGATTCAATTCACAGAGACCATCAAAAAGCCACAACACAAAACTCACCAGCCAGTGATGATCTTTTGACGCATAAGACAGCGCTATCATTCAGAAAAAAAAAGTGTAAGGGCTCCGATATTAATCCTTGATTATATTCCTTTGATCTAGCTTGTTTCTCTGATCAACTGAACCGAATAAACCTAAAAAAAAAAGAAGGCAATTCTGAAGTCATTTAGGAAGTTTGCACGCATAGAAGTTCAAGGCTGGAAAACGCTGTAAGAGAAACTGACCTAAACCAGAATAAAGTAAATATGAAAATATCCTTTGATAGGAAAGCAACAGGATACAGTACAACAGTGTAAGTGCAAAATTTCTGTTAGTGTTATCAGGGGGCAAAGTGAGAGACTGCAGGAAGACCACAAGCAAGACTGCTGTAATTGTCCTTGGGGATCTCCAGTGAGTCTCTGAAGGCTCTGCACCTTTGAGGTCATATCTCTATCTGAATGTAGAGGTGCCTTATTTTGTCTTTTACTTCAGTGAATATGATTAAACTCCTGCTGTTGTGCTAAATTTCAAAGATTGTAAAAAGTCAGGGGAATTAAAAAGGTCACTGCAGTATTTCATTTCAATAGCAAATCTGTGGAATAATGTTGTACAAGTACATTGGAAACTGCTTTGAGAAGAGAACTTGTCGGTGACTTAGTTCTGGTGAAAAATAGCATGCATTCAGAAAAGGGAATTCTGCTTCTGAGATGTGTAGCTAGAAATGGACAGTTATGCAGAGAATTGATGCCATTTAAACATAGACATGCAGAAAAGATGCGCAGTTCTCAAATATTTGCAGAGTTATACATTTTGTATGCTTATATTAATGAATAGTAATTTCTGCTTCTATACAACATATGTGAATGACAAATCCCCTGTCTGAAAAGATACACTCTACTATTATGCAGGTACTGGAGATGAGACTTCAGTTAAAATTGTGTAAAGCAGGTATATGTTTCAAATTCGTAGAAAAGACAAAACTGAATTTTAAACAAAGCTCTTCTTGTTCTTTCTGTAAATGCATATTTTTCAGAATAATCTCATATTTACTTCATTTCAGCTTGTTCAGATTAGAATAATAACTAGATAATCTCAAGAACAAAATATGTCATTGTGGAAGGCAGATAAACAACTGTTATTTGCTATCTTTGGAAGTCAGTATATCTCTGATCTCTAAATACACTAAAAATTGACTTTTTCATTGGACAGAAAAATATTCCCAGCTCTTTCAGCAAATATGGCGATAGAGAAATGGAAGAAGAATGCTTAGCAGGCTGCTTTGTTGAATAGGCATCAAGCACAGAAAAAATGCAACCTCGTTATCGTTTCTACACATCTCCTACACACTTTGATGACAATGGACAGAGAACTGATGCTATCAGACCTTGAGGAATAAATTAATGCTATGGATTACACACTGACAAGAAACAAAAGGAAAGTAAATTAATCTTCTAACACCATGAGAGGCCAAACAGAATGCTTAAAATAAGAGGAGATTCACACCTCTGCCCGCTTTTGCCCAAAGTAAACACAAATGTTTTTTCAGGTTACAATATTACCTCTATACCTTGCTAGCAATGAGGTAAGAGAGAATATGTGTAATTTAGAGAGCCTGCTTTCAGGTCTGAAATTAGCCCTCTGTCATTTGAAAATGAAATTTTCCTCTCCTTAATGAAAATGTCCTGTCTCACTTAGTAGGGAATGATAACCTGCCTAGAGGATCCTTGCACTAGCTGAGGAAAGGCCCACACAGCACTAGTGGTGTCAAGACACAGCACTTCTTCCCCATACTGTGCTTTTGCCATCACTGAACTATTCACCAACCCAAAGGCAATTCAAAATGCAAGCAGAGTGCCTGTGGTTGCAGGGGCAGATGGCTTTTATCTGTCCCCTGCTGAGTTCTGTCACATGAAGGTATACCTGGAGGAGTCCCTTAGCTTTACGAAGGTAACTAATGGATTCAGTCAGCCTCTTTTCCCACCTCACTGTTCACCTACATCATAGGACCTCCTAGGGGAGTAAATCTCCAGAAAAACAATGACATGAGTACACTGAACTTTAAAATACTCTATTGTGAATCTCTTTTCCAGCCAAGATCTTCACATTTATTCACAATTCTCCATACTATTTCTTCCACAATTTTCATACCATAATGGGGCTTTACCTCTCACACTTAGGTAACCAGTATTCCCTGGTAAGTTCATGGAAGGGGCTCCACTGAGTCCTTTGAAATACAAAATAAACCTAGTAAGATCCAACATCAAACCCTTATAATTATGATGAAAAGCATTTTTAGTTGAGGGTTTTTGAAAGCTATTGAGAAAATCAAGGGAAAAATCAATGCTAAAATCTCACTTTTATGCATTTTACTGGTAATTGGGTCATTAAAAGTAGTAGCAGAAGAATTAAGAATTGCACAAGATTATTCTGCGCAGACAGCAATATGCGAGACTTGAAATAACATCTTCACCTTGAACTTAGGGAAGGCTTTTGAAATGCTGAAGTATTTTGTTGGAGGACTGCAAAGTTAAAAACTGAGGTCAGAAGGTAGATTTTCAGAGGGTGGATACAATTCTATAGTAGAAATAGTCTTATCACATGAATATTTGTATTTCTGAATTCAAAATAACTTTCTGCAAATATTCTTCAAGCTGAGTCAAAAATGTATAAATTTTTGAGAACATTTCTGACATCAATTCCAATTAAAGAATATTTCTGGAAAGTACAGGATTAGAAATAGACACAGGCCAATATACCAAATATTCAAGCAGGATTTTTTTTTTGTAATTTTGCATTTATAAATCAACCAGTTAATGAAGATTTTATTGTTTCAAATTTCACTGTTGATATTATCAAGAATCTTGAAAAAATATAATGCTTCCAGTTTATTTAATACATACTGAAGAGGATGTGGAGGGAACAACACCTGTACTATACTTAGGTTGCCCAGATTTTTTTTCTCAAGTCACTTTTTTTCAAATGTTGATGGTAAAGAACATTTAAGCCACTGATACTGAACATCTTGCATTGATCTGAGAATGGTTAACATCTTTTCTGTTGTACCAATTAGTTTTATGTAACTTCCCGATGAAAAAATGGTACAATCATCGCTGATAGGTATCCTTAAAATTTCTAGGAAGCTTTAAAAGTCTACACTCCATAGTAGATGCAAAGCCTTGTGGGCACCTTCTATACAATATGCATTTTAACAGTTGTAAATTGAGAGAACACGTTAATTTTCCCATACTCCCTGCAGAACACGTGAGTATCTCTGTTTCCCAGTGAGCTAATAATCTTTGCTGGTTCCCAAGGGGCCACTAATCTGAGAAGCAGATAAACATCTTGCCTAAGGCCAAAAAGCAAATCAATGGCAGAACTGGTAAAAGTACTTGAGAATTTTTTTCACCAATCCCTGAAGTTGCCGATTTGAGATAGGGTAAAAATGTAAGAACAGGACTGTGTTAAGAATCTCTGTTCTCTTTGTTATATTGTAATTTCAGGGACATGCTACTCCTTCAATGGTTTACAGTTTAGAAACTTACTTGGTATAAAATTAAACCTTTAAAATTGAATTGCTTCAAATGTTGCCGTTTCCTGGACATTAACACAGAACAATTTCTTGTTTAATAAATTAGATACTGTCCAGCACAGCTGCATAGAAATGGAAAAATCTTGTTCCCACACTGATTGACTCAGCATCTTGTTAATCACTGCAGTGTGTATCATGAATTTATTATTCGGCTGTAACAATGTGAGATGTTTTGCCTATGACAACTTAAAATACATGTTAAGTATGTAAGTGCTTAGTGAGATAAACTGCGCTCAGTTTGTAGTATTTTATCATGATAAAGAAAGCGCAAAAATAATACTATTTGACACATGAGATGTGGCAAAAAAGTTGAGACACAACAGCTATCATTGTAAATGTTTATAGACGTACCTAAAGTCTTATCTAAAGTTCATCCTGTTAAAGGACATGTTTTATGTTGTACAATTCCTCTTAGAATATCAATCTAATAAGCACCAAATGAGGCTGAAGACAATGCTGTTATAAAAAATGGAGAAAAATGATTAAAATGTGATAATTATGCTGACAGTTTATATGCTCAATCTAATCAACCAAGCTTCCAATTTGTCATAATGTACACTCACTCATACATTATTGCTTAATTATAGCAGCACTTCTATTTCAAAAGGCTGTCAATCATGCAAATACCCATCATTTTTCTCTATTTGCATTTAAGGGACATATTTTTAGTTAATTCCAAAGCCCACCGTGAACCTGAATTAACCCTAGCTCTTTCTTTTGCTGTGCTCATCTCTGTTTATTCTGTTTGCCATCTGCAGTACAGTTTATGCTGCATGATTTCTTCCTTTACAAGTTCAAGTGTTTAAGAGATTTTTGAATGCAATCTCTTCTCCTGAACTGTAGACTCAGTGATCTATATATTCTTGAGAGATGCAGTTCTGAGCTTGAACTACTCAGGCTCAATGTAGTTAAAACTATCAGGACACCTTTCCCTCTATTCTAGATATATTTATTCATTGTTAGCCCTGAAAGAATGGAAAGAGGACTGAAAACATCATCTTGCTTACATTCGTAGCCCTGCCAATATCTCTGGAAAGAGTTGTGGTGTATGAGATCTCAGCAAATGAGAATGAACCTCCTTAACAAACACATAACCCAGAAAATATGCATTCTGCTACACTCTACTCTCTGAATTGCTCTTACTCTATTTGCTTTAGTTTTAAATTATTTATCTTCAAAAACTTTGCTTTTACATTCCCTATCATCTCTAACTTTCTGCTTTAGAGCATAGAACAGAAGACACTTCAGGGACTTTATCACAAAAGAAAAATGCTTAACAGGATGCATCATCAGCAGTAATGAACTGAAAACTAAACGAACCTGGAAGAACTGTTAAAAAAATGGAAATGCTAAGGCAGCAAGGGAAGCTGTTCAGAGGTATCACACTATCAGCCTGCAATCTTTTGATAGCCAATAGGAAAAAGTATTCTTACATGACATCGTTTCTGAATTGAGGGTTAAAAGCACTTACTCATATTTTGACATCCTCCTGAGTTGTATCTCATATGGTACACTGAGAATACCAGGGGTTCAGCACATAACAAGTTCCGCAGTTCTATAATGATGATCTTTTGAATGTATATAGTTTGTGGCAAACGTCTGCAGAACTTCTCAAGCAACTTGAGAGAAATATGACCAGAGTACCACTTCTTCAGGAAACCACCTATATTTGTCAAAATACTAAAACACGAAGACTGTCTCATTTCTGGTTGAATTTATTTTTGTTTCCATTCAAATTGCTTCTAATACACACATGCTTTATTTGACATTTCACAATAGTAACTCAGTCTAAGCTTCAGTCAGGTAGTGCAGTGATGCACCTTTTATGAGTCTACAGATACCTCATGCACTAGCTGGAGAAGAGCGGGAAGATCTACCAGGTGAGCTAAGGTACGACACTCTAGCAGGAATCATCTCCCTGTTCAAGGCAGTCACTTTTCTGTGTTAATGCATCCTAACTGTGATTTGCTTGTGGCGTTCCCTAATCATTTTTTTTAGAAATAAGCACTTTCTAAGAGCTGAATGCCACCAGATAGTGTCTGGAAACTTGTATTTCTACATATATGTTTTTCTGTACGATACACGAGCATATAGTTTTTGAGCTTTATATGGTATACCATACATACAATAGTAACCCAAATTGGCAGTACTGGAGAGCAAAGGAATTAAAAAGAAGAGACAAAAACATGGCATTTTGCTATGAAAAATGTGAAGTTGTTCTATGACTGTTGGCTCAGGAAAATCTCAATACATTTCTGGTAAATGAGGCATGAAGCATATTCTTAAAAATATGGTGTCCAGGAGATACTACTGCCCAATATTTTATCTTAATGGCAACATATAGTACTTAAAAAGCTTGAACTTTAAATCAAACGTAGCTAATCTATTAGTTTTTCAAATATAACTAAGTAACAACATGAAGATGAAAGAGTAGACCAATTCTGGGAGCTTATTTGGTTAAGTGTAAAAATCATTGTGTGGTCTGTTTCCTAATTAGCATGCAGACAGTGTGAATAAGTGGAGTTGGTCCTGTATTTATCCAAAATTTCGTACTCCTTGACTGAAGTCATAATTGTTTTGCTGGACCAAGACAATCTGGTGAACAAACTTAGAAAGGATGTACTACCTATGACTCGGTACAATTATTTGGCTGAAAGACTCTAACTAATATTTATCATGTTTGCAGAAACTATAATAGAAAATCAAATACAGACAAAAAACATAAATGAATTACTTTACTTTTTCTGCTCATTAGACTACATCAACACCTGTATGTTCTTCTTATAAAGTAGCTTTTAGGTTTCTTTTCCAGTCTTTTTCAAAGAGAATCAAAATGAGGATTTCCAACCTTGTTTTTTACCATTGCATTCGCAAAGCAGGTATTCCCTCTAAGAAAATTAGATTCCTGATTAGTCTCCCTGTTATTCTAGGCATCACCAAACCCTAATTTTTCCCATGAACTGTGGGAAATAATCTATCACATTTTACTTCAAAATTAATGAAACAGTGTTAGGACAAAAGCTTCTTCTTAAAAGGCCAATATAATATATTCCATGGGGCTGGCAGGCCACTGAAATAAGATATGTCAGAATACTAGATGGAGAAACTTAAGAGAGTGCCATCTGCTCATGACATTCTCTAGGACTATTTTAGCTCACAAGCACAGTCAGAACTACATTTACTTTACTTTTTTTTTTTTTAATTTATGTTTTTCAGTGTAATTCTTAAAGTAGCACAAAATAAGGTTTATGCGCGCTGGACTTGATGGAAGCAAGCAAGAGATTCTTTTTACTTTTATATTGAATAGGTACAGTTATGCAGAAAATAATACAAACTTTAGAAGAAGAACAATCGCAAAGTAGTAAAAAAGAACATAATTTTTTGAATTAGGGAATAGGATACAAAATTATTTTTCCATTTGGATTTTGTTCTAATAAGAACTCCAAGTTGCTGCGGAGTAGCCCCCACAGTAACACCCAAAAAAGTCTGAATGGAGAACAAAGGGAACAGGTCCTAAGGACACGAGAGTGACCTTGACTCTGCCTGTGGCTTGTAGCATCTATCTGCTACCCATGATTCTTGTTGAGTGAGGAAACAGAGCTGTGCACTGTCCTGAGGGAATATGTGTGTTGTTTATATATGGGGCTGAAAGGCAAGAGGGTGAAGTACGGCTTGTAGAGTGCTGGGGAGGATATGAAATGATTGAAGATGTGTGTCTTCATGTGTGTAATAGCCTCGGTTGGGTTGAGGGACTGGGTGGGGGGAGGGAAAGAATTAAAGAATATGAAGGCATTCCTAATGGGCTCTCTATTTTCTCTGCAGCAATCAGTAGCATTAGAAGAGCTCCATACTGCCCATTATATTTTGATGTATTTTTCTTTGTTTATACAGTTTTGTAGGCTCATAATTTTTTGTTTCAAATGCGGAAGAAGATATGGAATGTTATGTCTCATGAAAATCAAAGATCTGCTACTGATATATAAATAATTTTACCTTGAATTTGTTGACGTTATATCAATTTGTCTTTTAAGGACTCTATCATTCTTTTGGTTGATAGTCATTTACTGAAAACTGAGAAGTGCTTTTAATAAATAATAAAGTAACAACTGATGCTATTTACTTTTTTTCTGTCTTGAGAAAAAATG